>NC_052083.1:14959545-15274090 GCF_015852505.1 Tachyglossus aculeatus | reverse complement strand
CTTGAAGCTACCCCAGTGCTTATAACAGTGCTTGGCACAAAGTAAGCACTTAACAAGTACCATTATTATTTCAGGAGCTAAGAGAAGGGTTAGAGATTTGAAACAAATAACGTTATAAGTGTTCTGTTATGGAAATTGTCTGAGATCTTCCCAGTGACTAATTTACATAGTAGCAATGATAACAATAATATCTATTAAGCTTTTTCCATCATCATCATCCATGAGTTAAACCCTAGAAAAGATACCAGATACACAGATTGGACATAGTCACAACCCCAAAGCACCTTTTCAGGCAGTCTGTCATGAATAGACTGGTTTCCTAGGGAAGATACCATAGTCTTTATTGAAGAAGATAAAAATGAGATAATATATCCTGAATCAGCCTGTGGCAAACACACTGAGCAAAATCCAACACATATCAGCAATGAGAAGCTCCATGGCCTAATAGAAAGAGAATGGGCCTGGAAGTCAGAGGGCCTGCCTTCAAAACACAGCTCCATCATGTGACTGCTGCTTGACTATGGGCAAGTCACTTAACTCCTCTGAGCCTCAGTTACCTCATCTGTACAATGGGGAAGATGTCTGTGAGCTCCTTGTGGAACATGGGCTGTGTCCCAGGACCTAGTTCAGTGCCTGGTACATAGTAAACGCTTAACAAATGCCATTAAAAAAAATGACTGGCCCTAGCTCTGATCCAATTCAATGTCTCAATTAATCAAATGCATTTACTGAACGCTTACTGTGTGCAGAGCACTGCACTAAGTGCTTGGGAGAGCACAATATAACAGACTTGGCAGATATGTTCCCTATCATTAAGGAGTTTACAGTCTGCGGGGGGGAGGGATACATATTAAAACAAATTAGGATAGAGCAAATAGTAGAGTACATCATCATCATCATCAATCGTATTTATTGCACGCTTACTATGTGCAGAGCACTGTACTAAGCGCTTGGGAAGTACAAATTGGCAACATATAGAGACAGTCCATCTATCTGTACTGACAACCTGAAAGAATCAAGAGTATATTCTTCAAATTTACATGATACAGTACTTATTTGGATAGGGTTGCTAACACCTTGGAAAACAAGAAGTAAATCCAAAGTGACCAAGACAAGTTGGAAAAATGGCTAATATGAATGAACTTCAATTAGAACAGGAACAAGGTTTTGAATTAAGGAAAAAGAAACCCACATACATGATGGAAAACACAGCTGGTTAGGAATAAGTGCTGACTGAGGGGGAAAAAAAACCACACAAAACTAGAAATCACACTTGACCAGAAGCTAAATATGAATCAGCAATGGGTGAGATCAAGCCAAGGTTTTTACCCTGGGAAGCAGCATTACCTAGTGGATAATGCACAGGCCTGGGAGTCAGAGGACCTGGGTTCTAGTCCCCTCTCCACCAGGTTCATTCATTCATTCAATCATATTTTTTGAGTGCTTACTGTGCACAGAACACTGTACTAAGCATTTGGGAGAGTACAACAATAAACAGATACATTCCCTGCCCACAGTGATCCAGGTGCCTGCTGTGTGATCTTGGGTAAGTCACTTAACTTCTCTGTACCTCAGTTATCTTACCAGTGAAATGGGATTCAATACCTGTTCTCCCTCCTGCTTAGATTATAAATCCTGTGCAGGCAGGGACTGTGTGTGACCTGATTATCCTGTATCTTCTCCAGCACTTAAAGAGTACTTGCCACATAGTAAGCACTTAAATACTATTGTTCTTGTTATTATTATTATCGTAATTATTCATGCCTGTGTAGTGCTCTAGTGTGTTTGCAGGGAGGTTGAAGGAAGTAATGGTTGTGACATTGCCTTTGAGCAAAATATCCCATTTTCCAGATGAAGGACATGAGGTACAGAGAGGTTAAATGACTTGCTGAAGGTCACAGAGCAGGCAACTGGCAGAGTCAGAATTAAAAACTGAGTCCCTTGACTCCCTGGCCCATGCTCTTTCCTCTAGGCCATGAGAATGGCTGCATCCAGCATTGCCTATCAACTCTACTGTACTGAACTCTCCCAAGTGCTTAGTACAGTGCTCTGCACACAGTAAACACTCAATAAATGTGATTGATGGTCTCCCTTATTTGTGCTTGAAACATACTCTCTCCCTTTTGTCACTTTCTAATTACATATCGCAGACTAAATAAAAGGAGGTGTCTGCTTATATTGCCCTCCAGAGGTACTGAGGGTATGTAGTAATGCCTCAGAGATGCAAACAATTGCTTTTGTGACTTATTTCAAGGTAACGTCCCCACTCTGTGCGCAGAATGTCACTAAGCTGTGGGTGGTGCCCTGCTTAAGCCACTGTGATGTTTCCATTTCCTGAATTCATTCCTAAATCCCCTCACCCACCTTCTCCAAACCTCACCCATACCACCAAGGGTTGGCTTTACTGGGTAGTGACTATTAACCCTTCTGGAAGGGTAAAACAGTAACGAACTAAGCATCACCCTGGAGTTATCTAAATGCCTTTCCTGGAGAGCCAACAAAGAACCAATCTAGACCTTGTTTTTCTCAAGCCCCTGGGACAGCAGGTAAGCCTTGTGGGTAGTGGTTAGTGCAAGCACCTGCAAGCAGGGTTAGTACTTACATTATGGTTTATTTCAGTTGCAGATTTTAAAGCCCCCTCATCACAGTCCACACTCGGCACCTCCTGCTCTCCGGCCTAAAATATAAGTAACCAAAGAACCGCATCATTGTAGTGTGTGTACTATAATAATAATAATAATAATAATAATAATAATAATAATAATGGCATTTATTAAGCGCTTACTATCTGTAAAGCACTGTTCTAAGCGTTGGGGAGGTTACAAGGCAATCAAGTTGTCCCACAGGGGGCTCACAGTCATAATCCCCATTTTACAGATGAGGTAACTGAGGCACAGAGAAGTTAAGTGACTTGCCCAAAGTCACAAAGCTGACAATTGGAAGAGCCAGGATTTGAACCATGACCTCTGACTCCAAAGCCTGTGCTTTTTCCACTGAGCCACACTGCTTTTCTAATACGATAAGGGGAATGGGGTTGGGGGGCAGGGAGAGAAATGGTTAGGAAATGTGACATTTGGTTGGGTTTGGCTAGGAATATTTCATCAATGCCAAGATGTCTTCATTTCCGCCTCAGAACTGAAGGATGTTACTTTTCTGTCTTTTCTGCTTCCCATCCCCTGACTCCTTTACAACTTAATAATAATAATAATAAAACTGTGGTATTTGTTAAGCACTTTCTATGTGCCAGGCACTGTACTAAGCATTGGGAGAATACAAGCAAAGTGGATTGGACACAGTCCATGTCCTGCATGGGGTTCACAGTCTTAATCCCCATTTTACAGATGAGGTAACTGAGTCACAGAGAAGTGAAGTGACTTGCCCAAGGTCACGCAGCGGACAAGTGGCACAGCCGGGAGCAGAACCCACTACCTTCTGAATCCCAGGCCCTTTCTCTATCCACTATACCATGCTTAAGAGTTAGGAGTTAGGGTCCATTATTTTGTATCCAACCCAAGATTTCCCATCTTCAGTGAGGCAGATTCAAAATTGTAGAAAAAGAGAGAGAGAAAAAATCAGAAAAGATTGCGGTAGGGCTCCAATCAGGAGACACAGGATAGTTTTAAAAAATAGGACCATTTAGCCTCCCTTTGAATCTTGCAAGCTATGCATGTCCCAAACAGTTCACACATCACTGTTTCTGGAGAAGTTTCGGGAGTTAATCTTGTGGGAACAACTGTTATGTATTATTATATTTGAATGCAATTTGGGGTTAATTTTTTTTAGATCAGGATTATGTGAGGCTTCCACCAAACCATTATGATAGTCAAAAATAAATGTTTAGTGGTGAAATTGCTGGAAGAAATATTTAATAGGTAAAGAAAAAAAACTTCCCCCCAAAGTTTTTTTGTGGTTAAAAATGAAATACTTTTAGAATACACTAAGGGAAATATGTAGGTAGCATTAAAATAATTGCCTCTATGAAGTATTTTTATAGTGGTTGGTAAATGTTCCAAGCTATTAAAAATTCATATAAACATTAAGCACTTAATGCCATTTAAAAAAAAAAAATGGAAGGAAGGAATAGTCCAGTGAGTGATTCCAGGAGACAGATTAAACTCTCCAAAGAGTTCTGTTATAAATCATTCAGTGGTATTTATTGAGTGTTTCCTGTATGCAGAGTACTGTACAAAGATCTTGGGAGAGCACAATACAATAGAGTTGGTAGACCTATTCTCTGCCCATGAGGAGCTTACGGTTTAGAAGGGGAGACAGACATTAAAATTAATTATGGCTATGTACATAAGTGCTGACCCTCTCAGAGTCTCACCTGGAGAGTTTCCAATACTCTGCATGTCCCGACTTCAGGAGGGAGAGTTGAGCAGAAGCCTACCCATTCCATTACTGGCTAGGCCAGTGGCTAGCTAATGGAAGACCAACTGCTACAAGTCAAAACTCTCAAGTGCTGGGCAGCAGCGACACAGAACAGGCTCAAGAGTGGAGACTCAAGTTTACTGGGCTGAAGGAGGCAATGATAAACCACTTCCGTATTTTTACCATGGAAACTCTATGGAAACACTGCCAGAATGATGGCAGATGGAGGCGGGCCATTCTGGAAGAGATGTGTTTTTGGTATCGCTATGGGTCAGAAATAACTTGACAGCATAAGACAAGACAAGACATAAGTGCTGACAGAGTGGGGTACATATCAAGTGCTTAAAGGGTACATATCTGAGTACCCCATAACTCTCTGGAGTGACAAGTACAGTTTTGCCATGCATGCACAATAAACTCAAGCATGCTGTTTTAAAGCAACTCTCCCAATAGTGGCAAGATCAATATGTGACACAAATATCTGAGAGGCTTTTGTGACTGAAATGTTCTTCCACAATCAGAAACATTCTGATCCACCATTCTGAGGTGTCCCAGGACATGGACTAACTACCTCTCCCAACCAGAGATTCACAGTCTCAAAAATAAAGCACCCATTACTTAAAATACCTAAGAAAGGTGGCAGGCATATGAAAAGAAAAGTTATTTTATGCAAGGAAAAGTAACCCACAATTTTATTAACCATTACCTTATTGCTTCTTTTATTCACTTTGAAAAATCCCAGAAATTTTTTCTTCTCTTTGTCTTCTGTGTCAGTGCTGAATGAAGATTTTCTGGTGGTTTCTGAAAGCATTATACCAAAAAAAAAGAAGAAACTGTTACTGTACTTTGATTTTTTTTAAAAAAGCAACCCCACACAACTCCATTTTAAAAATCCTCAGAAATTCTAAATGAATCCTCTATTTTTAAAAACATAAGCTAGTCAGGAGAAACAGACCAGACATAGTTTACATTTTTTCACTTCATTTCAAACACCTTCTGCCACCGGCAGGCCTGAAAAGAGATAGAATGCTGCTCTCAGTCAGTTACAGAGGTTCACCAAAACGTTGTAGGGAGAGAGGTATCAGTCCTGTAGATTTGGGAGCACAATAGTGCTTAGAATGAAAATATTTTGTAAATCCTCACCCCTACAAAACTCAGCCATTTGTTGCCATGTTTTGGTTAATTCCTGCAATCAAGAATGCTAATTAATGATGGAAAGCAATACCTCCCCTCTTTGGGAATCTTACTGTTTTCTGTTAGGGGAATTATCCCAATGGTATCAAATCACTAAAACAAGAAACGTGCAAGGCTCATATTACCGGATCCTTTCATCCACCCCCTCAGCTGGGACAACAGGGTTTCTCCCTTCAATTATACAGTCTTGTGGATTTTGTTTGTTCGAAATTTCTCAGCTCTCCTTTTCCTCAGTGCTTGCTCCTCTCAGGGGTGGATGTCCCTTGGATTTGTCTTCCATTCACTCAATGTTTCTTTAAAAAAAGTACCGTTTCTGACTCCTTGCCTTTGCTTAGTCAACCATAAATGCTTTTCCTTCTCCCTTGTAGGTCAGTATTTCCAGTCCCCCTAATCACCTCACTGTTCTTTTCTGAACTCCTTCCTATTTGCTACAATTTTCTAGTCACGATGAGTTTGGGACTGAATACCAAAGACCACTCTAGTGAAAATAGTCGTTCTAAGAAAGGGACATTAACATTCTGTGTAATAACCATCTTTTGGGGGCACTTATGGATTGTTATTTGACAGGTCTTCATCAAAAGAAAGTGCTTTAAGTATCTCAGCAGTTTTAAATGCCAGTTCTTAATTAAAGGACCCAGGCTGGGTCCCCCCCCGCCCCCGCCCCCCCGGTCCTCTTCTGGACTGTGAGCCCGTGGTTGGGTAGGTATTGTCTCTATCTGGTGCTGAATTGTACTTTCCAAGCGCTTAGTACAGTGCTCTGCACACAGTAAGTACTCAATCAATACAATTGAATGAATGAATGAATGTTAAAAAAGTTTCGCAATCCCATTTTTTGAAGGGTTTCACCTTTAAGACCTGCAACATACATTGTCACTCTAAATAAGTGTATTTAGTGTTTAGCAAACTTCCATGCTTTCCATCCTATTAAGGCTGAAAGTTCGACAGAGGAAAAGTGTAAATTGAATTAATGTTTAGTTTCAGAGGTAGATAACAACCCAAGCAAAATTATACAAGATTATTATTTTCCAAATTGTAGGAAACTGTCTTTCAAACACCACTGCATGCAGTATCCATGTAATGATGCATATTTATTTTGGATAGTAAAGAGAGTTATGCACACTACAAATATGCTTGAAGAGAAACGATAGAACAGAAACGTAAACCTAACTTGTAGTGTTAGCTAAAGTCAAAAATCAAACTCAGAAAAGCCCTGCCAAACACAGCCAGGCCAGATGCGCATCTTCATTAAATTCTTTTCTAAATTTTGTCGGGTTTATTTCTTAAAAGTGACCTCAGAAATATATAACTCTCCTTGAAATTAAAGGCTGCTGTGAAGATACTCGAGGAAGGAGACTAGTTTCACATAGATCTAAGAGTGGACTGTCCTCTAAAGTGACTTCTCTAAAGGCAACACACGGAATCAGACTGTGAATTTTAGGGAGAGACACAAAACAAAATTTAGTTTACATCTAAATTGAACAGTAGGTGGAATATTGAATTAATATTAATGTGACTAATTTAAGCATCTAGGATGTCAGATATGGAGCTACACATGGTTGGGGTTACATTTTAACATTTTTCTTTTATTAATTTTTATGTCATTTGTTAAGTGCTTACTATGTGCCAAGCACTGTATTAAACTCAGGTAGATTCAAATTAATCAGGTTGGACACTACCCAAGCCCCACATCGGGCTCTCCATCTTAATCCCCATTTTGCAAATGAGGTAACTGGCACAGAGAAGTGAAGTGACTTGCCCGAAGTCACACAGCACTCAAGTGGCAGAGCTGGGATTAGAAGCCAGGTCCTTCTTACTCCCAGGCTCGTGCTCGCTTCACTAATGTGTATCAACATAATACCTTTCATTTAGTTGTACATATATAGATTATACCAAGGAAATACAATTTAGTACTCCCATCTAATTTAGGGTAATCTGCATCTCCACTTTCTAAAGTGTCCTGCCAATCCCTGGCAGTCCCTGCCCAACCAGATGTAGAAGAGGGAATGATGGCTAGAGGATTCAACAGCCAGAGAAAGGTTCTCAGGGTAATAATATAATAATGGTATTTGTTAAGTACTTACTCTGTGTCAAGCACTATTCTAAGTGCTGGGGTAGATACAAGGTAATCAGGTTGTCCCATGTGGGACTCAGTTTTAATCCCCATTTTACAGATGAGGTAACAGGCACAGAGGAGTTAAGTGGCTTGCCCAAGGTCACACAGCAGACAAGTGGCATAGCCGGGATTAGAACCCACATCCTCTGATTCCCAAACCTGTGATCTTTCCACTGATCCATGCAACCATGAAAAGCAGCATGCCCTAATGGATAGAGCACAGGTCTGGGAGTCAGAAGGACCTAGGGTCCTAGGCTCCATCACTTGCCTGCTATGTGACCTTGGGCAAGTAACTTCACATCTCTGTCCCTCAATTCCCTCCTCTGAAAATGGGGATTAATACCGTGAGACCATGTGGGACATGAACTATGTCCGACCTGATCAGCTAGTGTCAGTGCTTAGTTCAGGGCCTGGCACATAATACCATAACTCACCCCCCACCCCCACCCCCAAAACACTGCATACTCTGCGCAGAGTACTGTACCAAGCCCTTGGTAGACAGAATCTCTGCCCTCAAAGGGCTTACAATAATAATGATAATAACAGTATTTGTTAAGCACTTGCTACGTGCCAAACACTGTTCTAAGTACTGGAATAGATACAAGATAATCAGGTTGTCCCACGTCGAGCTCACGGACTTAATCCTCATTTTCTGATGAGGTAACTGAGGCACAGAGAAGTTAAGTGACTTACCCAAAGTCACACAGCTGATAAGTAGCAATTTAGTGAGGGCATTGTACTCAATTGGTCATTTGGGCTCCAGGACACCATGGCATCATGGAATTTTCATGCTTGGGTCACATAATCTTTCTTAGAGAAGCAGTGTGGACCAGTGGAAAGAGCATTAAACAGAGTGCTGACACAAGTGGGAGATAGGCACAAGACAAGGCGTCAGGAGATCCTGGTTCTAATCTGTGCCATTCTTCCAGCTGTGTGACCTTGCACAAATCCCTTAACTTCTTGGTGTCTCAGTTTCCTCATCTGTAAAATGGGGAGGCAAATTCCTATTCAACCTCTCCCTCTCTCCCTTAGGCTGGGAGCTGGTGTGGCACAGGGGCTGGGTCAGATCTGATTAGATTAAAAATACCCGACTGCTTAGTAGAGAGTTGACACATAGTAAGCACTTAAATACCACAGTCAACATTTCCTTTGCACATATATCTGTCATATGGTAGTCATCCATACCGTAGACATTCTGGGGGTTTCTGTGTTTACACTGTATAACTCTGAGGACATGGTTAATGTAAGGTAACAACAGAACTGTCACTCACAGACAGAGGAGCTGTCTCCAACTAATGTCTTATTTTTCAACAAGAGATTTTCGAATAAGCAATCATTGTAGATTTTGAGTCACAAATGCTGATAAAGGGTTTCTTTGGCCTATCTGGAATGATTACTTATATTTCGACAGAGATGTAAATTTGATCCCAAAGAGATCCTTTCATCCTTTTTGCTGAACAAGATTCCCGTCCCTCAGAGAGTAGGTTCAAATGTCTTACTTTTGAAAACTATGTGGCCCCAAAATTTTAAAATCACCTGAGAGGCATCAAGACCCCATAAACTTTCCATCTGCTAAGCCATCCTCCGCCACTTCGGAGGAACGGATTTTTTTTCCCCCAAAATCACAGCATTAACAAGGCAATCAGATGTGCAACCTGACAAATACACACACACACACACAAAAAAAAAAAACAGGCAATGGAAACCTTTTGTTTTCTTTTCTTGCTGAAGTTTTTTGGGGTTTTTTTTTTGCCTCAATCGCTATTCAGTATCCTAGCCCCGTGACATGCAAAGCAGAAGCTAAGAGGAAACACTGTCTTCGCTGGACTTTACCTTGATAGATCAGAGAAGGTTCAGACTGAGCTTTGGTCTGAAGAACTGGAATGGTAGATAATGAGAGAAGAATAGACAGGTTATAGATCTACAGTAGACCCTGACCCAAGGCATCTCTCATGTCTCAGAACCCGTGTCTCCAGCAAAACCACCAGGCAGGCTTCACTAGGGCCCAGGCTGTGGGTGGGGAGCTTGGTGAGGAAGTGGGAACAGTGGTTAGTGGGAGGAATTTGTGGTTTTCGTTCATGCAAGTTTCTGCTTCTGACTGCTAGAACCAACCATGAAAGCAGGTGGCAGCAGAGCTTCTCTTTGTGAGTGAATCATGTCCCCAAACTTCAGAGTGAATTTCTAAAGGTTCATTGGAAGAGACAGAGAAGAGCAATTGAAGTGAGAAAAAACAATCTCTGTATGCTCTCACTTGCCTCCTGAGGCCCTGAACTTTGACTTTGGGCAAATTATCTCAAGAAACATTAGGCAGGAGGGAATATGGTGGGGTGTAGGAGGAAATCATAGAACTCCAGACCCAAACAACTTTTTCCTTCATGAGGTAAAGAAAAAACTCGATCCCCCAAAGAACCTGAAAAGGAAGTCAGTTAATCTGCTTTACATCCCAGGGCTGGCTCTTTAGGATTGTTTGGTGGCTATCAAGCTAGAGTTTTGAAAGGCCAGAGGTGGAAACAGCTGAGAATGAATCCTTTGGCAGCATAAGTGGGAGCCAACATCTTAGCCCTTTTACATACTGGGAAGCAGTATGTAATTTCCAGGAAATTATTTATTTGGGATTGTTTTCTCTTATGGGTAACAGGATTTCATGTGACTCTTTCCAGGTGTTTACCTTTCAGGCTGTCAGAATGGTTGGCAACTATCTTAAACACAGTCTGTGCCTTATTACTCAGATATGAATCTTTGCAACACATAAAACAGTACTTTTTGCTTCTAAAAAAGGATTTCTGTCCCTCCAAAAGATAATGCAAACCAAATAGCATGTATATCCATACCAATAAAACAAAATAAAAAGACCAAACACAGTTGGGTCTTAAAAAGGAAAACCCTGAACCCAATTTAGTTCCTTTTTTCCCAGAATCACTTCTAGGAAAAAAAGGAACTAAAGAGGATTGGTTATTCTAGAATTGTTTAATGTGAGGTATAATTTATTATGGTGGGCTTAATGATCCTCCCATATTGTTCCTGGAATCTGATTTTAATAGACTGGGGGCTTTCTGAAGCAGAAACATTTGGTAACTTTTCCAGTCCCAAATCCCTTGATCAGATACTCTTTTTGTCTCAACATCCTAGCTGACTTTAACCTTTCTGATAGACACAGAGACAGCTCCAGGAATTGCTGGCTGGAAGGTTTGAGCCAAATGAGACCTGCATGCGGCATAGATCTCATGTACTCCAACTTAACCCAGATCAACTTTGAAATCTACTTCTCCCTGTCCAAGCAGGACTACGGTTAAAATGACCCTAAGAGGATAAAAGCAACCCAACCTTCCCCAACGCTCCGGACCTCTAGACTGTTAAACTCATGGTGGGCAGGAAACGTGTCTGTTAACTCTGTTGTAACATTCGTTCATTCAGTCATATCTATTAAGTACGTACTTCATGCAAAGCATTGTACTAAATCCTTGGGAGAGTACAATATAACAATAAACAGACACATTCCCTGCCCACAATGAGCTTACAATCTGAAGGGGGAGAAAGACAGCAGCAGTGATCAGAGAAAGTAAATGATACTATAGCCATAGCGACTAGCTCTCTACTGTCCTCGTCTCCACACAATTTGGCAGGAACTCCAGGGAGCCAAGTTCCTTGGATGTGGCAGCTGGGTTTCTAGAGTTTCCCGGACTTTTTCTGCCACTATGGCTCTGCTCCAAAACAGTTTAGCTGAGGGGCTGAGTGACTGTAATATATCAGTCCCTTTTGCTGTGAGTCACTGTGCCTGAACTGTACCCCTCTGTCATCATCTACAAATATTTCATTACTTCTCTCAATCTACCTCACATAAAAAAGATCTCCCTGCCAGTTTAAGTTAAAAAATCAGAGTTTTGGGGCCTTTAGGCCAGGAAAGAGGAAAATATGAAGAGTCTGAAAAAAGAGATGTAAGTAAGAGCATGAGTGAATTTCAGTGTGCATACAAACTAAACCTCAGCTACTATTATTCTTGCTATTCATCAACCCCAACGATCAGGGGATTTTTGACATTTACACTGAAATCAGATGCTGTTTTCTATTAACTCAGACTATGGACAGTTTTGGTTTTGTAGAGTTCCACACAAAGACAAACAAAATGACTTTCCATTTAGTTTAAATACACAAATCCAATCTAGGCTTTTTTTAATCCATGGAAAAGATTTGTTCATTTGAAGAACTGGGCTGTCAAAAATGGAGGCCTTTTTTACCTGCCGCCTGTTACCTTCTTCTGCTGTTGCAATGACTGTGATGTCAATGCTAACTGTTGGGTGAACAGCTGCCCACTGAGACCACTGTAAAAGTTCAGCATTGCCAACTGAGAGAGATTTCAAATATGGCCCTGTAGCCCCAACTAGAGTGACTTACTGAAGGCACATTTCCTCCAAGAGGCCTTCCCTGACTAAGCCCTCTTTTTTTCCTTCAAGTCCCTCCTGCTTGCGTTCATTTGCTCCCTTTATTCATCCCCCCTCCTAGCCCCACAGCACTTATGTCCATATCTGTAAATTATTTATATTAATGGTCTCCCCCCTAGACTGCAAGCTTTTGTGGGCAGGGAATGTGCCTGTTATATTGTCCTGTTGTACTCTCCCAAGAGCTTAGTACAGTGCTCTGTACACAGTAAGCACTCAATAAATATGATTGACTGAGTCTTGAGACTAAACTCATCAGGTCTTTGGGACTGCTGTAATCACAACTACCACAGGCAATGGATAAGATTAAACTTAAGCACCTCTGAGAATGGGAAGTGAACACCCGAACCCTACATGAGCAATTACATAAGGCAGCTCCAAATACAGCTGAAGTTTTTTTCCCACAAGGAATAGGTCCGATCAGCCCTTTCCTCTGCCAGACAAAACTATTTCTCCTCCCTTACTGACACCCATGCCCATCATCCCCGTCAGCTCTTCCGTACATTCAACTCCCTTCTCAGGCCCCCGGTTCCTCCCCCTCCTCCCTCCCTCACCCCCAACGATCTGGCCTCCTACTTCATTAATAAAATTAAATCCATCAGGTCTGACCTCCCCAAAGTCACTCCCCCACCTTCTCTAACCCCCCCCGTTCTCAACACTCTCTGCTACTCTCCCATCCTTCCCAGCAGTATCCTCAGAGGAGCTCTCCTCCCTCCTCTCAAGTGCTACTCCAGCCACCTGTGCTTCTGACCCCATTCCCTCTCATGAAATCTCTCGCTCTGTCCCTTCTCCCCTCTTAAACTTCCATCTTCAACCATTCACTCTCCACTGGTTCCTTCCCCTCTGCCTTCAAACATGCCCATGTCTCTCCCATCCTAAAAAAACCCTCTCTTGACCCCACCTCACCTTCTAGATATTGCCCCATCTCCCTCCTACCATTCCTTTCCAAACTCCTTGAATGAGTCGTCTACACACGCTGCCTCGAATTCCTCAACACCAACTCTCTCCTCTACCCCCTCCACTCTGGCTTCCGTCCCCTACATTCCACGGAAACTGCCCTCTCAAAGGTCACCAATGATCTCCTGCTTGCCATATCCAATGGCTCATACTCTATCCTAATCCTCCTCGACCTCTCAGCTGCCTTTGACACTGTGGACCACCCCCTTCTCCTCAACACGCTATCCAACCTTGGCTTCACAGACTCCGTCCTCTCCTGGTTCTCCTCTTATCTCTCCGGTCATTCATTCTCAGTCTCTTTTGCAGGCTCCTCCTCCCCTTCTCATCCCCTTACTGTGGGGGTTCCTCAAGGTTCAGGTTCTTGGTCCCCTTCTGATCTCGATCTACACTCACTCCCTTGGTGACTTCATTCGCTCCAACGGCTTCAACTATCATCTCTACACTGATGACACCCAGATCTACATCTCTGCCCCTGCTCTCTCCCCCTCCCTCCAGGCTTGCATCTCCTCCTGCCTTCAGGACATCTCCATCTGGATGTCTGCCTGCCACCTAAAACTCAACATGTCCAAGACTGAACTCCTTGTCTTCCCTCCCAAACCCTGCCCTCTCCCTGACTTTCCCATCTCTGTTGATGGCACTACCATCCTTCCTGTCTCACAAGCCCGCAACCTTGGTGTTATCCTCGACTCCACTCTCTCATTCACCCCTCACATCCAAGCTGTCACCAAAACCTGCCAGTCTCAGCTCCGCAACATTGTCAAGATCCACCCTTTCCTCTCCATCCAAACCGCTACTCTGCTCTTTCAAGCTCTCATCCTATCCCATCTGGACTACTGTATCAGCCTCCTCTCCAATCTCCCATCCTCTTGTCTCTCCCCATTTCAATCCATACTTCACGCCGCTGCCTGGATTGTCTTTGTCCAGAAATGCTCTGGGCATGTTACTCCCCTCCTCAAAAATCTCCAGTGGCTACCAATCAACCTACGCATCAGGCAGAAAGTCCTCACCCTGGGCTTCAAGGCTCTCCATCACCTCGCCCCCTCCTACCTCACCTCCCTTCTCTCCTTCTACAGCCCAGCCCGCACCCTCCTCTCCTCTGCCACTAATCTCCTCACCGTGCCTCATTCTCACCTGTCCCGCCTGTCCGGTCGACCCCCGGCCCACGTCATCCCCCTGGCCTGGAATGCCCTCCCTCCGCACATCTGCCAAGCTAGCTCTCTTCCTCCCTTCAAGGCCCTACTGAGAGCTCACCTCCTCCAGGAGGCCTTCCCATACTGAGCCCCCTCTTTCCTCTCCCCGTCTTCCCCCCCGCCTTACCTCCTCCCCTTCCCCACAGCACCTGTGTATATGTATATATGTTTGTACATATTTATTACTCTATTTATTTATTTTACTTGTACATATCTATTCTATTTATTTTATTTTGTTAATATGTTTTGTTTTGTTCTCTGTCTCCCCCTTCTAGACTGTGAGCCCACTGTTGGGCAGGGACCGTCTCTATGTGTTGCCAACTTGCACTTTCCAAGCGCTTAGTACAGTGCTCTGCACACAGTAAGCGCTCAATACAATTGATTGATTGATTGATCATCAGTACACAACCTACGCCCCAGTACAACTGAACAGTTCCCAGCGTACCATTCGGCAGAAATCGACCCCTCACCTCGCTTGTTGTCCCAGGCATACAGTTCCTTGATCCCCAGCTCGTTCAGGGACTTGGAAAGCTCCAGCTCTTCTCCGGCAATGTTGTCCTTGAGGAGAATGATGTGCTCGGGACGCACTTCGCACTTTGCACAAATGAGGGGGAGGATGTTCAGCAGAGGCACCGCTGGGCTGACTCGGACTACCGCCTTTTGGGTCCGGAGGTAATTCACCACCAGCCTCACAGATTTCTGGAATGGTAAGGTGGAGAATACCAGAGTACAGCTAAAAGTGTGCTTTCTCATGGTGATTTAATCAAAACATCAATCATATCTATTGAGCACTTACTATGTGCAAAGCACTGTACTAAGCACTTAGGAAAGTGCAATGTTACTGATTCCCTAGGCTTACTCTGCCTTTCTGAAAAGAGTTAAACTATCTTTTCCCAAAACATGGGGAAAAGCATAGTAGACTACAGATACCAAAAAATAAATTCCTCTCAGAGCCTGTCCCATGGAAAAATGATGGGACAAAAACAATACTATTTTCAATGAGCAAATATTTCAAGCCCACTTTTTCTTCATAACATGATAATCATATTTATTGAGCACTTACTGTGTGCAGAGCACTGCACTAAGCACTTGGGAGAGTACAATGTAACAGTCAGTAGATACATTCCCTGCCCACAAGGAACTTACAGTCTAGAAGGGGAGGTAGATATTACTATAAACAAATTACGCATATGCACATAGAGTGTTGTGGGACTGAGGAAGGAGTGAACAATGGAAACAAATTGGATACATCCATTTCATTTCCACTCAAACCAAAAAAATACATTTTTTTTTCTAAAGCTATTGGTTCAGCCTTGCTAGTGGGGATCTTTGACTATATTCTCCCAAGCATCTGCTAGTTGACACTGGGGTTTGCTTGACTGACAGCTATCTAGGGATATTATTCATTCATTGATTCATTCAATCATATTTATTGAGCGCTTACTGTGTTCAGAGCACTGTACTAAGCACTTGGGAAGTACAAGTTAGCAACATATAGAGACGGTCCCTACCCAACAACGGGCTCACAGTCTAGAAGAGGGAGACAGACAACAAAACAAAACATGTGGACAGTTGTCAGGTCATCAGAATAAATAAAAATAAAGCTAGATGCACGTTATTAACAAAATGAATAGAATAGTAAATATGTACAAGTAAAATAAATAGAGTAATAAATCTGTACAAACATATATACAGGTGCTGTGGAGAGGGGAAGGAGGTAGGGCGGGGGGGATGGGGAGGAGGTGAGAAAAAAGGGGGCTCAGTCCAGGAAGGCCTCCTGGAGGAGGTGAGCTCTCAGTAGGACTCAGAACTGCTCTCGGTATTCCTATCACTAATCTATTTTAATGTCTGCCTCTCCCTTTAACTGTAACCTCCTTGTGGTCAGGAATTGAGTCTGTTCTGTTGTATTGTACTTTCCCAAGAACTTAGTACAGTGCTCCACACATAGAAAGGGCTCAGAAAGTACCATTATTGAGGAAGCAGCATGGCACAGTGGATAGAGCTCAGGCCTGGAAGTCAGAAGGTCACAGGTTCTAATCCTGGCTCTGACACTTGTCTGCTTTGTGGCCTTGGACAAGTCACTTCACTTCTTTGTGCCTCAGTTCCGTCATCTGGAAAATGGGGATTGAGACTATGAGCTCCACATGGGACAGGGACTACATCCAATCCAATTTGCTTGTATCCACCCCAGAGCTTAGAACAGTGCCTAACACACAGTAACTGCTTAACAAATACCACAATTATTATTATTGTTATTGGTTGACTGACTATTATGTTGCCTGTGTGGAGACTCTCTAGGGTAGCAGTGTGATTTGGGGACAGAGTGGGGGCTTAGAAAAACCTAGAGTGCTCTCAGTCAGTCATGAAAACCCTGGCACTCACTCACTGCCAGGGTGCCCAGTGAAGAAAGATTTGGATGACATTGGAGGCATATGGCTCCAATGACCAGAAGCCCATCCACCTCCACAAGCATTGTTTTCGACACCAGGGTTTAGATTTAACCTGGGAAGATTCAAGTCACTGAAGAAATCTACTGCTGTCTGGAGTCATTAGCAATTCCCTTGGTGGGCTGAAGAAGCCCAAGATGTTATTTGACATTGTAGTTGTGGAAACAGGCTCTCAGGAAGGGCTAGTTCTGTGCATGGTTCCACAGACTATATCCTTGTCTGCACTTTAGGGTCCCTGCAAACATTAAGTTGGTGCCACAGGTTATTTACCCAGTGCAGATTGCTTAAAAATTGATTTTTTCACTTGAGGACTACTTTTTAAAAATAAACCTAACTCCAGGCAGACTTAACCACTAAATCTGTGCCCAAAATGTGCTTTAAAGGAAGGCCTATTCCCCATTGTTTCAATGGATGCTCAACAAAAAGGAAGTAATTTATTAATTGGATGCACTTGCCACAGAACAGAGAGGTTTTATATCATTTTCAAGTTAAAACTTCACCAAGTCCACATTTTAATTATTGCTAGCTGACAGGCATGTACAACTTTATTTTTCATCCCACACCAGTTTCTCTTTCCTTCCCCACCCACTTCTTCTCATGCCAGCTGTTTTCCAGTCTTTCCCTCCTGTTTCCATATCACTCCCCTCTCGCGTCTCTTGATCCCGTTTCACAAAATGTCTCCTTACAGTCTTGCACTCTGTTTTCCCGTTGCAGTTAGCTAAACCCAGTGTGGGCAAGGACTGTCTCTCTTTATTGCTGAATTATACTTTCCAAGCGCAAAGTACATTGCTCTGCACAAAGTATCGCCAAGATCCGCCCTCTCCTCTCCATCCAAACCGCTACCCTGCTGGTTCTATCTCTCATCCTATCCTGACTGGATTACTGCATCAGCCTCCTCTCCGATCTCCCATCCTCTTGTCTCTCCCCACTTCAGTCTATTCTTCACACTGCTACCCGGATCATCTTTGTGCAGAAATGCTCTGGGCATGTTACTCCCCTCCTCAAAAATCTCCAGGGGCTACCAGTCAACCTATGCATCAGGCAAAAACTCCTTTCTTGGCTTCAAAACTCTCCATCACCTCACCCCCTTCTACCTCACCTCCCTTCTCTCCTTCTACAGCCCAGCCTGCACCCTCCGCTCCTCTGCTGCTAACCTCCTCACTGTGCCTCATTCTCGCCTGTCCTGCCGTCGACCCCAGGCCCACGTCCTCCCCCTAGCCTGGAATGCCCTCCCTCCGCACATCCGCCAAGCTAGCTCTCTTCCTCCCTTCAAAGCCCTACTGAGAGCTCACTTCCTCCAGGAGGCCTTCACAGACTGAGCCCCCTTAATCCTTTCCGCCTCCCCATCCCTCCCACCCTACCTCCTCCCCCTCCCCACTGCACCTGTATATATTTATTACTCTATTTTACTTGTACATATTTACTATTCTATTTATTTTCTCAATGATGTGCATCTAGCTTTACTTCTATTTATTCTGATGACTTGACACCTGATCACGTTTTGTTTTGTTGTCTGTCTCCCTCTTCTAGACTGTGAGTCCGTTGTTGGGTGGGGACCGTCTCTATATGTTGCCAACTTGTACTTCCCAAGCGCTTTGTACAGTGCTCTGCACATAGTAAGTGCTCAATAAATACGATTGAATAAATGAATGAATGAAAGTTAAGTGCTCAATAAATATGACTGAATGAATGCTAGCAAAGTGTGGCTTCCTTAACATGGCCGGCTCCTGCCCTCTTCCTCTCCGGTCTGGTACAGGAAGCCTGCTATATCTCGGCCTTCCCAGCTCGGGACACTTCCTGCCATCTCTGGTTTCAGACTGGTCTAATGGAGAGAGACTGGGCCTGGGGGTCAGAAGGATCTAGGTTCTAATCCCAGCTCCGCCACGTGCCTGCTGTGTGACCTTGGGCAAGTCACTTAACTGAGGCACAGAGAAATTACCTCATAATAATGATGATGGCATTTGTTAAGTGTTTACTATGTGCTGAACAATGTTTTAAGCCCTGGGATAGATACAAGGTTATCAGGTTGTCCCACGTGGGGCTCACAGTCTTCATCCCCATTTGACAGATGAGGTAACTGAGGCCCGGAGAAGTTAAGTGACTTGCCCAAAGTCACACAGCAGACAAGTGGCAGAGCCGGGATTAGAACCCATGACCTCTGGCTCTGAAGCCCGGGTTCTCTCCACTGAGCCACACTGCCTCTCATCTGTATAATGGGGATTATGATTGTGAGCCCCATGTGGGACAGCAACTGTGTCTAACTCAATTTGCTTGTATCCGCCTGTCACATAGTAAGCACTTAACAAATACCACAAACAAATCAACAAATTAACAAATTCTACTATCTTGAATCCATAACCCATACTCTGCTAACCTCAGGCATCTTAGGAAGTGGTGGTTTACTCTTCTCTTCATGGACTTTTTCCTTCAGCAGTATAGTGTGCACATCCAGTGACCCTATCAAAGTGTTTGGCTTGAAGCTTAAAGGTTGATCAGACTCCAAAGGAAAGAGCTCTACGGTGTGTTGGGCTGGGTTTAAGTGGCACTGTTTGCAAAGCTCAATCAAGAGGTCCATCACGGCATTCCTGTCAGAAAACAGAAATAAAATTATCATCGTCATCACTATTTGCGCTTACTGAGCACTTACTATTTACCAAGAACTGTATGAGATGGGAGGGATTGATCTATAGAAGAAGGATCCTGACCTCAAGGAATTTATTGGGGAGACAATTTGCCAAATATATTATGATAATAACAATAAGAGAGAATAAGTAGTAGTGACAAGAACAAAAGTAAAAGTGATAAATACACAGAACTCTCCACCTTCAAAGATTATGCTCCCAATGGTGAGGTCAATCAATGGTATTCATTAATAATAATAATAATGGCATTTGTTAAGCACTTACTATGTGCAAAGCACTTTTATCAAGTGCTTACTGTGTGCAGAGCACTGTGCTAAGCACTTGGGAGAGTAAAAGAACAGTACTTGGCACATAGTAAGTGCTTAACAAATAGCATAATTATTCTTTTTTCAATACAATCAAGTTGGTAGACAAGATCCCTTCCCACAAGGAGCTTACAGTCTAGAGGAAATAAGAAGTAGGTGTTGCAGAAGGGAAAGCAAGCAGGGGGAATGGAAGGCCTAGAAGGAAATTGGATTTTAAGATGGCTACCCATTCACGTGAATGTGACCAAAAAAGTCCACCCAGGATCGACACACCCTCCTGAATCATTTCCGGGTAAAGACAGATCGTTGTTGCTGTGATGGGTTTATTCCCCATCGTGCCTGGCTCTGCTTTTGACTCTGCCTCCTTACAATCAGGTTTTCACAAAGCTGTTGCTCCAGCAATATTAAGACTAGGAGCTTCATGTGGGACAGGGGCTATGTCCAACCTGATTACCTTTTATCTACCCCATAGTGTGCGCTTAGTGAATGTCACTGATTTCTGCCCTCCAGGTTAGCTAGCTGCTCCTGCAATAGTCTCCAAGCAGCCCCTGCCATGTTGCATTGTTTGGGATGTTGGAGAGATCTCCCTTCAGGGCCAAGTGCCGTAGCAGCTTGGTTATTGTGCTGTCACCCCTTCTCCTCACAGGCTTTAACCAGAGGAGCTGGGTTGGTGTGAACACTGCTTCCATCCTGATGAGGTGATGTTGTTACAAGGCCTTGCTGTCGGTACTCTCGTCCTGACATTTGGTGTTATGGGTAGGCTGTGGGTGACTCTGATAAAATGGCCACAGGAGCTGGGTGTGTTTGCTCTAGAAGGTCCTGGTTTTGCAGCCATCTAGAAAGATGGATACCTGAACAGCCTTGAAGACCCTGAGCTTGGTGCGGACAGTGTCACCGCACTCTACCTTGCAGTCTCCCGAGGTCATGCTGGTCATTTGTACTCTGTTTCTGGGGTTTTCACTGATCTGGCCATCGTCAGACAGTCTACTGCCAACTGAGAAGCAGTGTGGGTTCTAAGCCTGGCTCTGCCACCTGTCTGCTGTGACCTTAGGCATGTCATTTCACTTTTCCATGCCTCAATTCCCTCATCTGTAAAATGGAGATTAAGACCATGAGGCCCACGTGGGACACGGACTGTGTCCAACCTGATTGACTTGAATCTATCTCAGTGCTTAGAGCGGTGACTGGCACATAGTAAGGGCTTAACAGATACCTTAAAAAAGTTGCAGAATTTGGTGACCATTTCGACTTTTATGCTGCCCAAGCTGGGCCAGAACTTGGCTCTATTAAAATAATAATAATAATTGTGGTAAGAGTTGGAACAGTGGGGAGCTTATCCAGGGAACAGTGACCACCGGAATCTCTCTGCAAAAGAATCACGACTTTGGAAGATGCAATGGGGCTGCCAAGTGAATTTACCCCCTCACTGGAGCCCAGAAGAAAACTGAAGCTTCAAGTAAGGAGGGGTTTTTTATTTTTTTTTGGACAAGCATCCTGGTGCCAGTGAATGCCAAGTCAGGTATAATTTACACATTTTTTTTTCCCTCTTGGTCTTCAGAGAAGATGGGAAACACTTGTCTAACACCCTCTATGGACAGTCCTCCAGATGCTCGATGGTAATCAATACATCCCTACAATACAGCCCAATTACTTCCACCTGAGTCACAGGCGAGAGGGCCCAGAAAACCACTGGCTTCTCTTGGGGTTGTTGGTCTGTTTCTGCCCCATAAGAGGATCTAGGACTAGAATTGTATCTCTCAAACCTAATTTTCCATGCTCTCTGGCTCTTAGTCAATAATTGTGGAATAGTATGGCCTAGTGGCAAAGCACAGGCTTGGGAATCAGAGGACCTGGGTGCTACTCCCAGCTCTGCCACTTGCCTGCTGTGTGGCCTTGGGCAAGTCATTTCAACTTCTCTGTGTCTCAACTCTAAAATGGGTATTAAACACCTGTTCTCCCTCTGACAGACTGTCTGTCCCATTTGGGACAGGGACTGTGTCTGACCGGAATAACTTATATCTACCCCAGCACTTAGTACAGGGTTTAACACACAATGAGTGCTTAACATATACCATAATCATCATCAATGACTTACTGAGACACTGACCTAAGTGCTCGGGAGAGTACAATACAGTAATTACTTCACCTGTATACCTACCCGTTCTTTTTACATTCAATAATCAGAGAAGCAGTGAGGTTTAGTGGATAGAGCATGGGCCCAGGAGTCAGAAGGACCTGGGGTCTAATCCAGGCTCTGCCAATGTCTGCTGTGTGACCCAGGCAAGTCACTTCATTTCTCTGGGCCTCAATTACCTCATTTGGAAAATGGGGATTAAGATTGTGAGCCTTAAGTGGGACAGGGACTGTGAACAACCCAATTACCTTGTATCTACCCCAGTGCTTAGTACAATGCCTGGCACATAGTAAGCGCTTAACCAATACCACAATTATTATTAATATTATCATTAATAATAATCATACTGATAACTGAAAATGCCTTTCTTAAATGTGTTTCAGAAATAAGGAAGGAATTTCCAGGAGGAGAGTTGAAGCGAAGAAAACAACAGTGCAACAGATTTTCATGATTTAAAAGGGTAGACCCTGATCTGCTACCTGAACTCTTGGCAAATTTCTTTAAAGACAAATATCTGCCAGATTTGAACTAGTGGGCACTTCCACAGCAGATGTCGCAAACGACTCCTTTCATAGGTTGCCAACTTCATCCCTCAGTGAGATCTTAGTTTTCCAGGATGTTCAAAAGACAGCAGCTTTAGGCATGGACCAGTAGCTTTCGGTACCTCGAAAATCAAAAAGTGGAAAGAAATGGAAAAAAGGATGACCTATTTCCCCTTTGGGATGGGGGAGAAGAAGCTATCTTCAAACTGGAGAGGTGGTCCTCTGTGATTTGAAGTGATTTCACATAGGGGAGAGAGAACCCACATCCACTAGCCCACTCAGAGATATTTACACTTCTCTCAGCCCAAGTACTCTCAGAAGGTAGTGGGGAAGATTCTTCTTAGGAAAATGAAATTCTTGCTATCATTCACTTCAACAATGAACACACCATCTCAAATACCTCTTTTAGGATAAAAAAAAGAGTGAGCAGCTGAGGAAAATCTATCCACACATAAATCAAATTCCTCAGAATCCATTTTCTCTTAGAACAGTGCTCAGTGCTTAGAACAGTGCTCCAGAGCTTAGAACAGTGCTTTGCACATAGTAAGAACTTAATAAATGCCATCATCATCATTATTATTATTATTCTCTGGAACCTTCACTTATTTTTCTGGACCTAGATTGTAGTTCATCTAGACTGTACGTGCCTTGTAGACAGGAAACATATGTCTTCCAACTGGGTTATATTGTACTCTCCTAAGCACTCAGTACAGTGCTCTGCACACAATAAGTGTTGATAAACACCACTGATTGATTAATTTGACCCTAACCCTAATTGCTTTCTCTGTGGTTGAAGGCAAACGTTGGTGGTGGGGTGAACAGGGGCAGAAACCATGACTTTACGGTTCATTTATTCCTGGAAACTTCCTCTGCTGAACTGCTATCATGGGGAGGAAGACCTAGACAGAAAAACCCAAGAAATAGCTTTACAATCTGAAAATGTAGAAATTGAAAAAAAAATCTGGAAAATAAGTTTACTTTTAGTGTTTGGGTTTTTTTTGCTTTTTTGGGTAAAATTCCAGAAGAATCAAGGTTGCCCTTTCTCTTCCAAGTCTGTCACCACACATGAACAGCATGATGCTAATCACTGCTCCAGGAGGGAGAGACTGTCAGAGATCCAAAAAAACCAACAAACCAGATGGAAATTTAACTCCCTTTTGGACATTTGCTCAGGGTGTTTTCACTAATCCAACTGCTTAGATCAGCACCCAGCAGTTCCATCGGAGCCATTTTCATTCAAATAAGATTACCAAACCTACTATTTAGGGAAGTAATTTGGCTCTGTTCCACCCATGTGTTAATAAATGGAATGATATTTATAACCACAGCCTGAAAGCAAAGCAACGGCCGACAAAGAAGACTTGCATCAGCAGTATGTATTACTCTGCATGGTGGCTACAATTCATTATATTTTATAGAACTCCTTGGTGAAGAGACTATGAGATTATGTCAATTTGAAGACCATGGCTACCATAACCATCATCAGAATCCAAAAATATGTCTTGAGTCTCTACATGGTGCTCATTTGATCAAACAACATAAGGGTAAAATTAGCTTAGCTTTTTATCTAGCTCTTCATTAATGTCTGTCTCCCCCTCTAGACTGTAAACTTACTATCAACAGGGAATGTGTCTACCATGTTGCACTGTACTCTCCCAAGTCCTTAGTACAGTGCTGCATACAGAGTAAGCTCTCAATAAACACTGATTGACTCAAAGCCACAGGCTTCTTCTACAACTTTGAAATTAGGTTAATCTGTTTCAGGATTCCCAGGGATATTAATATATTATGCTAAATAGGCTTTCCTTCAGTTCTGTTCGTCGGACACTGATATTTCCATTTCTGTGTGGGAATAGTAATTACAGAAGGGTACCAGAACTCTGATCCAGTAGGTGGGTTGTACTGTACCATTTTACTTGTCCAAAAGAGTTCACAAAATTATTCTTCAGAGACTTCTTCTGTTATATTTGATCACTCATTCATTCATTCCATTGTATTTATTGAGCGCTTACTGTGTGCAGAGCACTGTACTAAGCGCTTGGGAAGTACAAATCATCAACATATAGAGACGGTCCCTACCCAACAACGGGCCTTGATCGATATTGATCATTTAATTTACTTTTTCCCGCAATATTGATCATCCCTTTTTATTTGTGAACTGAAAGAGATCCCAAAACCTATTAGCAATCCATTTGTAATGAAAAGAGGAAGGAGATGGAAATGCAAGTATAGTTAAAGAAACTGAAAATACCCCCAACTGCTACCAAATATACCTTTCCATGCACTGTGATGCTAATTAAACCAATCAATCAATAGTATTTCTTGAGCATTTCCCAGGTGCAGAGCACTGTACTAAGCACTTGGGAGAGTACAATTCCAGAAACTTTATAACCTAATATAAACTCCAGTCCATTTATTCAAGTTCTCATTGAAATCCACCTAGGGGAATATAGGAGCAACATAAGGAAGAGTTTCATGTTTACAGGTTTTATTTGGTGTGTTATAAAGGGGTTATTTATAGACTAAAGCAGTTGAATTATGCAGGGAGAGAGGAGGGAGAGAGAAGGGAAGGAGGGAGGAAGGGAGGAAAGAAGGAGGGGGAAGGGAGGGAAGTAGAAAAAGAGAAGGAAGAAGGGAGGAGGGAAGGAGGGAGGGAGAAAGGGGAGTGAGAGGGAGAGAGAGGAAGGGAAGGAAGAAGGGAAAGACAGAAGGTGGTGCTGCTGGATAGGCTAAGTTGGGCCCTCTGACAATCAATCCATCAATCATTGGTGTTTACTGAGCACCTACTGCATGCACAGCACTGTACTGAGCTCTTGGGAGAGTACAACGCAGTTGGCAAACATGTTTCCTGTCTACAAGACGCTTAGAGTCTAGAAGGGGAGACAGACATCTACAATAAATTATGGAGATGTCCATAACTGCCATGTGGCTGAGGGTGGGGTGAATATCAAGGGTACAAATCCAAGTGCAAAGATGACGCAGAGGGAGAAGGAGTAGGGGGAATGAGAAGGAGATGTGATTTCAGTATGGCTTTAAAGGTGGGGAGACTGGTGATCTGTCACATATGAAGGAAGGAAGGAGTTCCAGGCCAGAGGGAGGATGTGTCAACTGCAGTGACTCCTCTGAAGGTAGGGTGCCCTGGTACAACACCCAATCTTGATTAATCTTAACTCAAACAGAAACCACAAGTAGGTCCAAAAAATGCCTCAACCTTTAACCACCAATGTGATGGCACGGCCAACCTGAATGCTGCTTTGAGACATAGAAATTCTTCCTGAAAGAGATGGTGAATTTCCTCTTGTGGCCTAAACTTAGAGTTTGGCTCTACCTCAGAAGGAGTCAACCAGCTGGAACCAAGCCACTCACTGCAGGCCTGACTTCAGCTGTGGAACTCCAGCCTTATCCTCTCGACCAACATGACCCAATCTTAACCCAGACATTCGTGAGGCAAACCTGAAACATCCAATGGGGACTGTGTCATGTGAAACAGTCCCATTTCAAATCTCTGATTCCTCTAGAATTACATGGCAGTTTGGGGCAGGACAGCACACACTTTGGGCTGCAATGAAAAATAACTTGACTGTGTGGAAAGTGCAAGAATCCATGGCTGTCACCCTTGCCCTGGGTGATCAATAGCTCGATTGATGGTATTATTGAGTGCTTACTGGGTGCCAAGCACTGTAATAAGCGTCTGGGAGAGGACAACATACCAGAGTTGGTAGACACATTCCCTGCCCACAAAGAGCTAATGTGCAAGACCCGAGGACTCACTCCCTCTTACCCTCCATTCACTGCACTCTTTCTTTCTAGTCCACTGGGGAGAATGACAGTAACATCCATCAAGTCGTCCAGCACGTTTTCTTTTGTGTTGACCAGGTTCTGGGCCGGATGGTTGCCTATGTCTCTCGGTGTTCTCTGCTCACTTGGCACAGTTCGGGCAGTGGGCTGGCCAGGTGGTGGAGGAGCTCGGGCCTTCATCTTTCGCCTTGAAAATCAGAACACAGGCAGTTAATGGCAAAGGAATATACAGTCAGTCGATCGTATTCACCGAGCACTTACTGTGTGCAGAGCACTGTACGAAGCATCTGGGAGAGTACTATTTAACAATAAATGGACACATTCCCTGCCCACAGCAAGCTTACAGTCTACAGGAGGAGACAGACCTCAATATAAATAAATAACAGACTGGTACATAAGTGCTGTGGGTCTGGAGGGAGAACGAATAAAGAGTGCACATCAGGGTGATGCAGAAGGGAGTGGGAGAAGAGGAGAGTTTACTCAGATAAGGCCTCTTGGAGATGTGCCTTCAATAAGGCTTTGAAGGCGGGGAGAGTAATTGTCTGTTGGATTAGAGGCGGGAGGGTGTTCCACACCAGAGGCAGGACGTGGGTGAGAGGTCAGCAGCGAGACAGACGAGTTGGAGGTACAGTGAGAAGGCTAACATTAGAGGGGCAAAGTGTGTGGCTAGATTGTAGTAGGGAATAGCGAGGTGAGGTAGGAGGGAGTGAGGTGATGGAGTGCTTTAAAGTCAACTGTGATGAGTTTCTTTTTGATGTGGAGAGGCAACCACTGAAGTTTCTTGAGGGGTGGGAAACGGGGTCTGAACGTTTTTGTAGAAAAATGATCTGGGCAGCAGAGTGAAGCATGGACTGGAGTGGGGAGAGGCAAGAGGCTGGGAGGTCATCAAGGAGGTTTATACAGCAATTAAGGTGGGAAAGAATCTTTCAGAAGTGTTCCTGGCAATCTTGAGCACATTCTGCTTAATCTCCAAACCGCCTTTCAAATGCTTTTTTGGTCTTTGATTGCTCAAATCCTCCTACAACTGTTATGTTCAAAGTTTGTATAGCTCTGATTCACACACAGGATAAAACACATGTGCAGTGATAATCTGTCCCAAAGTACTGAATTCTTGGACCGATCATTCCTGAAAAGTAAAAATCTTCACGGGTTATTTCACCAGGACCCAGGAGCACGGTAAGAGTTAAGTAGGGCTACGTCATGGTGAGCTAGAGAGCACAAGCTCTTATTTAGGTAAGTTGGTGTAAAAATGAGATGAATAACTATTACCAGTGGAACCAGAAAGACAACAAAACCGAAAACCCACTCCAGACCACAATCTTTTGGTACCAGTGCTCTTCGCCAGATAGAATCTTAAAATTGCTTATTAATACCAATATTGATGCTGAAATCAAAATCTAAAACAGAGCTGTGAGGTAAGTGCTTTTTAAGGCATTTGCTAAGTGCTTGAGCGCTGGAGTAGTACAAGCAAATCAGGTTGGAGACGGTCATGTCGTACGTGAGGCTCGCAGTACTAATTTCTATTTTGTAAGTGAGAGAAATGAGGCACAGAGAAGTTAAGTGACTTGCCCAAGGTAACTCAATCTTATTTGCTGAGTGCTTCCTGTATGCAGAACACTGTAGTAAGCATGTGGCAGAGTACAATGTAACAGGGTTGGTAGGTGCAGTCCTTGCCCACACGGAAGACAGTGGAAGAGCTGGGATTAGAACCCTGATCCTCTTCCTCCCAGGCCTGTGCTTTAACCATTAGGCCATGCTGCATCCATGCTGCTCGGTTAATGGCTCAACCTCTACAGAAATATCCCAGGTTCCCTTGGCTCTCATTGCCTTTGCCCATTCCCTAGCAAGCAAGTACGCTTCACTTGACCAGCCCAAGGGGTGCTTCTGTTTTAAGAAATGGCCTGCCTGATTCTACTTGGGATTTCATGCCATTTTAGGCTGCCAGGTACAACTGGGATTCAAAAATTGTTTGGAGGGCAAGAAAGGGGATTATGCATTGCACACTTCTGGGGGTTTGTGCAGGCTATAATCTTCCTCAGAAGACTGGGGGTGTCACAACCTGAGACCAAATGGGTTAAAAACCTCTTAATTCCCTTTCTCCCTTCATGTAGTCACAAACATTAATAAGGAAAGAACCCTGAAGTCTTCCCTGCTCGGATGAGGGAATGAATCATACAGGAGGTAAATGATATCCTCTCTCTTTCTCACTTTGAAAAAACTGGGCGTGCTACTATCTGGAGCTATTTCTACCACACAAATATTTCAAGCATGTGAAATGGCAAATCAAGGGTGGGGAGATGGCAAATTTCTCATCTTAAAAAAAACTCGGTGGATTAAATGTCTAATTTGTTTCCCTGCACACTGATGCACTATACAATTTATAACATGACAAACAACTCGGAAGCTCACAGCTGCAAAACATTACACAAAACATTACATCCATCACAGTTGAATCCTTTGAAGAAACCCAGAGTCCATGTGCTTTTGAGAGTCTCTAAGTGTTTAGGATACAAAAGCATGTATTTTGACTCAGTGCCTTCCTACACAATATTATCACTTGCTGGCCCTCATTCAGCTCTATTATTTTCTTATTTGGAAAGACGTGATGAAACCTCCCTTGATTAAATATGAATCAACTGAAGGAATCACGTGACGTATTTCCCATTCAAGATGCATTATTGGCTTTACGGTGTTTGAATCCCTCCTGGACGAACTGGCCCACTGTTAAAGAGAAAGCAATTTCGTAAGCCAAAATTCTTTCTGAAACCCACTTGGCCCTGTCTCATTCAAGTTGCTGTCCCCAGAACGAAATGCACGTTGGTTTCTTCAGTTTATTTTTGTATCAAGCAGGCAAATAGCTCACTTGTAAACCCAATTGAGAAGCAATGGAAAATTATACTCCCAGTTTCAAGGGTTATTAAAATTTAGGGATTTGAAAATATTCTTGTAATAAATTTTACAAACCCTCCCTTGATGAAACATTAGTAATAATAGGGGTATTTAAATGCTTGCTATTAATCAATGGTATTTATTGAGTGCTTACTTTGTGCAGACCACTGTACTTCGCGTTTGGGAGAGAATACAACATAGCCTGTAGACACGTTTCCTGTCCACTGTCTACAGAGGGAGACAGACAATATAAATAAATAAGCTACAGATATGTAACTAAGTGCTGTGCCGCTAAAGGTGGGCTAAATATCAAGTGATCAAAGGGCAGGAACATTTCTATCACTTGTATCACAGGTACTAGGTATCAAGCAAAGTGCTAAGCATGGAGGTAAATACAATATAAGCAGATAAGACACAGTCTCTCTCCCCCACAGGGGTCACAGTCTCAGCGGGAGGGAGAATGGGCATTTGATTCCCATTTTACAAATGAGGAAACCGAGGTACCGAGAAGTGGCTTGCCCAAAGTCACACAGCTGACTAGCCCTGTCTTTTATTCCTGTGATCCTTCCACTAGGCCAAGATGCTGATAAACACAAGTTCAAGAATGACAGGAATTATTCCTGCTCTCCCTCCTACTAAGACGGCAAGCCCCTTGTGGGACCTGAATATCTTGTGTCTAGAACAGTGCTTGACACATAGTAAGCGCTTAACAAATACCATCATTATTATTATTACCCCAGCGATTAGAACAGTGCTCTGTATGCCCCACAGTACTTATGTACAGATCTAGAGTACCGGCCTGGGACTCAAAGGGTCATGGGTTTTAATCCTGGCTCTGCCACTTGCCTGCAGTGTGACCTTGGGCAAACCACTTCACTTCTCTGGGTCTCAGTTACCTCATCTGTAAAATGGGAATTAAGACTGTGAGCCCCATATGGGACAGGGACTGTGTCTGGCCCGACTACCTTGTATCTACCCCAGGGCTTAGAACAGTGCTTGGCACCCCACAATTATTTTTAGCCCCGTGCCTATCTTATTCCAGGGTCCTGAATAAGCTCTGCCTGCCCACTCCCACTGCTTAGGAGTGTCAGAGGGCATGTGGATGGGGCAGGGGTAAGGGGCCACCCCTTACAATCCTCACCCTCAGTTGCTACTTCCCCATGGGTAGACCTACAAGGGACAGCTGGAAGAGCACCCCAGGATCACTGAGTTTGACTTGTTGGGGCATTCAAGGTGCAAGGGGCCCTCCACTCTCCAAAATAAGGAAAATACCCAGATTTGGAGTTGGGGCCTTGGAGGATATGCACTTTATAGCGCAGAAACTGCCCTTGAAGTAAATCCTGGGGCCTCAAGCTTTGAGCCTTAGCCATCAGGTTGGTGGAAATGCAGAAACACTGAGGAGGGGAAACGGAAAAATCCTGTTCTGGGGAACTATGGATGGGGAGTATGCCTGCTGCCACAGTTTGTTTGCTAATTTTCATGGTCTCTGGCTGGGCATAGGGAAAAGGACCTGGGTGGAGATCAGGTAAGATCTGAAAGGTCTGGGGTGTAAAACACAGAAACAGAAAACCCTGTTATGACTGAGCCCCATGTGGGACAGGGACTGCATCCAACTCGATTTGCCTATATCCACCCCAGTGCTTAGTATAGTGCCTGGCACACAGTAAGTGCTTAATACTATTATTATTATTATTATTATCGTTACGTTAAGAAACTTAGTGAAGGTGGCTATTTTATAACTGATTAGCCCGGATAAGGTGTGGCTCAGAGAGAAGCTGTTACATCTGTATGTGCTCAATAAATACAATCGATTGATTGATTTGATTGAACTCTATTATATGTCGTTCAAGCTTAGGGTAGTGCATGCTCAGATGGAAATGTTTAAAGTATTTCAATTCTAGTTAATTTGACTTTTTGTCAAATTGTCAAATCTAAAGCCAATGAAAATAATACCTTTCCTGGCTCCCAGAACCAGGGAATTTAGACTGCTGACTCTGTAGCTGAGGACAATTTGCATGCCTCAAATTAATGAAGGGGGTTGACACGGTGAATGTGGAATTGCTTTCAATCAATCATATTGATTGAGTGCTTACTGTGTGCAGGGCACTGTACTAAGCGCTTGGGAGAATAGAATACAACAAAGTTGGTAGAAACATGCACTGTCCACAGCCATAACAACAGGATGAAGGGACAGAGAAGATGGAAGAGCCAATACAAAAAAGAGGAAACTTTTTTTTCCCCCCACATACCAGGGACCTAGCACATGAAATTTGTTTCACAGGAAGCAGACAGAAAATATCAAAAGTTCAAAAGAGCTTGATAAATTCATAGATCACAAGTTTATAATGGATTCCTAGAAGGAAATTTAAGGAAGTTGAGGGAAGGTAGGAATGAATGTTATAAGGCCTGGGAAGGGTTGAAGAGATACATGGAGCTATGTCTGTGCTGGATGATTGGAGGTAAAAGTTAATGATGTTAGACTGAAGCTCACCAAGGTCAGGAACTATGTCTATCAACTCTGTTGTCCTACACTCTCCCAAGCACTTAGTATAGTACTCTGTGAACAGTAAGTATTCAATAAGTACCACTGATTGACTGGTTAACCATGATAATGAATGTCAAGGATAGTAACCATCCTCTTCTTCCCTTTAGTGCTTCCATTAGATAGAATTCTGCCCTGGGTAAGCCACTTGTCTGAATCTGCTTACGTTCTTGCCAAAACAATTTCTTGTTGGGAAATAGGTCTCTTGAGGAAAGGGTACGTAATTATTTTGGAAGAGAGAACAGTGGACTGGAAGGACATTGAAGGTAAGAGAGTGGACTAATAACAGACTTTAGGTATGTGAAATGCTATTGAGTAAATCCTAGTAAGAGGCTTTTCATTTTCAATGAGCTCAGGGCATGAGTGAATGAAATACTGCATTATACCCCAGTTGGAGTGCTAAATGAATTCAATAAATATAGAATGTTAAACAAAAGAGTCCTAAAGGCAGTACATTTCCCCACTGAAATCATGTAAACTGCACTAATGTACTAGCAAGATTAAAAAATTAGTCAAAACAGTACATATACATTCAGATACATATATAAATATATATTTAAAAGCAGTGATAGAAGCACAATATAGTTGCTGGTCAAATAGCAATGTAACTATATACCAATATTAAAGATTCTGAATTAGATTTTTTTAAGAACTGCATTTATATTTCCAAGTGCTTCTTGCACATTCTATTCAGCAAAAACACACCTTGTGCTTTCACACTAAAGACAGTATTAGCTCTACTAAATAGATCTGCCATTTCTATGCTTAAATGAAATGAGTTTTGATTATCCTATTCAAGTCAGTTGAAATGCTTCAAAAAGAGGAGAAAAGTCCCTTAGCCAAGATAAATTTTTCAGCAAAAAGTGAGACCGTTTTAAGTAATATCACCAACACACAACAGCGCTATCATGGCAAGAGAAGTGCATTATAATGGGGATTGCTGCGTAACTACAGCCTAGGGAAATAGTGAAATATCATTTTCCAGAGATCTTTAATAAAGAGTGTACCAGTAATTCCTTGGAATAGTTTAAATGCAACACTGCTAGGAATCTGCTGGAAGCAGAGGGTTGGTGATCTGACCTATTGAGATCCTTCCCAGGATCAAATGCCTCCTGTCCCCCGACCCGAAAATGCCCTCATCCTGTCTCTGTTCCCATCTTCAAGGAATCCGTGCCCCAACCAGCACTCACTTCAAATTTTCACTGTTGCTGAAGGAGGCTTCTGGAATTCAAGGCCGAACAGTCAGCTACTGACCAAGGAGGGAGAACATGTATTTAAACTGTTATACAAATGAGGAAATTGAGGCACAGAGAATCAGAGGCAGGTTATTCTGGCTCTCCCTTTGACAGCATCTATGAAAATCTCCTGGAGGGTTTGAAAATATCGCCACGTGAGAGGATGGTGTCAGGAGAGGTAGAGAGATAAATGAACTCAGACACCTGAAAATGTGTGCAGCACAAAGACATGCCCTTAATCAATGGTATTTGATCAATCAGTGGGATTCATTGAGTGCTTACTAAATGCAGAGCACTGTACTAAGTGTTTGGGAGAGTACAATATGATGGAGCTGGTAGTCACAATCTCTGCCCACGAGGAGGTTACAGTCAGTGTTTACTTGGGTCGAAGTATGGCCCAAATCAAACTGTGCATACCAGGGTCAGTAAACTCTCCTGCTTCATGACAGCTAACACAGTGGATGCATTCAAGTCTCACAGCCGATCTTTGACCATCACAAGATCACTTCCTCATTCCTGAGATTACCGCTTCCTCCATTCTAAACTGAAGTTTACAACGAGTAAAGAAACAGGTCAAAGAAATCAGAGGTTTCCATCCAAAGCCAGGGTTGCTTGTTTAACGTCTTCTCAAATTATCCTTCTCCCAAAAGCTTGAAACAAGATGAGAGTTGGACAGAAGATAGACATCGAGGAGAGTGTGACATGGGTGAGTGGGGGGGTCTGCTGACTACATTCAAATGAATGAACTCCATTTCCCAAGGAAAAGGTATCTGCCACCCTCAATGATTTATAAGCAGCTAATGTTCCAAGGAAAAATCCACTTGGCCAGAGCAGAGATGTCCAAAGGAGTGTTATTAAAAGCCTTCTTTGAATAAAAACTAAACTAATACGCATGTGTGGTGTCAAATATAATCAATTTCATTGGAGCCACTTGGGAGTGTGGGAGTAAACTGGCAAAGAGGTGACTCCCTCCCAGGGACATCTTCCTGCTAGGACACCTCCAAGCCTGGACCTCCTGTGAGAATCCCTAGCAGCTCTATTATCGGGGGTCCCTTTAAGAAACCTCAAGCAATTCCTGTGGCAGGTGAGCTGCAAATACATTAGAGATCAGGAGGGACAGGGTAGAAGAAAAGGAGGATGTGCTTATCACAACACCCTGGCATACTCAAAATAGTTTTTAAAAAACGTTTCTGTAGCCAGAACTCCCTGGATTTGAACTGAGAAAAAAGAATGTCTTTTACTTTAACTGTGTTTAGCTTTTATCTTTCTAAGAGATGTAATAAAAGTACACAGCATTTCCAATTAAGGGTAAAACTCTGTAAACTCAACTTCATTTAAAGAGATGATGAGATCTAATTGCACATGAAATAAGCAATCACACAGCAAGCCCCTGAATAAGCAGGGGACAAGAAACCCACAGCTATCACCACCCAAATGACAAAATGATTAAACAACCTTGCAGGTCTGGATAATTTAACCACTGACAAATGTACCATCCGCCTATACAGAGACTTTAGGTCCCAATATAAGAAAACAACAAGTTAAGGCATCAGAAACGTGCCCTAAGAGGTTACTTTATCCCTTCCCCTACATCGGCTGTGCAAGTTACCACAAGATCTGAACACCTTTAGCAAGCTGAATGAAATGGAATCAATGAGAAAACTCACTCAAATTACCTGATGATGTTTTCCTAAATCCCAAGACTGTCCTTTCCCCTTCCTTGAAAGCCAAGTCTTCAAGAGGAAAAACAAGTTGTGTATGTTATTTTTTTCTTGTAGTAGGGCAGCTAGAGCACAGAATCGGTAGCTTCTTGGGTTCAGTCAGATTAAGAAACTTAAAAATCGAGCAGCACACGGAGAACACTCCAGAGCTCTTTGCCTTATCCAGCTTAGTTATTTATTAATAAGGCTGCAATCGGATGCATATTTAACATTCCCAATCCCATGACAGATATTATGCTAAGTATTTGAAATGGCATAATGGTCCTGGCTTTTTTGTTTTTAATTACCAGGTATGTCAGTGTATCTCTTATTAATTGGAGTTCCTTTATGAACACTCATATTTTAATAGTGAATAGGGAAAACATTTAAACAAAGCCGCCCTGTGCTTGTGTTGAATATAGTATTCCTCTTTCAGTGTTGAAAGAAATACACATAGCAGCATGGTCTAGTGGACAGAGAAGCAGCATGGCTCAGGGGAAAGAGCACGGGCTTTGGAGTCAGAGGTCATGGGTTCAAATCCCAGCTTGGCCAACTGTCAGCTGTGTGACTTTGGGAAAGTCACTTAACTTCTCTGTGCCTCAGTTACCTCATCTGTAAAATGGGGATTAAAACTGTGAGCCCCACGTGGGACAACCTGATCACCTTGTAACCTCCCCAGTGCTTGGAACAGTGCTTTGCACATAGTAAGTGCTTAACAAATACTAAAAAATAAAATAAAAAATGGGTCTGGGAGTCAGAGAACCCAGTTCTAATACTGGCTCTACCTGTTGTGTTACTTTGGGTAAGTGACTTAACTTCTTTGTGCCTCCATTTCCTCATCTGTAAAATGGGACTTGCTCCCTTCCACTTGGACTGTGCGCCCCATGCGGGACAGGGACTGTGTCCAATCTTGTACCTACCCCAGTGATTAGTACAGTGTTAGACACATAATAAGTGCTTAACAAAACCCTTAATATTATTATGTACACTTTCCAGTTTATCCATTTGGCAGGACTGCCAGAGGAAAAAAAATCCCAGCACCCTCAGTTTGGCCAGAAGATAGTTTTGGATAGAATAATAGTAACTGTGGTATTTCTTAAGAGCTTACTATGTGCTAGGCACTGTATTAAGCACTGGGGTGGATACAAGCTAATCAGGTTGGACACAGCCAGTGTCCCATGTGGGGTGCACAGTCCCAATCTCCACTTTACAGATGAGGTAAATGAGGCACAGAGAAGTGAAGTGACTTGCCCAAGGTCACACAGCAGACAAGTGGTGGAGCTGGGATTAGAACCCATGACCTTCTGACTCTAGGCCCACGATCTATAATAATAATGATGGCATTTATTAAGCGCTTACTATGTGCAAAGCACTGTTTTAAGCTCTGTGCACTACAACATGCAGCTTCTCTAATAGAATGTGCCTGCCAAACTAAGGGGTGACAGTGCTCACCTGTCTGGATATAGCATGACATCAATTAATCAGTGGTTGACTGACTGAGCACTTACTGCATGCAAAGCACTCTACCAAGTGCTTGCGAAAGTTCAGTACAATATAGTTGGTAGATGTGATCCCTGCCCACGAGGAGCTACAGTCTAAAGAGGGAAGCAGATATTAAAATAAATTATGGAAGGGGAAATAGTAGAGTCAAAGGGCTGTGTGGATCAGGCGGGGTTGGCCACAGGGCAGTTCTACGATGTGTCAGTTTTCCTTCTTGCAAGGCTTCAAGAATGCAACACCCGGATTAGAGGAGAATTGGACTTAATCTGAATATTACTTTTACAAATAACGCAACTAGGAAAATTAGCATGGGCCCAATTATCTGGGAGTGACAGGAATTCAGACATCAGGGAAGTAAAAATTACAAATAATGTATTTTCCAGCTACTGACCGACATTACTTTAAAATGTATCAACATTTTTAAATGTAATGGGAGGGTTTGTCAAAAATGGGTAAACAATTTTTCGTGCTGATCTTTTTTTAGCCTATTTGTAAATCTGGAATAAATCATTAATGAATTTCCTTATCTGACATGCTTAATGTCAGAATAATTGATTTTATTATCAAATAGATTCTACAGGTGTTTATTGAGTAGAAACAAGCTAACCAGATTGGACCCAATCCATGTCCCACACGGGGCTCACAGTATTAATCCCCAATTTATAGAAGAGGTAACAGACACAGAGAAGTGAAGTGACATGCCCAAGGTCATACAGCATACAAGTGGCAGAGAAGAGATTAGAACCCAGATCCTTCTGACTCCCAGTTCCACGTTCTCTCCACTAGGCCAAACTGCTTCTCCACATACGTCTTATACCTAAACAGGCAAAGGAGTCCTTACTGGAAGAGGACGAAGATTCTGGGCCTCTAGAAGATTGGGAAGTGTGAGATTTTCATCTTTTCTTGGCAATTTTTGTCAATTCCGCCAGGTTGATTTCTAATGGCAGGGGGAAGAGGGGAGATTTTATGTTCCACTAACAGCCCCGGACACAATCACAGGGTAGTGGATGTTGGTAACCTTAGTTGAGCCATGGGAAGGATGAACGGATTAACCATAGGATAATAATAATAATAATAATAATAACAATAACAATAAATAATAATGGCATTTGTTAAGCACTTACTATGTACCACGCACTGTGTTAAGTGCTGTGGTGGATACAAGCAAATCAGGTTGGACATAGTCCCTGTTCCATGTGAGGTTCACAGTTTCAATTCCCATTTTACAGATGAGGTAACCGAGGCACAGAGAAGTGAAGTGACTTGCCTAAGGCCACAGAGCAGATGAGTGGTGGAGCCGGGATTAGAAACCATGACCTTCTGACTCCCAGGCCCGTGCTCTACCCCCTGTGTCATGCTGCTGCTCATAACCACTACCTTTTTAAAACACTAGCTTTTGTAAAAAAGAAATAGAATTGATGCTCTAATATGGCCCTTATCCTGGATTCCTTGCCAAAATCCACAGACTCCTGACGACCAGCGTGGATCGACTTTTCCGGAACAAGTCTTACAAGCAGTAATGGGCCACATTTTCATGACCTTGGAATTTCCCCTCACTATGCCGGGAGTCCAAGGGCTGCTGGGAGGTGACGCCTCAACCCTCATTTATTTTAAAATCATTCTTCTAATTGTCCAATGAGTCCATCTGATCTAGGTACAAATATGGGATACACACGAACAGTTCCACTTCACTGGTTGTTTTTTTTTTTAAATGTGAACAGCCCCAGGGCTAGTGAGAGTGATGAGGTAGCTCTTTGAACATAAATACAATGGCCATGTTATGATGGATTTTTTAATGAAGGGGATGCCTCTGCTAGGAAGGACCTAAATTACTGCATGTTCATTGTAAGTTTTTTTTTTTTAATCACTACTAATTTGCATTTCACAATTAATGAACCAATTTCTCCACACTAGTCAAATGAGAGGTCAGGACTGTCGGAGATCCAAGAGTTGCCCTTCTGGGGCTTTTCAGGCCTGCAGAAGTGACTGCCTCAGGGATTCTGCCCACCTCAGGATGGGGCATAAAAGTGCTTAGTATGGTGCTCTGCACGGGAAGCACTCAATAAATACAATTGAATGAATGACTGCAGTGAGGCAGTGTGAAGGGGAGAGGAAGTTCCAGAGCAGAATATGTTTGTAAAGATTTATTACTCTATTTTATTTGTACATATTTACTATTCTATTTATTTTGTTAATGATGTGCATCTAGCTTTACTTCTATTTATTCTGATCACTTGACACCTGTCCACATGTTTTTGTCTTGTTGTTTGTCTCCCCCTTCTAGACTGTGAGCCCGTTGTTGGGTAGGGACTGTCTCTATACGTTGCCAACTTGTACTTCCCAGGCACTTAATACAGTGCTCTGCACACAGTAAGCACTCAATAAATACGACTGAATGAATGAATGGATTCAGCAATTATGCCACAAGCCTCTCTGGCACTTAAGGGGAAGGGAAGAGAGGGTACAGAATGGCACAGCTGCTGTTATTATTATATAATTGTATAAGTATGATATAAATATATTATAATATAATTTATTAACATAATATGGCATAATAATAATAGTGGTATTTTTTAAGTCCTTGCTATGTGTCAGGCACTGTACTAAGCGATGGAGTAGATACAAGGTAATTGGATTGGACACAGCCCCTATCTCACATAGGGCTCATCGTCTTAATCCCCATTTTCCTTCGGCCTGATGAAGAATCGTTCAGAGAGACGGGATCTAGACACACCTTGACCTCAAAGGGTCTTTCCTCATCGAAGCAGCTGATTTTCTGTTCTACAATCACACCCTTCCTTTCTACTAGTCATCCAGCATTGGGTGCCATTCGGGTAGAATAATATCTAGCGCAGGAGTGTGGATGACTCAGCACAAACTAACATCACTACTGCAAAAACAATTCAAGCACCTGCCCTGTCTCCTCAGCCACTGGTGTCCAACCAATGCCCGTCCCCAATGGCAAGGGACCAAAAAAGGTGAACTACTGTATCTTCGGGGACAAAGTGCAAGAGATTTTCAAAGGCACTCGCTGATTTGGTCTCATACAACTGGAAGCTGCCTCTGGATGGAAGACTACCACATATAACTAACAGGTTTAGAGTTCTTTGTCAATGAAGTGCTTGAATTTCACCTAGTGTGGCAGAAGTCACAGGTCATCCGATCCCCTCTGTCCCATAAGCTTTTGGCTTTAACCACCATATTATTATTATTGTTATCATTATTTGTGTTATGCACTTATTTTGTGCCAGGGCCTGGGACAGATACAAGTCATTCAAGTCAGATGTGCCCCTGTCCCACATGGGGCTCACAGTCTAAGAGGGTGGGGTCAGTAGGTACTGAATCCTCATTTTACAGATGAGAAAATAGGCACAGACAAGTTAAGTGACTCGCTCAAGGTCACACATTTTTTGCCAATTCCAAGCATTTTCCTATTTTCATCACTGGAGTGAAATTCCCACTTTAGAAGCTCAAGTAAGCAAGTACATGTGATGTGTCCTGTAAATTATTGCTGTCATTCAAGTTTAGAATTAAAAGAAGTCACATTCTGGCCTGTAAAAAGGTACTTTAGGTGGTAGGTGATGATTGATACCAGGTACATAATTTCTATGACACTGAAAAATATAGAAAGGCTGGTGAAGCTATGGCAGTTCAGTAAGTTTGCAGGATTAAAGATTGTTTTTAACATCAACAAGGCTGAGGGTATATATTTTTGTAAACACAATAATCAATCATATTTATTGAGCTGTGTGCAGAACACTATACTAAGCACTTGGAAGAGTATAATACAACAGCATAATACATTCCCTGCCCATAATGGGCTTCAGTCAAGAGTGGGGTGATCAGTGGATTAAAAATGCAATTCACTAACAACACGAGGGAATTTAACTGACAAGCAATAACATTTTGTGCAGTCTGGAATGAGTTTGAAGCACTTAGGCACAAGCTGAACAGTTTGGATTACCAAGTATATTGGTGCTGAGCACAACAGGATGCAAATTGCTCATCTAAAATTTACAAGGGTATTGCAGTAGTCCATAATACATGGAACACACCTTTTAGGAAATTAATGCCCGTGGCTTTTGAGCTGGAACACAGTTCACTGCCATCAGTCTGCTGTTAAGATAATGGAAAACTGAAACCTTACACCACAATATCCTCAAAGGTTGAATAATCGCTGTATCCTAAATTCACACTCTCCATTACTTCTAAACTATCTCCCCAAGATACGGAACTCCAACTAGCTTCAAATGAACCTAGGCATAAATAGTAGTACCACAGTTGTTATTATTATTACTAATAACTGTAGTAGTATATTCAGCATCACCAAATCGTGTTGATTCAACCGTCACTAAAATCCACCCTTTCCTCTCTATCCAAACCACTACCATGTTAATCCAAGCACTTAACCTATCCCTCCATGATTACTGCATCAGCCTCCATATTGACCTTTCAACCATTCATTCATTTGTATTTATTGAGCACTTACTGTGTGCAAAGCACTGTACTAAGCACTTGGAAGAGTTCAATATAACAATAAACAGACACAGAGACATTATCTAACCACAATGAGCTTACTCCCTGCCTCCTGTCTCTCCCCGCTTCAGTCCATACTTCACTCTGCTACTCAGATCATTTTTCTGTAATACCATACAGCCCCTGTTTCCCTATGACAAGAACCTCCAGCGGTTGCCCATCCACCTCTGCATCAAACAGAAACTCCTTACCATTAGCTTTAAAGCACTCAACTTGCCCCTTCCTACCTTAGCTTCCTGATTTCCAACTACGACCCAGCCTGCACATTTCACTGCTCTATACCAACCTATTCACCATACCTTGATCTCCTCTATCTCACCACCAACCCCTTGCCCACTTCCTGCCTTTGTCCTGGAATGCCCTCCTTCTTCATATCTGACAATCACTCTCCCCACTGTCACAGCCTTATTATCCTCCAAGAGGGCTTCCCCAACTAAGTTCTTATTTCTTCTGCTTCCACTCTCTTCTATGTCACCCTTGCACTTGGATTTTCACCCTTTATTCACCCCTTCCTCAGTCCCACAGTACTGTACATAGCCATAATTTAAGTATTTATATTAATGTCCATCTCTCCCTCTAGACTGTAAGCCCACTAGGTAGGGAACATATTCACTCATTCCATCACATTTATTGAGCTCTTACTGTGTGCAAGGCACTGTACTAAGCTCTTGGAAAGTACAATTCAGCAACAGAGACCGTCCCTGCCCACACTTGGCTTACAGTCCCAATTCTGTTACATCGTACTCCCCCAAGAACTTAGCACAGTGTTCTGCACACAGTAAGTGTTCAATAAATATGACCTATGTATTGAAGAACAAAATAATGCATGTCCTGCCCACAAGGAGCTTACATTCTTAAAGGAGGTACAGCAGTGGGGTTTGGTATCTCCCTCCCTCCCTCTCTCCCAGAAATATTTTCTCAGCACAGTTTTTATGATGCAGCTAATTGTTCTACCTGACCAAGGAATTCATTCATTCATCCCAGCATATTCATTGAGTGCTTACTGTGCACAGAGCACTGTACTAAGTGTTTGGGAGAGTACACTTTAACAACAAACAGAAGCCTTCCCTGCCCACAAGGAGCTTACAATCTAGAGGGTGGTGGGCAACTTAGCAAGGTATCTTAACCACTTGAGTTGCTCAAACCCTTGAAGAGTTGGTGGAGAATTTGAGACCCAAGATTTCTTGCTTTCTCTCTACACACCATTCACAACCTCTATGTATTCTGTATTTTCTCTGGGCATTTTCCCCTTTAGTCTTCCACTTCCCCAGCCTCTCAGAACCCTTTTTTCTCTGCCTTTCTAATCCCTCAGACCTTTTACTTTTTTCGGCCTTTCTGGCCTCTAAAAATCCCAACTGCTCGGAGCCTGGCTAGTTTTGCTTTGAGTCTTGGTTTCTGTCAACTAACCCAATTTCTCTCCCCTTTCTCCTTCTTGCTGCCAATAGTGTGACAGAAGATTCCATATTAGTTGTATGGATTGGCCTCAGTTTGGAAACGTGTTTGTTTTAGCCCCGACTACAGAGGTTCCCTACTAATAATTGTTTTGTTATCATGTCTAAAGATTGAATTCGTTTGGAAAATAATACAGCACCACAGATTTATATACTACCATCCCCATAAATACTTAAGGTATTACTATATGCATTATCTCATTTTACCCTCACAATAGCAGTACAGTGCAGGGAGGAATTTTTAATTTTTTTTATTTATCCCTTTGCTCTCCCCCCATCCTAGCCCCAAAGCACTTATGTACATAACTGTAATTTCATTTATTTGCATTCATGTCTGTCTCCCCCACTGCAGACTGTGCGCTAGCTGTGGGCAGGGAATGGTGCCGTTTGTTGTTGTACTGTACTTTCCCAAATGCTTGGTACAATGCTCTGCACACAGAAAGTGCTCAATAAATATGACTGAATGAAGGAACAGCTATTACTCTCCTTTGTTTACTAAGGCTTAGTTGTGTCCAGTGATTTCCCCAGGTTATACAACTGGAAACACAAAGAAGACAGAGGAAATGAAAATTGCCTCTGCATCTGGCGCAAGTCACAGTGAGTATCATATTGCAAGTTTGTATGAATTCCTCACACAGAAGCCTTTCACCTCATCAGGGGAAACTCATTCAAGGAGATGGGCTGCAGAACCATATCCTTGGGTGACGATCATAGCAGCAACATGCTGGGCCTTGAGGCACACTCACTCTGACCCCAAAAACCAGGAGAGCCAACTAGGATTGAGGAAGTCCTGGAGCTAGACATACCTGGGTTTTGGGGCATTTATTGGGCCCTAAATCCCATCAAGGTGACTGGAGATGAGGCTCTTTCAGATGGGTGCGATCCCTGGGGGGTGCGCAGCAGAGGTGTGTCAAAGGGGATACATTTGCAGTTATAAAATAGACCAATGAATGTACCAATCAATAGTTTTGATTGAGCACTTACCCTGAGCAGAGAATTTTTTTTTAATGGTGTCTTTTATTCATTCATTCAATCTTATTTATTGAGCGCTTACTGTGTGCACTGCACTGAATGAAGCTCTTGGGAAGTACAAGTTGGCAACATATAGAGACGGTCTCTATCCAACAACGAGCTCACAGTCTAGAAGTGCTGACTATGTGCTAAGTACTGTACTAAGCACTCAGGTAGCTACTACCATCCTTTCCATCTCACAAGCCCACAACCTTGGTATCACCCTTGACTCCACTCACTCATTCACCCCACACATCATGCATTCATTCAATCGTATTTATTGAGCGCTTACTGTGTGCAGAACACTGTACTAAGCGTTTGGGAAGTACAAGTTGGCAATGTATAGAGACAGTCCCTACCCAACAACGGGCTCACAGTCTAGAAGGGGAAGACACAACAAAACAAAAAATGTGGACAGGTGTCAAGTCATCAGAATAAATAGAAGTAAAGCTAGATGCACATCATTAACAAAAATAGAATAGTAAATAGGTACAAGTAAAATAGAGTAACAAATCTGTACAAACATATATAGGTGCTGTGGGGAGGGGAAGGAGGTAGGGCGGGGGGGATGGGGAGGGGGAGAGGAAAGAGGGGGCTCAGTCTGGGAAGGCCTCCTGGGGGATGTGAGCTCTCAGTAGGGCTTTGAAGGGAGGAAGAGAGCTAGTTTGACAGATGTGCATCCAATCCGTCACCAAAACCTGCCGGTCTCACCTTCACAACATCGCCAAGATCTGCCCTTTCTTCTTCGTTCAAACTGCTACCTTCATATCCTCACTTGATTACTGCATCAGCCTCCTTTCTGATTTCCCATCCTCCTGTCTCTCCCCACTTCAGTCTATACTTCACTCTGCTGCCCGGATTATCTTTCTACAGGAAAGCTCTAAGCATGTCACCCCCCTCCTCAAAAATTTCCACTGGTTGCCTATCAACCTACACGTCAAGCAAAAACTCCTCACCCTCGGCTTCAACGTTCTCCATCACCTCGCCCCCTCCTACCTCAACTCCCTTCTCCTTCTCCAGCCCAGCCCACACCCTCCACTCCTCTGCCGCTAACCTCCTCACCGTGCCTCATTCTCGCCTGTCCCACCGTCGACAACTGAGCCACGTCCTACCTCTAGCCTGGAATTCCTTCTCTCCTCACATCCGCCAAACTAGCTCTCTTCCCCCCTTCAAGGCCCTACTGAGAGCTCACCTCCTTCAGAAGGCCTTCCCAGACTGAGTCCCCCTTTTCCTCTGCTCCTCCACCCCTCCCCATTGCCTGTACTCCCTCCATCTGCTCCCCTTCCCTGCCCCACAGCCCTTATGTATATTTGGACATATTTATTATCCTATTTATTTTATTAATGATGTGTATATATCTATAAATCTATTTATTTTGATGCTATTGATGCCTGTCTGCTCGTTTTGTTGACTGTCTCCCCCTTCTAGACTGTGAGCCCGTTGTTGGGTAGGGATTCTCTGTTGCCAAATTATACTTTCCAAGCAATTAGTACAGTGCTCTGCACACAGTAAGTGCTCAATAAATACAACTGAATGAATGAATGAAGGATGGGCAATTTCTGAAAGCCAAATTTGCAGGGCTAATGGTTTTGAAAAGAAGATGGCAATATACCAATACTTTTTTTGCAGCCTAAACCATATAAATCTTCAAGTTTGTGTGTTTAGTAGAGTGCTGTGCACAGTAAGCACTCAAATTCCACTGATTAACTGATGGGCAAATTCCATTCTATAGGTTGGTAATATATTGGCAAACCACTAGAAATGCAACCTTCGCAGCCCACAGCATGTTTTCCGATCTAGAAATGGGAATGTGTAGCAGGGGTCCAATCCCCTAGTCCTGCAAGAAACTGACCAGGTGGCTGTCTTCCCCCAAACTCACGCTCAGGACTGGAGGATGAAGTTAAGTCAGATCTGCACTATGCCAAGTTCCCAAGGGGGTGGTATTTTAGCAGGCTCCTAGTGGGCACATACTTGGGTATATGTGTACGCATAGATGTGTGTGAATGTGGGCATGCATGCTATTTCTAGAAAGGAAATGGCTCATATGGCCAGGCTGGAATAATGAGGAAGTCAGATCATAGACCCCCTCACAATTTAAGAATGGCACATATTTGCCAAAATCTTAGAGAGAAAACATCACCTCAGTCAGCTGGACATATGTACAAGTGCCAAAACAATCATACAGTACATTCTGTTTTCTTGATCCACCTTTTGTTAGATATAGTCACAGGAATAAACCTCTCTCTTTTCAGTTACAGTGCTTTCCAAAGAACAGGTAAGACTTCACCCCGAGGGGAGAAAACAGATGGCTCATTCTGCTGGTCTATTCATCCCTCAAAGAGGCACATGCTCTCTCTAGGGCCGGACAATACCGTGGATTAGCATTTACATCATCCACTCTCCATCTACTCTACTCTCTTCAAGTGGGGGAAAAAAAATTGAAATGCCTATCAATGGAATCGCACTGCACTTCAACCTGATTACTTTTAAACTGGAACAACACAAAATGTTGGGATTACTTTTAGAAAACATGACATATATTTTTACATGCCCGCTGCCTGCAAACCCATTTAACTGAAATTTTAGTCCTGAAATAGAAACCTGAGTAAACATCCACGTTTCCATGTTATAAGAAGAAACATGTGCATTTGTCCTGCTTGAATTATCAGCCACAGTTCATACAACACGAATGCATCCTACTAGACTTTTCTTCCGATACGGTGAAAGTTGGTTTGAGTTTGGTTTTCAGGTGGCCCCACATCAATACATTAGCTTGGTTAAAATTTCTTCCAGAGTTCACAGCTCTTCTTCTGACCTAGAGTGATTATAATCTCTCCAGACCGTAAGCTCGATGTGCTCAATGTGAATACCAACTCTGTTGTATTTTACTCTCCCAAGTGCTTAGCACAGAGCTCTGCACACAGTAAGTACTCACATACTATTGATGATGATGACGATAACCCCAAGGAAACAATCAATTTTTTTAATGGTATTCGGTAACCACTTACTGTTGGCCAGGCACTGCACTAAGCACTGGGATAGATAAAAGCCGATAAGGTTGGACCTAATCTATATCTCACATGGAGCTCACAGTCTTGATCCCCATTTTACAGATGAGGTAACTGCAGCCCAGAGAAGTGAAGCGACTTGCCCAAAGTCACACAGCAGACAAGTGGTGGAGCCAGGATTGGAACACAGCTCCTTCTGACTCCCAGGCCTTTGCTCCATCCACTAGGTCACGCTGTTTCTCTTGGTTGGCTTGGATTTCCCACACCTGCGCAAGTCTAGATTCATACACAGTGGTACCCAGCACTGTCACTCTAGGATCAAGAAAGCGAAAAACCAGTCAGGCCCCTTACTACAGCTGGTTCTGGGAGCCTCTCGGCAGTTTGGCTGCTCTGGGCAAGATGGCACTTTGCCAGGGAGGGTGAGAAATGTTTGAAGCGTAGGCTGTTACAGTAGTTCTGCTCCTTGAGCTGTCCCTCTCCAGATCAAGCTCAGGAGATCAGGCTTCGACATGATCCCAAGCTCAACCGGGGAAGGCGGGGCCATTACAGACCAGAACTACTGCAGGGACACAGAGTCCTTTCAACTTCACTTAATAGGATTTGTTAAGCGCCAAACCCTGAACTAAGTGCTGGGGAAAATAAAACAATAATAATTATGGCATTCGTAAAGTGCTTACTATGTGCCAGGCACTGTACTAAGCACTGGAGTAGAGACAAGATAATCATGTTGGACACGGTCCCTGTCCCACATGGGGCTCACAGTCTCAATCCCCATTTTACGGATGAGGGTACAGAGGCCCAGAGAACTAAAGTCACTTGCCGAAGGTCAAACAGCATGCATGATAATCGGATGATCAGATAACATCAAAGATAAGCGGGTTGGACGCTGTCCGTGTCCCGCGTGGGGCTCACAAAGTAGGCTATAGACTAGGAAACTTAACCCCATTTTAGAAGTGAGAGAACTGAGGCACAGAGAAGTTAAGTTACTTGCCCAAGGTCACACAGCATGCTGGTGGCAGAGCCGGGATTAGAACCCAGGTCCTCAGAGTGCAGGCCATACTCCTTCCGCTAGGTCACACTGCTCCTCTTTTAAAAATCTCTCTCCCCCGACCCAGGACCACAAAAGAGCAGCTTGCCCAGGGCCACCAATTGTTTCACCTTCTCTTGGGCTTTGCACTCTGGACAGCTTCCCTTGCCAGGCCAGTTCTGGTGGCCTTTTAGCTACTGTACTTATCAAGGATGCATTGTCCCAGCCCACAATGGCCTGAAATGGGAGAAATGGGGCACGGCTTCCCGTCCCTTAGCCTGAGACTCACAGGCCCAACTCAGTGCCAGGAGAGAGTGGGAAAGCGCCTTGAATTTTCCCCCTACCCTTCCCATGAGCAGTCACCACCAGAGGACGGCCCCACCCCCAGCCCCACACAAATGCAACTAATCCAAGAATCCAAGCAGCCAAGTGACATGGATACTGGTCTGTGGAGCATTAAAGGGACACTGGCACAAAATACAAGGTGCTCGCCACTGTAAAGCAGACAGCTCAAGGGGCCACAGGGCCTCTGAATGAACCATTCCTACACTGCAGCTCTTCCTTTCAATCATTCAAAGCATTTACTGTGTGCTGAGCACTGTACTAAGCGTTTGGCAAAGTACAATACAACAGTAAACACTGACATTCCCCAGCTTGGGGTCTGGTCCCCCCTTGAGGACCTTACAACGTAGTGGAGGAGACAGACTTTAAAATAAATCTCAGATCAGGGAAGCAACCATGTTCAAGGTTAAGTACAGAAGTGCTTGGGGTTAGGGGTGGGATGATTATCAAAATGCTCAGAGTACAGACCCAAGGGCATAAGTTCCGGTTTGTTTCACCCCAGTTTGCAAATGGAAAACTCTGCACACCCCATGAAAAAGAAGTACTAGGTGGAAAGAAAAAGAGCAAGTTACTTTAATTTAAACCACACCAGGGCTTAAGCACCCGGGGAAGGATCGTGGAGGGGAAATCTGTAGCATCTTCATGAAGAATCCTCCAGAGTTCTGATGGAGGAGGAAGAGGGGGCAGAAGCTCAAAGCAGAGGCTCAGGCATGTATAAAATGACCAGAGGTCTGAAGCTACTGCGAGAAAGCACTCAACATTTGGGAAGGAATTAAATGTACACTTTGTCTTAAAAATATAGATTCCTATTTTTCCACTTTAGAAGAACACTCACCAGCACCTTTTTAAATGGGAATTGTTAAGTGCTTACTATGTTCTAGTAGAACTTACACTGTTCTAAACGCTGGGGTACATACAAGGTAATCAGGTTGGAGACAGTCCGTGTCCCACATGGGGGCTTACAGGCTTAGTCTCCATTTTACAGATGAGGTAATTGAGGCTCAGAGAAGTTAAGTGCCTTGTCTAAGGTCACACAGCAGACCAATGGAAGTGAGGATTAGAACCCAGGTCCCTTTGACTCCCAGACCCGTGCTCTATCCACTAGGCCATGCTACTTCTCAAATTTCTCACATTTCTGAAATGTATTCTGGAATGATAGGCAGCACTTGCAGTGTCCAAAAGCTTTCAGAATAATGATGATATTTGTGTCAAACACTGTTCTTAGTGCTAGGTACTGCCCAACACAATTATTTCAGTAGCAGCAGGCCAGCGCAAGCTGTGAAACGAACAAGCTAAATCAATCCATCAATCAATGGTACTTAGTGAGTGTTTACTATGTGCAGAGCACGGTACTAAGCACTTGGGAGAGGACAATACAAATGTTCCCAAAGCTTCCCTAATAGAAGTTTACAATCCCGCAGCTTGAACATATTTGATTTCAAACAAAATTAGCCTTTAAAACAATAGATATTTGAGCCAGTTAAAGGACTGTGACCTCATGAAGTTGAGAATCACCCAGGAAATCTATCCACGGGAGACCCACAACATCCGCTTTTTTCAATAATCTTTTGAAAGCCAACTTTCAGCATAACAAGCAAGCCATTATGTGCAAGAAAAGATCACCATTTGTGCTGTTTTAGTACCCACAATAACTCTTCGGTAACGTTCAACTTCAGAATGATGCAGAGAAATCCTGACGTTAATTTACAGCCGTATTAATGGGGCTATATTTTAAGGCAGGGGCACAGATAGACTCCAAAGCAGAAAGAGAAAGAAAACTGAAGAAACCATTCTCTTCTTCCAATATCCTAACTGGGGCTAAAGTCACATTAGGGAAGCAGCATGGCATAGTGGATAGAGCACAGGTCTGAGAGTCAGAAGGTCATGGGTTCTAATCCCAGCTCCGCCACTTGTCTGCTGTGTGACCTTGGGCAAGTCACTCGACTTCTCGGTGCCTCTGTTACCTCATCTATAAAATGGGGATTGAGGCTGTGAGCCCCACGTGGGACAGAGACTGTGTCTAGCCTGAATCGCTTATATCTATCTCAGCGTTTAGTACAATGCCTGGTTCATAGTAAGCACTTAATAAATACCATAATTATTAGGATTATTATTATTTAATCATGTCTGTGAAATAAACCTACAATGGCAATTTAATATTATCTTTATTTTAAGGCACAGTCTGGTAATTTAAACAGTTTACAATAAATGCTCATAATAATTTTTAAGCACTTACTATGTGCAGAACACTAAACACTGGGGAAGGTACAAGATAATCAAATCAGAAACAGTCCCTGTCTCACATAGGGCACACGGTATAAAAGGGAGGGAGAAAAAGTACTTATTTCATCCCCATTTAACAAATGATGAAACTGAGGCACAGAGAAGTTAAGTGACCTGTCCAAAGTCACATAATAAGCAAGTGGCAGAGCTGAGATTAGAAGAACCCAGGTTTCCTGACTCCCATGCCTGTGCTCTTTCCCCTAGGCCACAATTATAATGTTTTGCAGATATTAAAAGACAAACAATCCCATACTGATTTATATAAATTACAAAAAATAAATTGCATAAATTACAAAACCACACAACTTCAACTCCTACACTAGGTTCAGGTTACTGAATTTGAATCAGTTGGTATAAACATTAACCTTATTAAGCTTACTGATTGTTTCTGTACGAATTATCCAGGACTACTACTTATTTTTAAAGGGCACTTATTAGCATGTTATTCCAGAACTTCCATGACTATCAATAAGATCAAACTATTTTTAGCATTAGAAAAAAGAGGATGGTCTTATAATTGGAATTTAAGCAATCATAGGTTGAACACTGACCCGTTAAAACTGGCGATGCTGAGGGTTTTGCTGAATATGACTTTACCCTCCCCAACCTGCCTCGCCATTACAGACTCTTCATGCCTTCCCACCTTCCTCCGTGTGGCCTTTTCTGGACCTCAATTTCCTAACCTGCAAAAATGGTGATAAGATTCCTGTTTTCCCTCCCCAGTAGAACTGTGTCTGATCTGATTGCACTATCTGCCCTGGCTCCTAGTACAGTGCTTGACACACAGTAAGCCCACATTCTGTAATTATTATTATTGTCTAGTGCTTATGATGTGCCAAGCTCTGTACTAAGATCCAGGCTACATATAAGATAATCAAGTTGGTCACAGTCCCTGACTGACATGGGGCTCACAGTGTAAGTAGGAGAGAGAACAGGTATTTTGTCCCCAGAGAGATGATGAAACTGAGGCACAGAGAAGTTGTGACTTGCCCAAATTCACACAGGAAGCAAGTGGCAGAGCTGAGATTACTCATTCAATCATATTTATTGAGTGCTTACTGTGTGCAAAGCATGGTACAAAGCACTTGGGAGAGGACAATATAACATTATACAGACACATTCCCTGCCCACAATGAGCTTACAGTTTATTGATTAGAACCAAACCTTGGCCTCACTGCTTCCCAAAGGATACCATAGTTGTTGCTACTATTATGATTATTATTATTCCTACAGGTTTGAAGCTGGGCTCCAGACTGCTACAAGCAAACAGAAAAACAAACAAAAAATTACTTCTCAACAGGCTAGAAGAGTGAAGAGTGACAAGAAACAAAGAAACTACTACTAATACTATTTATTAAGCACCCACTGGATGCATTGCACTGTACTAAGCATTTGGGAAACACAAAACAGAAAACATGTTCTGGCCCACAAGGAGCTTAAACTCTCTATTTTTTCCCTGATTCTTTCCCATCTAAAATGAACTTCTTTAAGGAAGAGCAAGCAAACAACCCAACAACAAAAGCCACAAAGAGGTACAGCAAGTAATGGAACAGACAAGGACACACACACACACACACACACACACACACACACACACACACACACACACACACACACAGAAAGAGGGAGAGGAAGACGGAAAGAGCTAAGGAGAACACTGACCTTCTTTTTCAAGATGCTATTAATGACATGATACAATCCGAGGATGTCAATATTGTTGAAAAGACTGATGATGATGGTATCAGTTCAGTGCTTATTATGTGATAAACACTCTTCTAAGTGCTGGGGTAGTGATAATAATAATAATAATAATGATGGCATTTGTTAAGCGCTTACTAGGTGCCAAGCTCTGTTCCAAGCACTGGGGGAGATACAAAGTCATCAGGTTGTCCCACGTGGGGCTCACAGTCTTCATCCCCAATTTACGGATGAGGGAACTGAGGCCCAGAGAAGTGAAGTGACTTGCCCATGGTCACACAACAGACAAGAGGTAGTGTCGGTATTTGAACCCACGACCTCTGACTCCCAAGCCCGGGCTCTTTCCACTGAGCCATGCTGCTTCTCTTTTACAAGCTAATCAGGTTGGACACACCTGAGCTCTGATCCTGGCTCCGCCATTTGTCTGCTGTGTGACCTTGGGCAAGTCACTTCACTTCTCTGGCCCTCAGTTACCTCATCTGTAAAATGGGGATTAAGAGTGTGACCCCAAGTGGGACAGGGACTGTGCTTGCTTGTATCTACCCTAGCGCTTAGAACAATGTTTGGTACACAGTAGACACTCAACAAGTACCATTTTTATTATTATTATAACTGCGTAAAAGGGTTACTAAATCACTGTCTCAAAGATTTTTGATGAGGCTCATAGCCCATTGAGCTGGAAGAGTTACCCCAGTGGATCCAAAGCATATTCTGAATTCAGCTTCCACCCACCTCTCTCGTTGTAACCTCAGGCCTAGCAACATAAAATAGGCTGAAAAAGGCTGGACGCAAAGAAAAGCCAAAAGGCAGAGGAGAATGCTTGCTTCATAACATTTTTCAATTTTGAGGCATCAGATTTGAGGAGTATCTTAAATTCAAAGTTGGTTTGTTTTCATATGGTACTCTCAATTCTGCCACAGCACATGTTCTCTTTAAGCATTCTGGCTAGCAAGCTGTCAAGGAATTAGGAACGTTTATCTCAAAACACAAGCCTGTTTGGATACAGTGCAATGTGGTGATCTGGGAAAAAAAAAAAAAAACACAGGGAGAACTACATCCTGAATTACCCGTTCAATGGAGTATTGCAAGAATTCACTCCCCTCAGAGGAGAATTGAGTACATTAGCAGGATCCCTGAAACCTAGTACCCCAATAATTGAGGCATTTATGTCAACTATTAGTAAAATATAAAAGAGCTTGCACAAATGGCTGTATGTGCTACTAATCTTACCTGTACTTCATTGTGTTTATTAGAATATTTGCATTATAATCTGATTCATTTTGCTTTTTTGAAAAAAATGAGATTTTGCTACTGATGAAACTAAATTAAAAAAAAAATAGCTGCCACAAAATGTGCTGGCCCAAATTCAGCTGTACCACTATTATACAGAACTCTCAATTAGGAAGAGCTCATGTGAGTACCTGGCATAAATAAGTGGGAGTAAACATAATTTCAGAATACAAAAGGAATAAAAAATTTTCAAATCCCTAAGGTTTGGTCTTATACTAAATCTAAAATCTGAATAATCTATAAATAACTTATGTGGACCCTAATAATCCAAATTATTCAATAGTATTTGTTGCTTGTTGAGAACAGGGAACATGTCTACTAATTCTATTGTATTGTGCTTACCACATTGCATTGTATCCAAACAAGCTTGTGTTTTGAGGTAAACGTTCCTAATTCCTTGACCGCTTTCTAGCCAGAATGCTTAAAGAGAGCATGTGCTACGGCAGAATTGAGAGTGCCATATGAAAACAAACCACTTTGGATTTAAGATACTCCTCAAATCTGATGCCTCAAAATTGAAAAATGTTATGAAGCAAAGCGTTCTCTCTGCCTTTTGGCTTCTCTTTGTTCCAGGCGCTTGGAAGATGGTGTAGTGGATAGAGTATGGGCCTGGGTTCTAATCCTGGCTCCACCACTTGTCTGCTGTATGACCTTGCGCAAGTCACTTCACTTCTCAGGGCCTCAGTTACCCCATCTGTAAAATGGGGATTGAGACTGTGAGCCTCACATGGGACAGAGACTGTGTCTAACCCATTGTTGGTTAGGGACTGTCTCTATCTGTTGCTGAATTGTACTTTCCAAGCACTTAGTACAGTGCTCTGAACACAGTAAGTGCTCAATAAATACAACAATGAATGAACTCAATTTGCTTATATCTACCCCAGCCCTTAGTACAGTGCCTGGCACATACTAAGAGCTTAAATACTATCAGAACTCTGCACATAGTAAGCACTCAACAAATGCCATTGATTGACAGATTGATTGCATGCTTACTCTATGCACAGCACTGTGCTAAGCTCTTGGGGGAGTACAACAGAAATAGTAGACTCAGTCTCTGCCCTCGAGGAGTTTACATTCAAGTGGGGGACAAAGACATGAAAATGATTTACAGATGAAGAAAAGGAATCCTATATATTTTATTAATATATTTATATAAATATGTACTAAATATATATAATAAATATATATAAAGTATATAAATATATACTGTGTGCTTAAAGCACACAGTAAGCACTCAATAAATATGACTGAATGAACTAATCAATGGTATTTACTGAGTTCTTACTGTGTGCTGAGCACTGCACTAAGCATGTGAGAGAGTACAGGAGAGTAAGCTTAGTACAGTGCCAGGCTCGCAGTAAGCGCTTAACAAATGTCATCATTATTAGCATTATCATTATTATGTTGACACATCCCGGCCCCCAAGGAATTTACACTCCAGTGAATTATTAAATCCGCCAGTAGATTCAGTGAGTCACAAAGAGGTAGAATGACAGTAACCCCACTTTCCCCCGTTCTCAGTGGGGCCTCCGTGACATGCCCGTTGTCCAGACAGGCAGTGATGGTGCTAGGTCCTCGTGGCCCAGAACGTAATGAGCTGCTGTAACCGCAGCCACCTGTTCCTTGTCTTGCAGCTCCAGGCCTTTGAGAGCAGTTTCTGGAAGAGTCAAATAAGCGAGCCCAGGAGAGGCAGTTCAGTCTGTCTCAGAAGAAAAGCTGACCCACCCAAAGGAAATCCACTGGGATTTTTCCAGAGGCCCAAAGTCAGTCAATAGTATTTATTGAGCACTCACTGCGCGCAGAGCGCTGTACTAAGTGTTTAGGACAGTGCAATGAGAAGCAGCATGACAGTGCATAGAGTGCAGGCCTGGGAGTCAGAAGGTCATGGGTTCTAATCCCAGCTCTGCCACGTGTCTGCTTTGTGACCTTGGGCAAGTCACTTCACTTCTCTGGGCCTCAGTTACCTCATCTATAAAATGGGGATTCAGACTGTGAGGCTCACGTGGGACAGAGACTGTGTCCAACCCGATTTGCTTCATAATAATAATTATGGTATTTGCTAATAATACTTATGGTATTTATTATGTGCTTACTATGTGCCGAGCACTGTAGTAAGCGCTGAGATGGATACGAGCAAATCGGGTTGGACACTTTCTCTTGTCCCACGTGGGGCTCACAGTCTCAATCCCCATTTTACAGATGAGGTAACAGGCACAGATGTTAAATGACTTGCTTAAGATCACAGCAGACAAGTGGTGAAGTCAGAATTAGAACCCATGACCTTCTGACTCCCAAGCCCGTGCCCTATCCACTATACGATTCCGGTGTAGCCACTTTTATCCACTCCAGCATTCAGTACAGTACCTGGCACATAGTAATTGCTTAACAAATATCATAGTTATTATTATTACAATATAACAATGAACAGACACATTCCCTGCCCATAAAAAGTCTAGAGGGGGAGACATATTACTATAAATATTTTTTATTATTATTTATCAATTATTATTTATATTAAATAAGCCAAAGGGCCCGGGGCAATCCTGGGATAATCCAAAACTACCTTGGGGGGCCGGTGAGCTCCTTTGTCTTGTCAGGGATTACTCTAATGCAGGCCAGCACCTTTCTTTATTTTGGCTACCTGTGCAGGAAATTCTAGAGGTGAGCCAACAGCATTACTGCGGCCAGTTGCTGCTATGAGAAGCAGCATGGCATAGTGGACAGAGCACAGATCTCGAGTCAGCAGACCTGGGTTCTAATTCCTACTCCACCGCTTATCTGCTGTGGGAACTTGATTTAACTTCCCTGTGACTCACTTCTCGTGTTCTCCCTCCTATTTAGACTGTGAGCCCCATATAGGACAGGAACTGTGTCCAACCTAATTAACTTGGACCTAACCCAGAGCTTAGAACAGCATTTGACACATAGGAAGCACTTATAAAACACCATAAAACAAAAAATCCTTAGAGAAGCCCCCTGAATTCCCCATTCAGGGCCATATCGCAAGGAAATCTCACTCAATTGACTCCACACAGCAGCAACTTAACTGCTGACACACCCTGACACAATACGCCTTTGTTTAGGGACAGCAAGAGGGATGAAAGGGGAATTGTTTATTTAGGGGGTCTTGCTTTTATTTATCCTTCAGGAAAAATTGATGTTTGCAGCTGAACCAAACCCTGCCATCAAAGAATCTTTGGTTGCCAAACAACAATCGGGCCTCTGTCTCCACTCCATGAGGATGTGGTTAGGAACAGCCAAAGAAAATCCTATGCTACTCTAAAGTTGTATTTACACAGGATGTAACATTCTCTTTGTGGCCCACACTGGTTTCTCCCCCCGGCCCCCCTCCACCCCCCACAAGCCTATGCTTAATAGTGTCAGTGACTTGAAAAAAGCATAGGAGCCAAACTAATCCCACATACAAAATCTCTTTTTAAGTGTGTTCACACCCTCCTCTGAAGCAGATTTCTTTTTTTGCCACACCTGGGCTGCCTCAGAAACCTTTTTGGGCCAAGAATAACCCTGGCCCAGTAGCGGTTCCTAAGCACCTGCCTTCGGAAGAAACAGAGGAAAGTAGTGTACTGTATTGGACTACTTTTGAAGCAGTCCCGAAGGTTTGACTTTAGAGAGGAGGGAAAACATTAACTGTAATAAGGTTTCACTATGTAGCTCGGTTAAGGCACAGTTCAGCCAGAACTAGTTGCGGGGCAGTGAACACCAATGTTTCCAGGAAATATTTGAGGAAAAGAAGGTTCTATGGGTCCAAAGGCACTGAAGAGCCTCTGCTTGACTCCATTTTCAGTAATCTGGCAGAGACAGCAAGTGAATTTTACCCTCCGCCACTGAGGTGACTGCTTTGGGCAGGGCAGTTCTAGACTGTTCTTCCCCTCTACACTGTAAGTGCGTTGTGGCAGGGAATTTGTCTGTGATATTGCTAGACTGTACGCTCCCAAGTTTTAGTTCAGTGGTCTGCACACAGTAATCATTTAATAAATGATTGGTTGACCAAAACTGACCAAGGACCTCATGACCTATCTGCAGCCTTAGGGGTGAGGTGGTCATGGTCTTTCCCCGGGCATACGCCAGGTTGACATCCCCTCTGGAAATAGTTCTGAGCTGTGATCCGCAGTAGAAAATCAACGTCTGGCCAAAATTGGGTCAAACCAGGGCAACGACTCATTGCCATGGGATCACAATTGATGTGGACCCAGTATTGTTGTACTAAGGACTGGGGAGAGTACAATATAACAGAGCTGGTAGGCATGTCCCCCTGCCCACAAAAAGCTTATGTCAAAAAGCCTGGATTTGTAGGAGGGGCAGATGTACCAGGCCTCTGGACCCTGTTACTTTACATAATAATTATGGTATTTCTTAAGCACTTACTACATGCCAAGCACTGTACTATGCGCCGGGGCAGAGACAAGATTATCAAGTCCCACTTGGGGCTCTCAGTCTAAGTAGGATGGAGAACAAGTATTGATTCCCTATTTTGCAGATGAGGACACAGAGGCCCAGAGAATGAAGTGACTTGCCCAAGGTCACACAGCAGATAAATGGTGGAACCAGGATTAGAACCCAGGTAAGAATAGTAATAATGGTATTATGCACTTTCTGTTGTCAAGCACTGTTCTAAGCACTGGGGTACATACAGATAATCAGTTTAGATACAGTCCCTGTCCCACACAGGGCTCACAGTTTAAATCCCCATTTTACAGATGAGGTAACTGAGGCACAGAGAAGTGAAGTGACTTGCCCAAAGTCACACAGCAAATGGTGGAACTGAATTAGAATTCAGGTCCTCTGAATCCCAGGACCATGCTCTTTCCACTAGGCCACGCTGCTTCGGAAGCTTTGCTAGACCCCTTTGTGGTGGTTACTCTAATTCATCCATCATTCCTATAGATGTAAAAAAGGATGAGAGTCATGTCAGCTAAAGTTACTTGGGATAGTCCAGTGAGAGTTGCAATTCAGCTCGCCATACAAGCACTTGCCAACGTCACGGCTCTCCTGCCTGAAAGATCACAAATCTCTCAGCTCCACCAGCCCTGCTCCTGGTAGGAACAGCTTGGATCAACCGCAACATATATAATCCTCACCTGCATAATCGAAAGCATACTGTCTACCCAAATTGGTTTAGAAGCAGTGTGGCCTAGTGGATAGAGTATGGGCCTGGAAGTCACAAGGACCTAGGTTCTAATCCCTGTTCTGTCACTTGTCTGCTGTGTGACCTTGGACAGGTTACTTCACTTCTCTGTGCCTCAGTTCCCTCATCTGTAAAATGGAGATAAAGACTGTGAGCCCTATGTGGGAGGGCTACTATGTGGGAGGGACACTCATTCCAGCCTCACATCACTTGTGTAAATCACCTTATATACTTTACTATTTCCCCTACCTCTAATCATTTTAAAGTCCCTCTCCCCCTGTGGATTGTAAACTCCTTGTTGGCAGGGATCACGGCTTATCTTGTATCTACCCCAGCGCTTAGAATGGTGTTTGGCAGATAGTAAGCGCTTAACAAATACCATTATCATTATTAGTACCATAAAAGATGTGAATGATACTCAAAAAATAGTATTCAATGAGCGCTTACTCTAAACAGAGCACTCTTCTAAGGGCTTGGGAGAGTGCAATCCAATCAATTGCCTTGATATCTGCTCTCAGGGAACTTACAATTATATTATAGTACAATAAATCGAGTGATCCCTTTCTAGGCATTAGAGATATGTTCTAAGAAACCTCATTATTGATGAAATCAATGAAACAATAGCTTCAATGAGAAAAAGGTGGATGTATTCCAACTTCTAACAAATTTCCTATTGCCTTCTTGATGGCTTCTCCCAGAAGTCATTCATTCATTCAATTGTAATTATTGAGCGCATACCATTTGCACTGAACTGAGCGTTTGTGAGAGTACAACAGACAGACACATTCCCTGCCCGCAATGAGCTTACAGTCTAGCGTCAGCCCTAAGACTCCAGGACCAGGAAACTGTGTAGAGGGATTGATTAGCGTGATTGTGGCTTGCACTGTAACTTATACATTCTCTCTTCCCTGCCAATCATGTTCCCCCAGGGCAAAGATGTCAATCAATCAACCGATCAATGGGATTTATTGAGTACTTACTATGTGCAGAGCACTTGGGAACTTGCATTACAACAGCATTGGCAGACGTGATCCCTATCCATAAGGAGTTTACAATCTACAGGGGGAGAGGGACATTAAAATAGACTAGGGGTAGGGGAAACAGTAAAGTATCTAAGATGATTTAGATAAGCGATGTGAGGTTGGGATGAGTATCCAGATGCTCGAATGGAGCACACAGCCAAGCTCACAGGTCAGAGGGTAGGCATGAATCGCATTGTGAAATACACACAGAAGTGATTTTACATGCATGACCAAAGTAACCACAGTGCAAATGATTTGTGATGGGCTAATCCAGAGAGCTGTTGCCTCGGTAGTAACTGTGGTCTTCGCCACCCCATTATAGCAAGCAACTTTTCAGGATTAGTGCTGGTCCCATTAATTATACTTATGCTATCTGTTAAGCATCTACCATGTACCAAGCATTGTACTAAGTAAGCGCTGGGGTAGACACAAGATATTCACATTGGACACATTCCCTATCCCACCTGGGGCTCTCAGTTTAAGTAGAGGGAATCAGATTTAATCCCCATTTTACAGATGAGGACACTGAGGTCCTGAGAAGTGCCGTGACTTGCCCAAGATCACACAGCAGACTGCTGACTATAAGCTTGTTGTGGGCAGGGAATGTCTCTGTATATTGCTGTATTTACTCTCCCAGGTGCTTAGGACAGTGCTCTGCATACAGTAAGTGCTCAATAAATACACAGTCCCTAACCCACACAGGGTTCACAGTCTTAATCCCCATTTTACAGATGAAGGAACTGAGGCACAGAGAAGTGAAGTATCTTGCCCACGGTCACACCGCAGACAAGTGGCAGAGCCGGGGTTAGAATCCAGGTCCTTCTGAATGAAAGTGGCAGAGCCGGTTGTAGAACTGAGGTCGTCTGATTCCCAGGCCCAAGCTCTTTCCACTGCTTTCCCCACTTAAGAACATCATCAGTTGTTTGTCTGTTAGAAGCCTTCACTGCTGCAGGCAGAATGGAGACATTGAGCCAAGCCTCCTGTTTCCAGAGTGGTGATCTTCTTTCCACAAGTGGGGCAACTCCCTCCCAAATATTCATTCAATCATATTTACTGAGCGCTTATTGTGTGCAAAGCACTGTACTAAGCACCTGGGAGAGTACAATATAACAATACCCGCATTTCAGCATACAGAATGCCAAAATACAGTTCTATTCGTGGCGCAGTAGCAAGAGGTCGGGCTTTGGAGTCAGAGGTCATGGGTTCATATCCCGGCTCCACCAATTGTCAGCTGTGTGTCTTTGGGCAAGTCACTTCACTTCTCTGGGCCTCAGTTACCTCATCTGTAAAATGGAGATTAAGACTGTGAGCCCCCCCCTCCATGGGACAACCTGATCACCTTGTAACCTCCCCAGCGCTTAGCACAGTGCTTTGCACATAGTAAGCGCTTAATAAATGCCATCGTATTATTATCTCCTGGAGAGCACGAGCATACACACACACACACACACACACCCACCACATGTTCACTGTTGAGTTCCCATTTCACCGTGTACCTCATTCATTCATTCATTCAATCGTATTTATTGAGCACTTACTGTGTGCAGAGCACTGTACTAAGCGCTTGGGAAGTACAAGTTGGCAAGGTTTTCTTAGGAAATGGAGACAGTATCAGAAACCGCATACCAAAGTTCACCTAAATCGACTAAAGCAGACAATCCACACAGCCTTAATATAGCAATGTTTTGTCTATTTCCTTCACTTTTTTTTTTAGTCTTATGATTTACAAAACTGTCTGCAGGTGAATCCTCAAATTTTTCAGTTATTAAAGCAGCAAAATAGAAACCAGTTTGATGAGGGATTAGTAAATGTTTCTCCACTGCGTGAACTGAAGCCAACTGCTTTGCTTCTGTTTCCTCATCTGATATAGCATCAGTCTTGACCTACTTGCCTGGCACGGAATGCAAATGAAGTAATTATTCATACAAAAGTGCTCTGAAAATTCAAAGCATTATGCAAAGAAAGAATAGTAATTACTTTTAAAAATTCCCCAGACTCCAAAAAGCCACTGGGATCTGAAATGCAAGTCTTGGGCAAGTACAGACACACTTTCCCTCAAACACATGGTTCTGCTTTTACACTGCAAACTAAGCCCTGTGAACTGTTGCCTGTCTGCATGATATGGTAGCTATATATACAATATATTTATAGTAACTGGCTTAGTTTTTCATTTCGAAATAAGGATCAGAGAATCAATTACAAATCGCAAAAGGGCGGGTGTTGCACTTCATCAATGTGGATTAAAAATACATTGAAGGCACCTTTGTACTTGAATACTTCCACCCAAACCTAGAAATGGTAAATGCTTGTTACACTTGGAATTCAAAAGTCCCATAAAATCTATTTTAGAAATGTATTTTTACAAGTGGCATTAAACATCCTGCGTCTGCATCCAAATTTATAGAAAAACTAGGACAGCATGTCATGGTGAAATACGATACAGTTTAGAGTCTGCATTTGGAGCCATAAATCACCAATTCCAGTTCATCCTCACGTGGGAGAAAAATCAATCAATGTTATTTGAGAGCTTACTATGTGCAGAACGCTGTAGAGAGCACTTAGGAAGGCATAATACAATAGAATCCATAGGCACGATCCCAGAGAGCAAGAAGCTTATCATCTACAGTGCACTGAAATCATTTCTGAGCTTAAGATGAACGGGGAAGCTGACAAAGAAAAATAAGATTTTAAAGACCTACAGATCACCCAAGAAACTTGAGGAAAAACTCAGAGCAGGAATGAAAGAAGCAGTCCAAAGACCAACTGCAGTAAATCCTCAGTTACTCTAGACTGGAAGATCATGTGGGCAGGGAACATGTCTACCAACTCTGCTATGTTGTACTCTCCCAAGTGCCTAGTTCAGTACTCTGCACACAGTAAGCACCACTGATTTTCTTCACACACAGAACTACATATCTACCGATCTGCAATATTTTTCACTCGAAACTTGGAAGATTCATACTGCTCTCTAGCTATGGAAAATGATAAGCTGTTTGCTTATTCACAAAAGGATCATTTTGAAACCAATAACATCCTTTTCATTTGTTGCACATTGTTTGATGCTCCTAGGAAAACGGCTGATGTTATTCTAATTTCTTGCATTCAACAAAGGAAATGAAAGCTAACTCAGGCCTGAGAGTAGGGTAGAAACTTACATACTTAACGCATACCTCCTGATTCAGTCGTATTTATTGAGCGCTTACTGTGTGCACAGCACTGTACTAAGCGCTTGATCCCAGTGACTAAACAAATGGAAGTGCAATGAACTGATGGGAGATTAGGAGAGGAGTCCAGGATAAACAGGGGAGGAAGTCAGTCATACGGAGAGCCATTATGCCTCTCCCCTGCCTTTGAAATGCGGAACAATAAGAGAAGGAGAAAGTGATACCAGGTTAAAGTGAATATGGTTTCTGCAGCAGATGGGAATAGGAGGGGGGACAGATAAAGCAAAAATTGGAAAGTCCAAGACCAAGGAAAGGAGACAGAGAGAGAAAGGGCAACCAGGATGTGAAGGAAGGGAAAGGAGGAAAAAGAACCAAATACAGAGGGGAGACAGAGCCAAAAGACACCCAAACACATATAGGCAAACACAAAAGCAATCACCCAACGACTGTACACTCTTACCCTGGGGCTCCATCCCACCAGCCCCTCAAATATCTGGTGGTGTTCTGCTTCAGCTACCACACCAGAAAGATTCAGTGCTTAGTACAGTGCTCTGCATGCAGTATGCATTCAATAAATACGATTGAATGAATTAATTCAAGACTGATTAGAGTCCCAGGAGTGTAGTAGCCCACAAAACACAACTACCCACTGTAAGCACGCAATGCTATCTGTCTGTAATTCAACACCCACTAAAAATTGGGCTTACGTTATCTTCCAAATTTCTGTCTCATTAAAACAAATAGAACACTGAGGGGTTCAATTTCCCCCTCAGTAGAAGCCCAGCTGACTGCTCCAAACATACCTGAGAGAAGAATGAATCCTTATCCCTGTCAATTGGATTCCTGAAAATTCACCGCCAGGGTCAGGTGGGAAGTTCTCCACCTTCCCCAACCAGCAGCAGGGAACTTTTTGGAAGCTGAGAGTTGTTTCTTGGGAATTTTCCTCATGGAATTAGGACCCAGGGAAAATCGGCATGGAAATCCCCTGAGAAATAACAGTTTAATTTTTCATTCATTCAATCGTATTTATTGAGAGCCTACTGTATGCAGAGCACTGTACTAAGCACTTGGGAGAGTACAATATAACAACACACACATTCCCTGCCCCAAACAAGGTTATAGTCTAGAGGGTGCAGTTGAGCAGGCCAGAACACATTCCTAATTTCAAATTCAGAGCTTGCCAACCCTTCCAGAGGACTGAAAAAGTCACTTTAAAAAAAATAAATAAACGCAGAAAACTCCCTCCTCCTCTGTCTGGTTCCAAGTCAGCCAGGTGTGAATCACTAAGGGACTGAGGTTTGGCTCTTCACTTCAGCAAAATCTCTCAGGCAGCTAGCTCTGACCAATCTTCCCAAGCCCTAGGCTCTTCATGGATGCATGTGGTCAGGGCCATCCAAGGGCAAAAGGCAAGGCTTACAGGAGAGAATGAAGGAAAATCTGTGCAAACCTATGTGGGGGTAGGTGCAGGAGTGGAATGGGGGTGGGAATTGGGGAAGGAATGCAGCCTCCCCTGCCAACACTGCCCAGCCCAGCCCAGGCCCCCGGGGAAAGTGAGTGCTCTCTGAGGACAGGCCTGAAGCAGAGGCAAGGCAGGGGAGGTGGTGGGTGTGTGTCCGCTGTGTACTCCGTGAGTGTCGGCTGCCTTGGCTCTGCCACGAGCAGGGAGCTTCCCAAAGGGTGATTCTCTGCTTCAACAACAAACAATATGGGTGATGTAGGAAAGTGGTGAAATGAAGATTGAAGAGAAAAATCAATCCCTCTGGGAGAAACACCTTAACTGGCTGTGGAGTCAGTGGTGAGGCTGAACTTGGGCCATTCTCCTCTCCCTCCCCTGCTGAAGATCGTCCTCTCACCTGCCACTGCCCAGGAAGCTCCAGTCCAGAAGTCAGTCAGTCAATCAGATTTTAGGTTGGAATTAGAGGAGTGAAGTATGCAGGCTGCATTGTAGCAGGAAAGCAGCCAGGTAAGGTAGGGGAGTGCAAAGTGATTGAGTGTTGTAAAGCCCACAGCAAGGTATTTCTGTTTGTGGCATTCATTCATTCAATCTTATTTATTAAGTGCTTACTGTGTGCAGAGCACTGTACTGTACTGTGGCAGAGATGAAGGGGTAAACACTAGAGGTTCTTGAGGAGTGGAGAAACACAGACTGAATGGTTCTGAAGAAAAATGATCCAAGCAACAGACTGAAGTGGGGAGAGATGGGAGGCACAGAGGTCTGGGCCTCAGTTACCTCATTTGTAAGTTGGGGATTAAGACTGAGCCCCACGTGGAATATGGACTGTACCCAGCCTTAGCAGCTTGAATCTTCCCCAGCCCTTAGCATAGTGCCTGATACATAGCAAGCACTTAACAAATACCATAAAAAAAGAAAGTCAGCAAGGAGGTCGATGCTGTAATCTAGATGGGATATGATAAATCCTTTGATTACCATGGTAGCAGTGTGGATGGAGAGGAAAGAGGGAATTGTAGCATAGGGATGTCTTACATCTGCTGCACTTGGCCAAGAGCTAGCACCCAGTGGTGCACAATAAGTTCCTTTCCTCCACAACTACTATTACTAATACTAGAAATCTTTAAATCCAGAATTTATATTTTGAACACCAAAAGCCTCCCACTATGGCAGTTCCTGTGGCTAAATTTCCTGGTCTGGAGGCAAGGGACATGTTCAATTGGACCTAAGAGGATAACACAGTGGTTTGGGAAAAACTGGGGATCTCAGAGAACCCCAGAGAAACGCTCTAGGGTTGGATGCATTCGGGCAGGAAATGGCATTCTCACGACACCATCGCGTTACGTTGCGGGTCGGCAAAACACGTGTGACATCACAATGTACATCTTGCGTCTTTTATTTTCAGAGCTGCCACTGCCCCCCTTCTCTGATCTGAATTTCCTAACAGCCCATAGTCGAACTTGACCTCACGATCCGACAACGTCAAAAGGACTCCCACGCAGCACGGGGCTTAATCTGATCCTGCGGCTACCCCATATTAGAGCTTAGCGATGCAAAAGGCCATGCGGATCAGGCCTCTAATAAGGAGAGATCCCATTTAAGGTAACACATGCTCTACCTCTCCCGCCCATGCCCAGGGGTCATGGGGTCTATTTTTAGGCACGAGGCTGCTTTCTGTCTCGGGTGATCCACAGTAGTTTCTTCACTTCTCCTCAACAGCAAAATCCAAAATCTCAGGAAATTTAAAACATCCAACAGTATGAGAATAAGAAAAAGTGTAACATGCCCCGTTTCTTTTTCGGACGCTGTTAATTAAGCAGTAACTGCCTGATTTCAAACCCGATCTTCCCTCTCGTCTCCTTGGCCACACATGGTGTTCTGGACTTTCCTTTATGGACTAATGTGGGCTAGTGTTCTGCTGGACATTCTAAAACGCACACCCACGCAAGGAAGAGGGTTTCTGGACAGGCAGGTGGAAGCCTTCTTACCAATGATCCAGCTGTTGCTACTCTCAGGTTACCACATCCCTTCCTATTTCAAACTCCACTCCCAAGGGATAATCATCACCCAGAGCTTGGCTTTTTCAAAAGGCGCTGATATATTTAGAGACCATGGGCCTCTGTGTGAAAGGCTATGGACATAGTTCAAATTCATTCAAGTCGTCATCTCCTTAAAAATGATCCACTGGAACTCCTCTATACTGTAAACTCGTTGTGGGCAGGGAATGTGTCTAACACCTCTGTTGTACTGTACTCTCCCAAGTGCTTAGTACACTGCTTTGCACACAATAAGTGATCAATAAACACCACTGATTAACTGGAGTGCCTCCAAATGATGTAGACTTCTAGAAATCTTACAGAAGAAAGAGGGTGATGTATTAGATGAACTACTTCATGGTCCACCTCATTTTTCTTTTCATTGTCTTCATTTTTATGGATAGAGATTGACTTTACCCCCGCACACATACATTTTTCACCTGCTGGATTTGGTGGGCACAAGAGGAGCGCCTTGACGCCCAAAACTCCTGCTTGAGAGGCATCAGAGAACTTCTCTCCATAGAAAGTGTTAGTCGCTTGTATTTACTGAGCGCTTACTGTGTCCAGAGCACTGCATTAGGTACTTGAGAGAGTACAGACCAGGAGACGGGCAGGATCCATTGGGTTTCTGCCAGACTGGTGATGGTGCTGGGGGTGAAAATCTCAACAGTATGTCAGTCAGTAAGTCAATCATATTTATTCAGTGCTTACTGTGTGCAGACCATTGTATTAAGCATTTGGGAGAGTACAATATAACAATAACAATCTAACAGGCACATTCCCTACTCATAATGAACTTACGGTCCAGAGGGGGAACAGGCATTAATATAAATAAATTATGGAAATGGATTCACTCAATTGTATTTATTGAGCACTTCCTGGATAAGTACATATGGATATGTACTGGATAATTGCTGGGAGGGGGGAATGAATAAAGGGAGTAAGTCACAGTGACGCAGAAGGGAGTGGGAGAAGAGGAAAGGAGGGCTTAATCAGGGAAGGCATTTGTACTGATGTCTGTTTGCCCCACTCTGGACCATTAGCTCGTTGTGGGCAGGGAATGTCACTGTTTATTGCTGTATTATACTTTCCCAAGTGCTTAGTACGGTACTCTGCACACAGTAAGCGCTCAATAAATATGACTGAATGAATGAATGAGATGTGCCTTAAATAAGGATTTGAAAGAGGGGAAAGTAATTGTCTGTCAGATACAAAGAGGGAGGGCGTTCTGGTCCAGAGGCAGGACCTGGGTGAGAGGTCAGCGGTGAGACAGACAAGATCAAGGTACAGTGAGTAGGTTGGCATTGGAGGAGTGAAGTGGGCTGGGTAGCTAGATGAGGTAGGTGGGGGCAAGGTGATTGTATTATTGTGGGTTTGCTCACCTGAATGGGAGTGCTAGAGCTGAGAGCTTTGGACAACACACATGGCATCCATGGAGCTAGGTTTCTCCTCTGTTTTTCTCATTGCCCTCTCTTTTCTTTTTTTTTTTTGGCTTTGTAGCAAAGTTTGGCAGTGCACTAAAGCCATTTTAGCCATACAGTTCTCAAGGAACTGGGTTCCCCTTCCTTGTAAACTGTAAGCTCTTTAAGGGAAGGGATCACATCTACTAAGTCTATTATATATTATTTTCCCAAGTGCTTAGTGCACTCAGTAAATACCACTGATTTGTTGATTTAACATGTGCCATTTAGTCAACAGGTCATTCAGAGACTCTCGGTTCCACTAACTGTACTACTACTTACTACTCCTGCCGGCCATTTCGTAGTGTATTCTGTTGGCCATGCATGGAGACTGAGGAAGACAATAGCCCCTATCAACTGCACTAGAAAAAAAAAAAAAAGAAGCCCTCATACTTCTAACTCTAGAAAATTCCTAGCATAGCCTTGTGGAAAGTGCACTGGCCAGGGGAGTCAGAGGTCCTGGGTTCTAATCCCGACTCTGCAACATGCCTGCTGTGTGACCCTGGGCAACTTCCTTTACCTATCTGTGCCTCAGTTTCCTCACTCATAAAATGGAAGCTAAATACCTGTTCTCCCTCCCCCTTGGACTGTGAACCTCATGTGATACAAGGACTGCATCTGAATTTATTATCTTATATATAACCCAGTGATTTGTCTCTAGCAGTATAGTGCTTGACATATTAAGAGCTTACCAAATACTACAATATTATTATCATTTATTATTAGTTCCCCCTGAAACTAAAGTTCAGTGCAGTTGCTTAGAAGGCAGCAGCATCTTTTGACAGGGTCTTTCCCTCTAGACTACTGTGGGCTCATTGTGCACAGGGACCATGTCTGCTAATTCTGCTGTACTGTACTCCCCAGTGCTGGGTGCAGAACTCTGCACGTAGTAAGCACTCAATAAATACCACTGATTCATGTGCAAGGGGTAGAATTCAGGAACTTGCTGATCGCCTCAATTGTCCAAGAATCTGGAAAAGATACCCTACTAAGATCGTTTCTCTACATTCCTGAAGAGTTGAGATTTTCAGCCATATTCGCAAAGATGGGTTAAATCTCACCATAGAAGCATCCTCACTAAATTGAAAGGACATTGCCTACTACCAACATTACCCTCATTCCAAGCCCTAGTGTTGGAAATATTGTAAAGATACTTCATTCTGCTTAACAGAGCTTAGCAGACTAAGTCTGGCTTTCTAACAATCCCATATAAAAATGTATGATTGGTGGTACTATATAGCTGTGCCATGATTATGATGATGATGAGAAGCAGCTTGGCTTAATGGATAGGGCATGGGCCTGGGAATTGGAAGCATCTGGGTTCTAATCTCAGCTCTGCCACATGTCTGCTGTGTGTCCTTGGGTGAGTCACTTCACTTATCTGGGCCTCAGTTACCTTATCTGTAAAATGGGGATAAGAGTGTGAGCCCTATGTGGGACAGGGACTGTGTCCAACCTGCTTAACTTGAATCTACCCCAGCACTTAGAACAGTGCTTGGTACACAGTAAGCCCCTAACAAGTACCATTATTATTATTATTATTAAGTTTCCCAAAGAAAGTGGGAAATGAGCCTTGCCCATCACAAAGACTTCAGGACCAGAAGTTTGCAAGAAGGAAGCAACTGTAGTGAGGGTCCTTCTAGACTGTAAGCTCGTTGTGGGCAGGAAAAATGTCTTCCAACTCTGTTCAACTGTACTCTCCCACGTGCTTTATACAGTGCTCAATAATCACTCAATAAATACCAATGATGATGATTGCAGTGGTGGTTTTCCCGGAGGCCACTTGCACTCTCCCAGCCGGCAACTTCCCATAAGAGGTGGGAGTGCAGTTGGGGTAACGTGCCGCAGAGTGTGTGCAACAGTTTTCTGGGAAGGATCCCAGAGGACTACAGCCTACTGTAGGAGAAGCAGCGTGGCTCAGTGGAAAGAGCCTGGGCTTTGGAGTCAGAGGTCATGGGTTCAAATCCCGGCTCCGCCATTTGTCAGCTGTGTGACCTTGGGCAAGTCACTTCACTTCTCTGGGCCTCAGTTACCTCATCTGTAAAATGGGGATTAAGACGGTGAGCCTGCCATGGGACAACCTGATCACCTTGTAACCTCCCCAGCACTTAGATCAGTGCTTTGCACATAGTAAGCTCTTAATAAATACTATCATTATTATTATTATACTGCCGATAATGTGCCATTGCACCAATAACCAGCGGCTGCTCTGGTCCTCGCTACCACGTTAGCCAGCTATTTCCAGGATTCCTGCTGAACCCGTCCACCTTGTCAACATCTTGGGTATCCAGGGAGGAACCCTCAGCCCTGACGGCACCACCCCATCAAACTCTTTCCTCTTCTAGCTGTGAACTGCTCCAGACCTCTCGCTTGGGAGGCGTGAAAGGGACTCTGAGGCAGCCCATCCAGAAACCAATCAATCAACGGGATTTATTGAGCACTTACTGTGTGCAGAGCACTGGATTAAGCAGTCAGTCTGGCAATCATATTTAGTGAGTGCTTACTGTGGGCAGAACACTATACTAAGCGTTTGGGAGAGTACAGTAGAATGATATAACAGACACATTCCCTGCCCATAATGAACTTACGGTCTAGAGGGAGTTTACAAGCTAAAGGGAAGCTTGCAAGAGAGTAAAATACAACACAGTTGATAGAAACGCCCCATATCCACAAGGCGTTTACAGTCTGGAGAAACCCCAAACTACACAAAACACACCTCTACTATGTAGCTACTTTTCATTCTGAGCACTTTCTTATGTGGTAAGCATCACCGCTGGGCTGCTTCTTTCAAAAACGTGTACTCTGCAAAAAGCGCTGGACCCTACTAATCATTAATGGGAAAAGCAGTGCCAGCTAAAGTGGTAATATGTACAAAACAGAGCTGACAGTGCAAACGATGGATTGAAAGATTCCTTTTGTGGTGACTTCCTAGACACTTAGGTGAACTTCATGGTGCTTTTCTCTTAGGCTCAATTCTTAGTTAAGCCCAGCATTGGGCAGTTGCAAAACAAGTTTATGAATGGAATTTGGAGAATGTGAATTCAGTCAGGAAATTTTTCCTTTAAGAGGGGTTCTTCAAGAATACAACTTCTGTATTACAAGAAGAGTGACGTTATATTTATATAAAATATATATTTACATATGAAACTCGAGAAGTCTCCTCAAGCCTAACATGCAGCCAAATCCCTCAGGCCCAGTGCCCCCAACCCTCAGGTAAACAGGACTGCAGACACCTGTACTTTTTTATTGTTGTTTTTAATGGTAATTGTTAAGTGCTTACTATGTGCCGATCACTGGGGTAGATATAAACTAATCAGGTTGGGCACAGTCCAATCCCACATGGGGCTTGCAGTCTTAATCCCTGTTTTACAGGTGAGAGAACTGAGGCACAGAGAAGTGAAGTGACTTGGCCAGGGTCACACGGCAGATGAGGAGCAGAGTCGGAATTCCCGTGTTAATGCCAAGTGACAGTCAAATCTGAGTCCCCTGTAGCCCCTTGATATCCCTTATCAGAGAGAACAAGAGTACCACTCACCTAAAGGAGTGGGTCTTTTTTGTTTGTTTTTTAAATGGTATTTGTTAAGCACTTACTGTGTTCTGATCTAAGCACTGTGGTAGTCACAAGTTAATTAGGTTGGACACAGTCCTTTTCCTACAAGGGGCTCACAATCAAAGGAGGTGGGAGAACAGGAGAACTAAGGCACAAAGAAGTTAAGTGACTTGCCCATGATCACATGGCAGAAAAGTGGCTGAGCCGGGATTAGAACACAGAGCTTCAGACTCCCAAGCCCGTGCTCTTTCCACTAGGCAACACTGCTTCCCGGCATGGCTTCAGGAAGCAGCATGCTATAGTAGACGGAGCACAGGCCTAGAAGTGAGAAGATTGTGAGTTCTAATCCCGGTCCTGCCACTTGTCTGCTGTGTGACCACAGACAAGTGACTTCACTTTCCTGTGTCTCAGTTCCCTCATCTGTAAAATGAGAATTGAGACTGGGAGCCCCAAGTGGGACAGAGACTGTGTACAACACGATTTGCTTGAATGCACCCCAGTGCTTAGTACAATGCCTGGCACATAATAATCACTTAAATACCACAAATATTTTTAATAAGCAAGACCTGAGGCTTTTTGGAGGCCCACCGAGAGGGCTGACACCCACTCTACATATCCTAGGGGTTCCAGCCCCTCAAGGACAGCTGCCGCAGAGGAGAAAGGGAGGATGGGAGGGGACGATATTGCAAATCTCGACGCCAAGCCCTAGCCCTCGTCCTACCTCTGGCCTGGAACACCCTCTCTCCTTAAATCTGACAGACAATTACTCTCACCCCCCCCCCAAATCCTTATTGAGGGTGCATCTCCTCAAGAGGTCTTCCCAGACTAAGCCCTCCTTTCCTCTTCTCCCTCTCCCTTCTAGGTCATGCTGACTTGCTCCCTTTGTTCTCCCCCCACTCCCAGCCCCTCAGCATTTATATACATATCTGTAATTTATTTATTTGTACTGATGCCTGCCCCCCTCTAGACTGTAAACTCACTGTAGGCAGCGAATGTGCCCGCTGACTGTTCTATTGTGCTTAGTGCAGTGCTTTATGCACAGTAAGTGCTCAATAAATAAAAAGGAAAGAAGGAGGGAGGGAGGAAGGACGGATGGACAAAGGAAGGAAGGGGAGAGAGCAAGTCGACCTGGGAACTCTGGCCCAGACAATCCAGGGGGCAGGAATGTTAAGTAGAAAACCCAATCAAGGTGAGTGTGCCCTTTGGGAGACTGACAGGGAAGTGCCAAGAACGCATCAAGATTCAGATCAAACTGAGGGTATACTGACCAACAGTAACGTTCTACCTACTGAGGTCCTGGCAGCCCTAAAAATGGCACAGGCTCAGCTTCACCCACACAACCTCTGCGTAATAGTTAACATCACGTGACAGGGCAGGATCCCAAACTGCAGTCCTCACATTAATTTGCCCTTACTCATGGCTCTTGGCTTCCTAAGCCACCCTGCAGCTGAGAAGCAGTGTGGTCTAATGGATACAACACGGGCCTGGGAGTTAGAAGGACCTGGGTTCTAATTCCAGCTCTGCACTTGCTGCTATGTGACCATGCGCAAGTTGCTTTGCTTCTCTGTGTCTCAGTTACTTCATCTGTAACCTGGGAATTATGAGTGTGAGCCCCATGAGGGACAGGGACTGCATCCAACCTGATTAGCTTGCCTCTAACCAGTGCTTAGTACAACGCCTGATATGCAAGGAGCATTTAAAAAAACAACCACCCAGATGTTTCTCTCTCTCCCTCTCTTCCTCACTCTCTCCCTCCATTTCAAGAATCTACCTCACTACCTAACACCAGTCCCTTGGGGAGTATTTGCTTAGCTTGTTGGATAAGGAGACTGGACAAGGGAGAGTTTCTAATCGATGAGCTAACTATCCTCAATTCTGGTTTCCTGGGGTCCTTTTTCCACAGAAGGAATCACATTTCTCAACTTGAATCCGGAAGAGCAACAGACATGGAAAGCGAGTTAACTGGGCAGACAAATGAAACTCTAGGGAGGGTAAAATTATCTTAAGCTCTGTTGCCCCATTCTCTGTTTGCTAAGAGCTCTACAGACCAGTTTTCCAAACAAGACTCCTGACGTGCATGCCCAGTTTTTGGTCTAACACATGGGGGTGCAAAAATGTGCTTATGCTGCCAATTTCGGAAAATTTGGTTGCCTTCTGAAATGACCTTGTGTTTAGCCTTCCTTTGAGTCCTGTGGTTTGGGATTAAGAGTCTGGGTTCATTCAATCATTCATTGAACGCTTACTGTTTGCAGAGCACTGTACTGAGCACTTGGGAAAGTACGATACGACAATACACAGTGACATTCTCTGCCCACAATGAGCTCACAATCTAAAGTGGGACTGTAAGCTCCTTGACTGTAGGGAATGTCTGTTTATTGTCATATTGTACTCTCCCAAGCACTCAATACAGTGCTTTCTGCACTAAGTGCTCAACAAATACAACTGAATGAATGAGTCTATGCAGTAGTCCCAGTTCCTCCACTTATCCCCCTCTCGTTCTTCCCTCTTTCTCTCTTCCCCTTCCTCTGCCACCCCACTTTTCCTTTTCTGCCTTTTCCCCCTCTTCCCTATCCTTTTCCTCTTCTTCCCCCCCACCCATGCCTCATCCTCATGCCATGCAAAATGATGAGTTTTCTGAGATCTTACTTGGCTTCTTCCCGGAAAGAGGAATGCCCTAAAGGTCAAGCTAGAACCTTCCCCCCATGCCAGTCTGGCAGTATTCTGGGCTGTTCAATGGGCAGTTACAGTTGGGAGACGGTACAAGCTTCATTTTGTACCTCTGAAGCACAAAAAGGCCCATCACGCCCATCCTAAGCCACCATACAATGCAAAATCGACCTTGATTATGAAGCTAGCTTTCGTTATTAGTTCCTTCTTTAAGCAGTCGAAATTGTCGCTAAGCCGCTTCTCCCCCAATGGCTGATGTCAAAAACCACTTGACCTGTCTAACCAATATGAGAAAAGCTTCTTCAGCTCAACTGATAAGACTCGGCAAACAGAATACTAAGCTGTGCCTTAGTGTGGGATGAGGAGTTTAGTCATCTACACGGTCATTTCCTTGGGACTTAAATGTACTTCAGGGTGCTTCTGTCTCGGTTTCGGTTCCTAGTCAAACCCAAGATTGGGTGTGAACCTTTCACTCCGTCACCTGAATAATAATAGTACTAACAAAAATGATATTTGCTAAGTGCTTACTATGTGTCAAGCACTATTCTAAGCGCTGAGGTAGGTACAAGCTAATCAGGTTGGACACAATCCCTGTCCCATATGGGATTCGATAATAACTATGTTACTTGTTAAGCGAGTACTATGTGCCAAGCACTGTTCCAAGCGCTGGGGTAGATACAAGCTAATCAGTTTGGACCTAGTCCTTATCCCACTTGGGGCTCACACTCTTATCCCCATTTTACAAACAAGGGAACTGAGGCACAAAGAAATGAAATGACTTGCCCAAGGTCACACAGCAGCTATGTGGTGGAGCCGGGACTTAACCACGCTGCTTCCGAATCCAAACTGAGGATAGGAGGAGGCTCTCAAATGGCCTTTACATGGATGGTTCTCCATGTTTAGAGTTATTCCATCAGTGGGACTTTCAAGAAGATGCAAAGAGTTATCCTCGACCAGCCGACGATACAGTTGAGTAGCCAGAAGCCATTTTTATTTTGGCTTTTCCACATCAAAATGCATCATAGGTTCTGGCTACGTTAAATTGAAAAACGTATACAAGAAATGAAACACAATTTGGAAGTAGAGTTCTGCTGGGGTACAGTGTACTTTGGCTTTCTACAGCTTCAGGTTGTATGGCTTTAAAACTCCAAGGAGGCAATGTCTGAGCTCTTTGGAAATAATTCATACTTGCTTCATTATCTTGGAATTACTTCTGCTAATCTTCACCACAGGAAGGGGGGAAATAAGGAGACACCTCTGAGCCACTTTCATGGGTTGAGAAGAGAATTCACCTCTCAGGGCATCAACCATCAATCAACATTATTTATTATGAATAATAACAATCATAATAATAATTATGGTACTTGTTAAGAGCTTACTATGTGCCAAAGACTGTTCTAAGTGCTGGGGTAGACACAATTTAATCATGTTGGGCACCTTTTCTCTCCCACATAGGGCTCACACTCTTAATCTTCATTGTGTGCTGGGGGAGAAGGGACAGAGCGAGAGGATTTTACATAAATAATTGATGTCGTTTTAGTTGGAATTTATCTGAGGAATCCTTGGTCAAATTACTTACAACTTAGAAGCAGTTGATCAAGGTGGGTATTGTTCCCCAACAGAGCATTAGCTGTTTACTGCAAATGAAATGTGTTGGTTTTTTTCCAAGGTTAGTAAGGGGCTTAAGATGATTTTACTTCAGGCTTTAGTAATCTGTGAGAGGGGAATGTGACTTGGGAAGACTGCCTTGTACTAAGAATATTTTATGGCTGATTTTTTATTTTATTATGAATACTGTTTATGAAAGATTAATATCGACTCAGCTGCTATTTATTATTTCCAAGCAGATCCTAAATACAGCATCAGAAAGACTTGCAATCTGAGCTTGTGTCCTGCTTTGATTCAGATCAACTCAGTCCATCCTTAGGAAAATCACTGTCAGGCTGAGATGGAACCCAAATTTCATTCTCCACCTTGTCTGTCTGTTTGGTGACTGGATCTATTTAAAGATGACAGCTTCCGAGACAAAGGTTACCATTATTAAATAAGCACACTGAGTTTTCAGACCCATTAGCACCTATGATCAACATCAAGTTGGGTTCTAATTACTCAAACACAGTTACAGGAGCAACTGAAAACATGAAATTTTGCAGTTATGACAAAGCCATTATTTGTCAACATGGCTTTAAAATTCAAGGAGAAAAACCTTTAGAAGCCTGGAAAAATCAGGCTTCTACATTTATTACTTATTTGGTAAATTCATACCACTACTTTTGGCAAAGTCACGTTTGAGAGAAATCCTCAAAATTTAAAGATCTGCTTTTCACAAAATAGTAGAACCTGAAAAATGCCAGAAGGAAATTTTAACAGCTGTCATTTGAAGTTACTTAAAACTCTTTTGGGCAGAAGGGAAAAAATAAATAGCTCTGGGAATTTTCAATACTGTATTTTTCATGAAATCCACAGCAGTAAATGAAAACTGTTCTTAAAAACACAGTAACTACTTCCAAAGAACAAGATACCATGGGCATTTTGTGTGGTCCATTAACTTATAATTTAGTCATTAAAGTACAGTGCTCTGCACAGAGTAAGTGCTCAATAAATATGATTGAATGAATGAATACAAAGGGGTTTTCGAGCCAAACTCTGAATTCATGATTAAGTAGGTTCATTCCATCTTGAAACCCCCTTACAAGAGGCCCTTTTACCAACAGACTGGTTGGACTCTGAGTTTTTCTGCTACATTTTATGGGGGTTTTTTTCATACATATTATTTCATCTTTCCTTCTATGCCTGACTTCCCCACCTCATTCTTAGACTGCAGGGCAGGGACCATCCTAAACTCTCACTGGTGTTTTTTCCCTCAACACTAAGTACAGTGCTCTGCACATGGTAAGGACTTAATACTACATCTACTTATACACAATGCCATTACCAATTGTGAAACCTGGGCCTGTGTGACAAATGCAACACGGTCTATCAGGGTTTCATCTAAGTGAGGACTTTCAAGAATTCACGGTGAAACAACAGATTCAAAATTCAGCCAAAGTGCTTTGACCCAAGTAAAAACTTGCCCTTCCTACCTACTGTGTAGTGTCTGCTTAACAGATAGCTGAGGAATAAAATGGCAGTGTGTTTTAGGTCCCAAATATGTTTTAATAACTTAGTTTTATGAAGTACCAAGGCTTCTTGGCTCTGAACAGTGCCTCATAATTATCATTAATGATAATACCACCTGTAATTTGAATGGCAATTTTTTATTTTGCCAACCACACTGACATCCCCTTTTATCTTTAGAACACCACAGTCAAGTAATTCAGGTAATTAAAGAAATATATCAATTCATTCATTCAATCGCATTTATTGAGCACTTACTGTGTGCACAGCACTGTACTAAGCGCTTGGGAAGTACAAGTTGGCAACATATAGAGACAGTCCCTACCCAACAGTGGGCTCACAGTCTAGAAGGGGGAGACAGAGAACAAAACACATTAACAAAATAAAATAGAATAGATATGTACAAGTAAAATAGAGTAATAAATACGTACAAACATATATACATATATACAGGTGCAGTGGGGAAGGGAAGGAGGTAAGGTGGGGGGGATGGAGAAGGGGAGGAGGGGGAGAGGAAGGAGGGGGCTCAGTCTGGGAAGGCCTCCTGGAGGAGGTGAGCTCTCAGTAGGGCCTTGAAGGGAGGAAGAGAGCTAGCTTGGCAGATGTGGGAAGGGAGGGCATTCCAGGCCAGGGGGATGATGTGGGCCAGGGGTCGATGTAAGGACAGGTGAGAATGAGGCACGGTGAGGAGATTAGCGGCAGAGAAGCGGAGGGTGTGGGCTGGGCTGTAGAATGAGAGAAGGGAGGTGAAGTAGGAGAGGGTGAGGTGATGGAGAGCCTTGAAGCTGAGTGTGAGGAGTTTCTGCCTGATGCGTAGGTTGATTGGTAGCCACTGGAGATTTTTGAGGAATGACAGAGGAGAATTAATACTGGGGAGAAAAGATTTTCTGCCTTCCTTGGTGTAGGAAACAAATATGAGAAGTTGGGTTTCTATAGTATTAAACAAGTTTCAATATCTTTCAATATATTCTTTCATACATACACACACGTATCTTTCATATACCTACACACACAAATACCCCAGAGTCATTCACTTTTGAAGATGACATGCCAAAGAGCATGATCCTCTTTCTGTGTGGGAACCACATCAAATTCCCACCTGTGTACAGTGCTTTGCACACAATACGCGCTTAGTAAACAGTATTACTACTCTATTACATGCACAAGTGGGGCTGAAAAGACCAATGCGTGACACAAGCAAATTGTCATTAATTTTACTCTACTGATTCTTGACATTTTGATTTAAAATTCATAATATTGGATTTGTAATTTGAATTGTAGGTGTCCGGTGTCATTCCATCTTGGCTCCTACTACTCATACCCTGCACCTTGGAAATGGTGTCTGGGCTACATGGGAAAGATTTCCACAAATTGCCCCCGGTGATGCAATTCTGTTACACAGCACCCTCCAACACCTCCTCCTCACTGCTTACATAGAAAGGAAGTTCCTTACTGAATCATGGATTTGTCTCACACAATGCCTATTGATCAATCAAAGCACATATGTGCCAAACACTGAACTAAGCCCTGGAGTAATTCAAAATAAGCAGGTCAAACACAGGGCCTGTCCACATGGGGCTCACAGTCTAAGTAGAAGGCAGAACAGGTATTTTATCTCCAGATGAGGAAATTGAGGCAGATTGAAATTAAATAACTTGTCCAGGGTCAGGTAACAGGAAATTCACAGAGTGGGATTAGAACCCAAGGCCTATGACTCAGGCCTGTGCTCTTTTCACTAGAGAAGAAGCATGGCTCAGTGGAAAAGGCCTGGGCTTGGGAGTCAAAGGTCTTGGGTTCTAATCCTTGCTAAACCAATTGTCAGCTGTGTGACTTTGGGCACGTCACAACTTCTCTGGGTCAGTTTCCTCACTTGTAAAATGGGGATTAAGACTGTGAGCCCCACGTGGGACAACCTGATAATCTTGTAACCTCCCCAGCACTTAGAACAGTGCTTTGCACAAAGTAAGCGCTTAACAAATGCCATTATTATCATTATTATTATTATATTCCTATACTACAAGCTTGGGAGAGTTGGCAAACATGATCCCTACCCTCAAGAAGCTTACAATCTACTCTAGACTCTAAGCTCGTTATGGGCAGGGAATATGTCTACCAACTCAGTTGCACTGTACTCTGCCAAGCACTAAGCACAGTGCTGTACTAAGTGCTCAATAAATATCATTGCTGATAGTTGGGGAGACAGGCAATAAAAGAAATTACTGCTTTGGACCCTGTCTCAATATCCCAATCATTTAATAATTATTATTACGGTAGTTAAGTGCTTACTATGTTCCAGGCACTATACAAAGCCCTGGGGTGGATACAAGCAAATTGGGTTGGACACAGTCCCTGTCCCACGTGGGGCTCTCAGCCTCAATCCCCATTTTACAGAGGTAACTGAGGCCCAAAGAAGTGAAATGACTTCCCCAAGGCCACACAGCACACAAGTGGCAGAGTCAGGATTAGAACCCAGAACCTTCTGACTTCCAGGCCTGTGCTCTAACCACCAAGCCATGCCACTTCCCTGTTGCTTGCTAGCCTGGTACCGCACTACCTCCCCCTCTAGACTGTAAGCTCATTGTGGGCAGGGAACATGTTTAGCAACTCTGTTATACTGTACCCTCCCAAGAGCTCAGTACAGTGTTCTGCACCCAGTACAGATACTTACAATTGACTGACTAGTAGCACCCCCCTGGGGAGCCAGGTTTAAGCTTGATGTGGAAGGCAGGGTTTGGAACATCTTTCGTAGCCCGTTTCTTATATACAGTGATCAGTGAGTTGCTGAAAACAGCCACTCAGACACCTAGGGTATCAACACACACCTATGCTGCCCTTCCAGCGAGCAAACGTCCAACATACTGGGCTGCCTCCTTGCACAGGACTTTAGTTTAGGTCAGGGAAACTAGAGTTGTTTTTCCAGCAGTGGTGAAGGCTCATGTTGAGCAGTGTTCAGGGGGAATTCCTTATCTCTGCTGGAAGTTCTCAAACCCAGAAGATGGTCTTGTCTGTGGGAGAGGGGTATCATACACCTGGGGCAGGAGTATGACTGGAAGGAACAGTGAAGCAAAAAGGAAGAAGAGCAGTATGGAAATAAAGGAAATTAGCAGTGGTGTAATAAAATATGCCCATTACGGCTTATTAGTTGCATGGCCTAGTGGATAGAGCACAGGCCTGGGAATCAGAAGGCCTTGAGTTCAAATCCTAGTTTCAGCAATTATCTAAAAGTGTGACCTTGGGCAAGTCACTACACTTCTCTGTGCCTCAGTTACCTCACCTGTAAAATGGGAATTAAGATGGTGAGCCCCAAGTGGGCCATGGACTGTGTCCAACTTGATTAGCTTGTATCTACCTCTGGCTCTCATGCTTCTCATCTGTAAAATGCAGATTAATACCTGAAATCTCTTCCTCCTTCTTTGATTATGAGCTCCATGTGGGACAGGGAGTATTTCCAATCTGATTAACCTTTATCTACCCCACATCTTAGCCCCGTGCTATGATAACACATAGCAAGTGCTCAATAAATCTAACCACCAAACAGAAAAAGAGCCCTTAAATATAAATAAATGCCAGATGAATGGAAGAACTTTTTAAAAAAATACACTGTTCACAAAAGAAATCTCATTCCAAATATTCTATTAATCATGCACAATCTAAAAATGATTACATAAAGGAATGGAGTCTGCAAATTTAGATCCACCTAGCTAGTATAACAGATGTATTCCAAAATAGTTACTTTCATACATGAGGGTGAGGAAATTTTGCAGTCTCCTACATCGTTAATCTGAGCAACACCTATTCTGGAACTTTGAGCAAATCCTTCAGGTGTGATATTATCCAACCTTTCCCCGAACTAAAAGAAAAACAAAACAGCTTCTAGACAGACCCCATCTTATACTCTCAGTTTTCAGGGACACTTGATCAACTCAATTTAAATGTACTTATGGCACAATACATCACTGTTCCCAAACCTCGGGGAAAACATTCAGGAAGCACACAGTGCCTGATGAGCAGTTCCAGAAAACAAAGATTTTCTGAGTTACACATCTACCCATTCTCTCATCAGGCCTTGATTTAAAGGTTCAGAAGACAGGTTGTTAGGGCCTGTACACTTGACCATTTCATTTTTATACCTTTATCTGCATGAGAGGCAAAAACCTACCTTCTATTATTTTCAAGGCACACTGAATTTAAACTTTTTCATATCCTGAAAAAACAAAGCACAGCTACTTGCAATCACGTAGTGGGAGAAACACTGGAGTAGCACAGGTAATTCAACTTCACAGATGACTCGTTTTGGCCCTTAATTTCACTCTCCTGCCTCTCCCTGGCACCAGGTTATTTTTTCCACAATCAGTAACAATGAGCCCTTTGGATAGTTTTGCATTTTGTCTCCTTTTTCTGCTCCCTCTGCCCCTCCTGAGGAAGGAGCAAGAAACATAACGGGTAAGAATGGTTATGAAAGTGTCCCTGAAAGCTTGCTGTGGGAAGGTGATGTGTCGGTTATATTGTACTCTCCCAAGTGCTTAGTACAGTGCTCTGCACACAGTAAACACTCAAGAAATACCATTGATTGATTGTCCCACCACGGGGTTATCAAAGGATGAGAATTAGCACTGAGACTTCCCTGTCACATTAGAGGAGATCTGGCGACTTACGCAGGGGGCTACTTGGGGGCCGCAACGAGACAGTCTGGGACAAAACCCCTCCTACACCTGTGCCCAAGAAGGATCAAAGCATCAACCAGTGGTATTTATTGGGCACTTGCTGTGTGCAGAGCACTGAACGAAGCACTTGGGAGAATACGATACAACAGAGTTGGTAGACACGTTCCCTGTCCACAAGGAGCTTACAATCTAGCAGGGGAACATCCACTTCTCTATTCATTTGTCCTGAAGGTCCTCTCTCAGCCCCACAGCACTTAGGTAGATATCTGTCATTTACTTAGACTAATACCAGTCTACCCCTCTAGACTGCAAGTTTCTTGTGGGCAAGGAATCAAATTACCAACTCTGTTAATAAGCAACTCTCCCAAACACTTAGTACAGTGCTCTGAGCACAATAAGTGCTCAATAAACATGATTGATTAGCTGAGTGACAGCCCTTAGCATGGTTTCTGTGGACTATCACCAGCCGCAGTAGGACTAATAATAATAATAATAATGGCATTTATTAAGTGCTTACTATGTGCAAAGCACTGTTCTAAGCACTGGGAAGGTTACAAGGTGATCAGGTTGTCCCACGTGGGGCTCACAGTCTTAATCCCCATTTTACAGATGAGGTCACTGAGGCACAGAAGTTAAGTGACTTGCCCAAAGTCACACAGCTGACAATTGGCAGAGTTGGGATTTGAACCCATGACCTCTGGCTCCCAAGCCCGTGCTCTTTCCACTGAGCCACACTGCTTCTCTAAAAAAATACAGGATACAAGATGACAATGAAACTACCCATGAAGCTTACAAGTTCAAGAAGGCATTATTACCACATTTGTTTACTGAGTAATGTTATTTTCCATCTTCTGAGTCAATACTAAGACTAACCTGAGATCCAAATTTTTATCTGCTCCCTGTGGTTAATGGAATTTTCAAATAAGCAAAGTTCAAAGCCTCCATTAATTATAATACCAAAGGGAGGGGCAAACAAATTTTCAAGCTGATTCTCCATAGAAACTGTTACCTTTGGAATTTAAATGCATTACAAAATCCAAGAGGAAAACTACAGCCATAAACCTTTTTTTCTACAACACTTCCGACAGAAAACAATATGTGGGAGTCACCTTGAGGATCACTGGAACTCTACAGTAATGAAACATTATTGCCATTAAACAGAGCACATTCGATCTGGTACTAAGTGAGGATATCAGAAAGAGTGTGTCTTGCCTCTCCCTGCCATGCAATGGATGTGACTCACTTTTCTGGTATGTGCTAAATCTTTCGCTCAGTTCTGCCACTGTAATGTTAAAACTATGACAACAATATGCTACTCACAGGATCACTCTTTTTAAGATAAGCTGCTTGGCTCATTCTCAGGCTCTGTCAATTGGTGAGATAGAAACTTGCACTTCATGAACTAGAAGCTAGAAAATATCTTGGAAATAAAATAGCCACTCTGTTCCCGAATTGAAATGAGACAATAATTCCAAATGGCCACTGATACCTGGATTTATATTTGCATATCTTAGCAGTGCTTCTATTTTCCATGATTAGAAGACCCGTGAATTTTTTTCTACCAAATGGTGAATTTCTCCCACGGAACAGGAAAAACAGATGGATAACACATTGAAATGAGAATCTCAGTTCATAGTATGCCTTTCCAAAGGATACCTCATATTGCATCACGATTCCTTTTCCACATGTTGGGGAATTTTCTTCATGCTGGGTTTTCCAGATCTTAATCCTACTGCTTCAGGTTTTCCAGAAGACCTCTCCTTTATATAATCTCCCTTTATACAACTTCAACCTCTGGCAACCTTAGCAAATCATGCTAACTTTGACTCAATTTCCACCATCCCCCTATACTGAGAGTGTGGTCAAAGTTTTTTTGGTTTGCTTGTTTTTGTGGGTTTTTTTAAGACCTTTGTTAAGTGCTTACTGTTGTGCCAGGAACTGTTCTAAGCACTGGAGTAGGTACAAGGTAATCATGTTGGACACAGTCCATGCCCCACATGGGGCTCAAAATCTTAATCCCCATTTCACAGATAAGGGTAACTGAGGCACAGAGACGTTATGTGACTTGCCCAAGGTCACCCAGCAGACAAGTGGTGGAGACAGGATTTGAACCCAGGTCCTTCTGATTCCCAGGCCCATGCGGCTTCTCAATATGTTAAATTCCACCTCTTAATTGAAACCTTTTCTGGGTTCGTTCTTAATCACTTGATGTCTTGTTTTCTAAGACCAGTTTGAGGATTAAGTGGACGGGAGAGTGTTTCTGACTGCTCCAAGAGAGAGCTACAAACTATCTCTGATCCCAAGTGGCACTTCCACTACTATCACAGAATTTTCTGCCAAGGTCAATAGGTCACTACCTGCCTCCACTTTAAAGGGGTGGCAAAGGGACAGAAAATGGAAAAGTCCTTCTTCCTTGAACACTGCACTTTAACACCTTCTTTGAGTAGAATCCAAAAAACAAGCATTATGCCCTGGGAGTCAGAGGAGGGTTCTAATCCCAGCTCTGCCAAATGCTTGCTGTGTGACCTCGTCAAATCACTTGCCTACTCTGTGACTCAGTTGGCCTGTTCGCCCTCCTACTTAGACTATGAGGCCCATGCGGGACAGGGATTTTGTCCAACCTAGTTACCTTGCATCTACCCCAGCGTCTGACACATAGTAAGAGTTTAACAAATCCCATAAAAAAAAAGAGTTGAAGGGCTGGGAAACACAATTGGTCAAGCCAGATCATTTATATAAGTACTATTCATCTTTACAGAAATTCCATACATCTGAAACATAATCCACTACTGGACAGATGAGTCAATGAATGATTAAATCCACTGCTGTTTAAAGGACGTCATCCATTCAGTACACTAATTTCTTCAGTTAAGGAAGGCCAGACCCTTCTGAAAAGACTTTTTCAAAAACAAGACAGGGCACCAAGAAAACGTATTGCAATAGGAATTCTCCTCCATGAATACAAGGTAGGGGATTAAAGTTGAAGGTTGGTACAAGGTTAGACAATTACTCTCCCCATCTTTGAAGCCTTATTGAAGGCACATGTCCTCCAAGAGGCCTAAGCCCTTATTTCCTCTTCTCCCACTCCCTTCTGTATCACTCTTGCAGTTGGATTTGCTCCCTTTTTTCATCTTTCCTCAGCCCCACAGCGCTGATGTACACATCTATAATGTATTTATATTAATGTCTGTCTCCTCCTCTAGACTCTAAACTCATTGTGGGAAGGAAAGGTGTCCACCAACTCTCATACTCCACATACAGTAAGCGTCCAATACGATTGACTGATACATTTTGTGGAACTACACCTCTATTCCTCAGAACAGCTGAAATCAGGCAGCGAAGTTGACGTAGACAAATAAAATATGTTATTGGGAGAGATGAGCTAACTAGTTTTGTATTTACCAATCCTAATAGGGTGTGGAGAAACGAAGGGGTGGTTTAAGTGATAATACAGTAGTATAGACAGGGCTGAATTAACAAAGGACCTAACTAGGTTTCAACCTAGAAGCCTCAGATTTAGGAGGCAGTGGGGAGGAGAGGTTCAGCCAGCTCCCAAAACCACCCCCTTCTTAGACCTTACCAACATGATGGATGCTGGGAAACTATGCAGATTGTGCCTTAAATAGACGTTCCCAAAATGACTATCGTGGACATACCTGGCTCTTTAAGGAGGCAGGAAAAGGCAGCAGGAAAGAATAGCTGGATGTCTCAGAGTTCCCTACCTGCAAGAGGGCCTGGGCTTGTGGGTTATTCCTTCAAAAACCCACCTCCTCCTCCTTTTCAGTTTACCTGCTGAGGCTAATTGAGACTAACAGGAGGGGAGGTACTGATTACTAGAAACGGTGCTAATCACCACCACCTTCTAGCTATTCAATCAAGTGGTTCAGGGAGAAACCTGGTTAAGAGGTTGGTTGGGGGAGGTGATTAAGTAGATAGTGAATAGGAGGGGAAAGTGGGTTTGGTGTTGAAGCAGTCTGAAGATTCAATGAAATAGAAAGTCAGAAATAGAGTGGGCCTCTGCCCCAGCAGAGATTTCTGATGAACCTATGCATGTCTGTGTGTCCACGTGTTTTGTTTTTTATGGTATTTGTTAAGCTCTTTCAATGTGCCAGACACTGTATTGTACTCTCCCAAGTGCTTAGTACAATGCTCTGCACACAAAAAAAGCTCAGTAAATACAACTGACTGACTGTACGAAATGGTGGGGTAGATACAAGCTAATCAGGTTCAATCGTATTTATTGAGCACTTACTGTGTACAGAGCACTGTACTAAGCACTTGGGAAGTACAAGTCGGCAACATATAGGGACGGTCCCTACCCAACAACGAGCTTACAGTCTAGAAGAGGGAGACGGACAGCAAAACTAAACATGTAGACAGGTGTTAAAATCGTCAGAATAAACAGAATTATAGCGATATGTAGAATAGTAAATATGCACAAGTAAAATAGAGTAATAAATCTGTACAAATATATACAAGTACATAAACATATACAGGTTGGACACAGTCCATGTTCCACGTAGGGCTCATAGTATTAATCCCCATGTTACAGATGAAGTAACTGAGGCACAGAGAAGATAAGTGACTTGCCCAAGGTCACATAGCAGACAAGTGTGTTCTCAACCAGGAAATGCCCCACTGTGCTGTGGGGTGTCACTGTGACTGGGGGATGGGTGTTTGGGGGAGGGGACACCCTCCTGGCCCTTTCCTTCCCCACGTCCTCCTCCTCCCCTGCAACCCATGAGGTGGACGGTGGGACACGGAGAGGGGACGAGAGGCAAATCAAGAAACACCACCTGCTCACAGAGAGGATCATTCTGACTCCTGCTTCTACAGATGAGTCCCCTGACTGGGTCATGTGACAAACCCAGGCTCCCCAATCACTCTATCACATTTGTTGAGCACTTACTGTGTGCAGAGCACTGTACTAAGTGCTGGGGAGAGGATAATACAACAGTATAACAGATACATTCCCTGTTATCAATGAGCTTACAGTCTAGAGTACAGTTGCCCTCCACCTATAGTTGACTACAGTTTCCTTCCATATCTGGCACCGCTTTGGCTGATGGCTATGCTTAATGATAATAACAGTTGCGGTATTATTACACTTACTATGTGCCAGGCACTGTACTAAATTGGGGTAGATACAAGTTCATCAGTTTGGACACAGTCCCTGTCCCACATGGGGCTCACAATCTTAATCCCCATTTTGCAGATGAGGTACCTGAGACACAGAGAAGTTTGATGACTTGCCCAAGGCCACCCAGCAGGCACATGGCATAGTGGGGATTAGAACCCAGGTCCTTCTGACTCCTAGGCCCATGCTCTATCCACTATGCCACCCTGCTTCTCTGCATGACCATCTGCATCACAGGTCACTTGAGAGGCCTAACTGGACAGTACAAATCCAGGCGGGGCTTCCCTTAATGCAGCCTTGATAAAGGCCCTATATGAGTCACTAGCAACCAATTAATGTAACATACTCCCACACTCCCTCATTCTGTATTTTTCATGAGTACAAAAAAACAAATGAATCATGGCCTGGTGGCCATGATTATTATTCAGGATGGTGATCGCAGAACTAGGTGCATTATTCATCGAGTGCTTACTGTGTGCACAGCACAGTACTAAGCACTTGGGAGAGTACAATAAAACAATAAACAGATGCATCCCCTGCAGTAACACACATGAATTGTTTCCAAAAGTAGCACAAGTACACTATATATTATTACAGACTAAAATGGTTATCTGCAATGAGCAATCCATGATATTCTGTCCAGTGTCCAAACTCTTCCATCCAAGGAAGTCAGGCATTCTTTCAAGTCTCTGGACCACTTCTCCCTACAAGCATAACTACCAAAAAGTGATATAGGGACTTCTGGGAATCATTCCATATTTTGAAGTTATCTTGCAAAATACTTCTATACTTTCAATTTTACTATTTCAGGCAAACTAATAAGACAAACTTTGGTTAGGGGTGCTGAGATAATGCCACACTTACATTTTCAAAATGAACTGTCCATTTAGGAAACTCCTTCAGAGAAGATGGCTTAACAGAAAACAAGAAGGTTTGTAGTTATTCTCTTCTATATTCAAAGTTTGCAAACATTGTCTGAATAATGGTATTTCTAACACTGATATTGCAAATCTCCATCTTCTACTTGTGTCAAAGTGGCTTTGCGTAGTATTCCTGCTACAAGGTTCTGTTCCCTTTATTCTTCTCCCTCTACACATATTGTCTTGGAACCCTCATCCACTCAGATTGTTTTGAACTTCTCCCTCAACAAGATGATTCCCAAATCTACCTCATCAGTCCCAAATCTCTCACTGGCTTGACCACCTCCCCCAGAACACCTTCCAGGAACTTAAACTCACACCAACCTTCACATCTTCCCTCCCTGACCTCCTCTTCCCCCAACTCATCCACCAGTGCTCATCGATACCACCAGTGTGACCTCATTGAAAGAGCACTGGCCTAGGAGTCAGGGGACCTGGGTTCCAATCCTGACTCTACCACTTGACTTCCGTGTAACCTTGGGCAAGTCACTTATCTTTTCTGCACCTTAGGATCCTCATCCGTGAAATGAAGATTCAATACCTATTCTCTGTCCTACTTATATCGTGAGCCCTAGGGGCGACAGGGTCTGTGTCTGACCTGATTATTTCATGTCTATCCCACCACTTAGTACAATCCTTAGCATACAGTGAGCACTTCATAAATTTCACAGTTATTATTGTGCACCTACTGAGTACAATACAATGTAGTAAGCATTTGGGAAATGCAATGGAATCGCAAGACACATTCCCTACCCACAAGAACATTATTCTCTAATAGAAAATATGGATGTGGACAAATTCACAAGCAGAAGAATCAGGATAAATAAAATTGAAGGTTCAATTGAATATACAAATATGCAAAAGTGTGGAATATGGGCATAAATATACAAATATGTAGGTGCAAGAAGTAGCTGAAGGGTTGAGAAGATTTGAGGTGCTAATAGTAACTTGGAGAATGCATGTTTCAAGCGATGAGGTTTGAGAAGCAGCATGGCTTGGTGGAAAGAGTATGGGCCTCAGAAACAGAAAGATCTAGCTAGGTTCTAATCCCAGCTCCACTACTTGTCTCCTGTGGGACCCTGGGCAAGTCACTTCACATCTCTGTTATTTTGTACTCCCCCAAGGGCTTAGTACAGTGCTCTGCACACAGTAAGCGCTCAATAAATATGATTGAATGAATGAATCTCTGTGCCTCAGTTACCTTATCTGAAAAATGGGGATTAAGACAGTGAGCCCCATAAAGGACAGAGACTGTTTCCAATCTGGTTAGTTTTTTTTCTACCCCACCGTTTAGTACGGTGCCTGGCACATAGTGAATGCTTAGTAAAAAAAAAAAAAAGAAGGCCTTTGAAAGTGGGGGAACTGAGGTCTGGAGGTTTGATGGGGCAAGGGGGAAGAATTTCAGGTGGGCATTGGGTCAGAGATGGAAAGGACAAGAGCAAAATAGAGCCAGGAGGGGGGCCTGGGATCAGGGCAGTAACAGGTGATTCAAATTAATAAGAAATGTGGCAAGAGCCAAGGGAGAACCTCGAAACCAATGGTTAGGAGTCTCCATATATCTATTAAGGCACTCAGTACAGTGCCTGGAACATAGTTCATGCTTAACAAATACCATTACTACTACTACTACTAAATCTATTGTACACTCCCAGGTAATAATTCTACTTATTTTATTAATGTGTATATATCAATAATTCTATTTATTTATATTGATGCCAATGATGCCTGTTTACTTGTTTTAATGTCTGTCTCCCTCCTCTAGACTGTGAGCCCATTGTGGGCAGGGATTGTCTCTATTTGCTGCTGAATTGTACTTTCCAAGTGCTTAGTACAGTGCTTTGCACACAGTAAGTGCTCAATCAAGACGACTGAATGAATGAATGAATTTCTACGGTTCTCTGCACAGAGTAAGTGCTCAATAAATGCCACCGACTGACTGACAGATTGATGCACAAGAAATGAGCTATCTTTGGGGGTCTTGGAGGAAAAGGGAGATGTGTGCTGAGGGCGGCTTCAGAAAAACGATCCGGGCAGCAGCAAAGAGTAAGGATTTAATTGGGGAGAGTCTTAAGTCAGGTGGACAAGTGAGGTGGTGACACTGCCACCCCCATTAGAGTCCTTGTTCTTCCATATGTTTTAATAATAATCATAATTAATAATTATGGTATTTCTTAAATGTTTACTATGCTGCTAGACACTGTACTAAGTGCTGGGGTGGATACAAGCAAATTGGGTTGGAACCAGTCCCTGTCCCATGTGGCACTCACAGCCTCATTCCCCATTTTACAGATGGGGGAACTGAGGCACAGAGAAGCGACTTGCCCAAGGTCACACAGCAGATAAGTGGCAGAGCTGGAATTAGAACCCATGCCCTTCTGACTCCCAGCCCGTGCTCTATCCACTATGCCATGCTGCTTCTCGTGCTGTTAGTGTCCATTCCCCCAGGTCTAGTCAATGCTCGATAAAAACTGGTGAAGTGGGCAGGAGTGAGGGGAGCAGGTAAAAAGGTACGACCCGCAAACCATTTATTAGGTAGTTGAGCTGAGCTAATGAGGTTTCTCAGAATGACCTAGTGATAGATGGTTCCAAACATTCACTTTATTGGCATGGGGTAATGCCTGCTAATGGTCAACTGACACGTAATGTTAGATTTGCCCTGTGCAGCTTTGGTCATTCCCCCCCCCCACACACACACACAAAAATCCTCTCCAAAACTACAGTTTGTCCTCTGCAGACTTGACCAGTTAAGTGAGTTCTCAAATACTAACTGCCAACCTCATAGGACATCATCTAGACTGTAAGCTCATTGTGGGCAGGGAATGTATCTGTTTATTGTTATACTGTACTCTCCCAAGCGCTTAGTACAGCGCTCTGCACACAGTAAGCACTCAATAAACATGATTGAATGAATGAATAGGCAACACCCAAATAAAAACAGCTCAATCCACCCTAAGTATCCAGAATCAGCTCAAGGCAGACAAATAAACAACCACCTACCACAGCTAGACATGGGGTGGGCGGGAGGGCGGGGGGGAGAGGGGAGGCAGAGGCAAAAGAGTCATCAATCAGCGAATACAAGAGACAGAAAGGCAAGAGAGACAGGCAGAGAGGTGTGTCCAGAAACAGTGATGCACATGGAGGAAGAGATACAAAAGAAGAGATTGAAAGATACCGAAAGACAAGGCCCAGGCAGTCAGAGAAAAACCAAAAGGAGAGATCGGAAGACAGACGAGTGGCTGAGAGGCTCTGAGAAACTGAGAAACACTGAGAGGCAGGAAGAGACAGTGAGGCACACAATCATGAAAACACAGAGATTCAAGTAAAAAAAATACTGACAGAAAGGCAGAGAAAGAAAGATGGAAAGAGCCTCAAGAGAGATGGAAGATGGGTGCGAATGTGATGGACTGGTGGGTGTGAACAAGCGTATGAAATGATGGCATTTATCAAGTACTTAGTTTGTGGTCAGCACTGTTCAAAGTGCTGAGATACAGAATAATTAGGCACGATACAGTACCTGTTCCATATAAGGCTCACAGCCTAACATTTTATTCCCAATCAAATTTCTTGAGTGCTTACTGTGTGCAAAGCACTGAACAAAGCGCTTGAGAGAGTATGACATATACGATATAATAGAGTTGGTAGGCACATTCCCTGCCCATAAGGAGCTTAAAGTCTAGAGGGGGAGACAGACGTTATGGATTTTGCAGATGAGGAAAATGGGGCACAAGGAAGTTAAATGATTTCTCAAAGGTCACAGCCAGGAAAGTGATGGACATAAGTCTAGAACCCAAGTCTCCTGATTCCCAGTCTGTGTTCTTTCCACTAGGCCACACTTCCTCTAGGCGACAGTAGGAGCTGGTGGATGGAATGAGTGTAATCTTAATCTTACAAAACATGACTGTTTCATATGAATGAACAATGAATTGATTAAAATAGTCCCTAAAAGAAAATATACCTCTCTCCCCGTCTATTTATTTTGCATAAACATTAAGGTTTTTCTCTCCAAAGGACAGAACTATGCCAACACTGTTCCCTGCAAGAAATCCAGTTAAGTTTTCTTCCTTGCTCAGAGCTGGTATTAAAGATGGGTGGCCAGTTTAGGGGACCACCAATCAGAAGTAAAAGGTCAGGGTCTGGTCTTGGGGCTCCCATAAGGTGCAGAACCAACACCCCAGCAAGTCGTTCCACTCTTTAACCCCTTCCCACCCCTCAAAAGTAGCCCCAGTTGAAACCAAGAAGCCCTAGTGATCACTCCAGGGTGGCCAAATTTCTAGTGCTAGGCTTCTCCGGGCTACTCGTGTCTACAAACTCTGTTATCTCCCATCCTCTTGTCTCTCCCCACTTCAATCCATACTTCACGCTGCTGCCCGGATTATCTTTGTCCAGAAACGCTCTGGGTATGTTACTCCCCTCCTCAAAAATCTCCAGTGGCTACCAATCAACCTACGCATCAGGCAGAAACTCCTCACCTTTGGCTTCAAGGCTGTCCATCACCTCGCCCCCTCCTACCTCACCTCCCTTCTCTCCTACGGCCCAGCCCGCAGCCTCCGCTCCTCTGCGGCTAATCTCCTCACCGTGCCTCGTTCTCGCCTGTCCCACTGTCGACCCACGGCCCACATCATCCCCCTGGCCTGGAATGCCCTCCCTCCCACCATCGGCCAAGCTAGCTGTCTTCCTCCCTTCAAGGCCCTACTCAGAGCTCACCTCCTCCAGGAGGCCTTCCCAGACTGAGCCCCCTCCTTCCTCTCCCCCTCCCCCCTCCATCCCTTCCACCTTACCTCCTTCCCTTCCCCACAGCACCTGTATATATGTATTTATGTTTGTACATATTTATTACTCTGTTTATTTATTTATTTTACTTGTACATATCTATTCTATTTATTTTATTTTGTTAATATGTTTGGTTTTGTTCTCTGTCTCCCCCTTCTAGACTGTGAGCCCACTGTTGGGTAGGGACCATCTCTCTACGTTGCCAACTTGTACTTCCCAAGCACTTAGTACAGTGCTCTGCACACAGTAAGTGCTCAATACGATTGACTGATTGATTATCGTGTTGTATTTTGCCAAGCGCTTAGTACAGGATTCAAAAAAACCACTGATTGATTCACTCCCTCATATTTATTAAGCACTTACGTAAGCACTCGAGATACCATTGATCGATGTCAGATAACTTTCTGCCCTCAATCATTTTCCAACCTAAAAGTCCCTCTTTAAGATTCACTTTCCAGGTGAACCCATATAACTGAAGATATGAACCACCCATTGTGGGGAGCCCTTCTGAACACTCCTCCTCTGTTTCATCAAAATAGATTTGCCTCTTTATTTTTCCTTATAGTCTTTGTTAAGCACTTACTATGTGCCAGGCACTGCACTAGACGCTGGAGTAGATTCAAGCTAATCAGGTTGGACACAGTCCATGTCCCACACAAGGCTTAAGTCTTAATTCCCATTTCACAGATGAAGTAAGTGAGGCACAGAGACGTGAGGTGACTTCACATAGCAGACAAGTGATGGAGTCGGGACTAGAACCCAGGTCCTTCTGACTCCCACACCCTAGCCACTAGGCCACACTGTTATTGAGGTTGTAAGTCCCAAGAGAAGTTGCACCGAGCCTACTGGACCAGCAGTGTCAGAAATGTCATTCATTGGCCCAAATCACAAATGCCGGACCAAAGATAGCAGCCTCTGACCTAGAACGATTAGGAGGTTCTCACTTCCCCCAAATCAATCAAAGCAAGAAGCAGGTGCTTAGACTGCCCACCACCCACAAACATACCCACCCACTTACTTTCCCGTTGTGATTCAACATGGTGGCTACAATCCAACTGAAGTGTGACTCGAGCTATAGGTGGAAGCTGCCAAAAAAATCAAGTTGCAGGGAGGAACATCATTTCCCTCCAGTAACATGCTCTTGCCTCCCCAATAAGTGCTACTAGCTCACTGTGGCAGGGCACGTGACTATCAACTCTGTTATGTTGTACCCTCTCAGGTGCTCAATACAGTGCCCTGCACACCGAAAGCACTCAATAGATACAACCATGATTATTAATCAATCCCGATAATAATGATGAGGACTCCGATGACAGAGCCACTGACAACTTAATGGAAAGACAGGCTGAAGATCATCACAGAGAACTATAACAAATGGGAAATAAAATGGACTTCCACAATGTAGCAGTCTAGGAATACAAAGGAAAGAAAAAATTAGGAAAAAAATGTCAGTAAGTACTGCAAGTTGTAATCTGCTCTGCTGCAGTCATCCAAGCAAGCCCTTGGTACCTTGTTCTGCGCAAAGTGCTCAATAAATACCACTGATTGGTTGATAAAAAGAAGGAAAATATACTGAGAAAAGGTGTAGAAAAAAGAGGGAGAGGGAATAGATTGGTTAAATAAAACTCTAAGTCATTCAAAAATGAGAAAGCACTTGAATGCAAAGTAAATAGAAAGAGTAAAGAAGGGGTAAGAAAAATGTTAAAGGGAGAAAGTAGGGAAAAATATAAAAGTACTGAAAAAGGATTAAAATGAGATGCACTGATAGGGAGGCACAGTTCATTTTGTTCTGTTCTACACAAACAGAAAAGGAAAAGACAAAACAAAGTATATAAATTAGAATTCGGCTTTGAACTACAGAAAACCTCTCAGATGCACCCAGAAAAATTCCCAGTCCTCATCCTCACACCCTCCGAGCGAGGCAAATACTGACATCAACCGAAAAGGAGGGTGAAATCGGTCATGCGCTCCAACCTGCCTTGTAGCTGGGGCCTTGCTATAAAATGTCATCTTATTCCTAGCTTCCACTGCTCCTGGGATGAGAGGGAAGAGTCACTCAGCTGTGGATCAGGACTGCTAGGAGCAGGGGTTGGTCAATCATTTCCCCAAATAGTCACATGAATTTTTAATTGCCCTATAATCTCATTATCCATCCATAATCTTGGGAAAACAATGACAATGATCTAAAGGGCAAGTTTATATAATGAGAGTGAGGTGTTCCAAAACGATTGAAGCAAAATGCTCCATTTATACATTGTTCATTTTGAAGAATAAAATTATTGCCTTGGCTATACTCTCTCATTTAGGAAAATCTGAACTTTACATTCCCAAATTAAAAAAAAAACACGAGGTGGAAATGTTTTTCAAGCCTATAAAAATTCACACAGTAGGAATTTAATGTTCACATAAATCTACTAAAGAGCTGGATAGAAGGAAGATCTTCTTAGAGGAAGCTTTTAAGCAAGTGACAAACACATCTCTATTGAAGAGTATAAACTCCATCAGCCTGTTGACTTCCTAACCAGAAAGCAAAATAAGTCTCAGAAACCTATACTACTTTTTATGTGGAGGTCTTTGACAACTTTATTACAATCCTTAGTACTGTATTTCAAAAATCTATACTCTTCCACTCTTGGTTCCAATAAATGGATTATTTTATATTTAAATAATCAGTATTATCTAGCACAATTCAACGAGAAACAGCCTGCTCTATAGTGAGGCCGTCCATGTCCAAAGACTTGAGAAAACAATTTGCTGTTTGCCAACCCCAAACTCCGAGCACCATCTCTGTGACAGATCAACAAACAGAAAGCAATCGCAAACATCCAGTTCAATGTAAATATTTTATTACCTTGCTTGTAAACAGAAGCTGGGCTTGACTCAAAACATTGCTTATACTTTGAAAAATAGAATAAAAACATTTCCACCACAACTAAACTCATAAAGACTCACAAACTCACAGAGAAGCCCCCAACTGGTGAATACGATGAATGTTATAGTCACCAGAATTCAATTTAGAAAATTTTGAAAAAGTGGTGGATAAGCCCAAATTTAAAACGCTAAATCGTGTTGAACCCTTAACTATTTTTTTTAAAGGAGACTTTATCCTGTATCAGGACTTTCTTTCTTTAGATGATGTTTCAAAGGAGGAAAAAGTCCTCAAATTCTAATATGTGTATGAAACTAAATGCCTGACAAAGAACCATTAATCATTTTATTAATGATTTAATCACAGATGAAAACTATACTGCATTTCTTTACAAATGGGTTAATGAAGCCCATTTTGGCTACTAAACATTATAACTAAGTCTGTCTAGCTACTAAATAAGTCTAAACTAAAATTTTAAAGTTTTTTTTTTACCTAATGGCTATAAGGGGAAAAAGGGATATATGTTTATTTTATAAACTAGGCTAGAAATCTCCTAAACTTTACTGTTCTTCTAGATAAACTATAACTAAAGAAAAAAGTACAAAAAGCCTGAAAGAGGTCTTCCCTTCCCTTATTTCCACAAGCAGCAGAAAGAATAAAGAATTTTCCACAGAATTACAAAGTTGGAAGGGACTTGGAAAAACTTATTGTGTTTTAAATCCCCACTTTTTCATACTGAAATTTGAAACTCCTGTCCAGTGTTAGCGCTGCCAAATACAAGACTTTTTTTAACGGTTTTTAATGGTATTTGTTAAGCGCTTACAGGCACTGTACTACCCAGTCCACCTTCCTAATTTCGCTGTGAGATTATAAACGGATTTAGCATTGTTAAATGATCTGATCACTTTATTCTCTTAAATTTGCAGGTTGTGTAAAGGTTACCTCCCTGAATGAAAACATCCTGGTCAACATTGTATTTATTTTACCTGCCCTTTGACACATTTGAAGCTCTAACAAAATGACTTTGGAAAATTTAACTGACTAATCCCTCTCAACCATTCTTTAATCTTTCAAAATATAGACACACACATTTATATCTGCACCTCAAATATCTAAAAATCATTGAGAAGAATGTTATATACTAAAGGTAAACTTTTCTAAGTTTGTTAGGACAAATGCATACACGCGACGACATACAAAAAAACTTGGCCTAGACAAACTGTGGGTGGGGGAGGGAGAAACTACAGCAATATTTCACTCCAAATTAATGTTTGATACTCTGGCTATAATGTGAGTGACATTTTCACCGTGTAACCAAAAACAAAAACTCTGCAAGCATTACTTCTACAGTTTGGCAACCTCGGTCACTCCAAACTTGAAGATGGATTTCTGCATGGCAACACAAGAAGCAGAAATAGTTGGATCCTTTTTTTATCAAAATACCTTGCTAAGAAAAGTACGATATCAAAACAAAACCAAAATGCGTTTGCACTTTAGCGTTTGTACTTTGGCCTTGTAGATGTCCATAACACAGACATCTTAAAAATATTTCATAACATATTTAGCTTCCTCTTTGCCTGTTCCACACCTTTATATGGCTCTAAAATGAAATGGCCACGTTCTTAATAATTCTCCCACCTTTGAGCAACTTATGAGCATTATAAAATGACAAATTTTAAGGGTGTTCTCAACCATTGGGTGCTTAACTGTACTGTACCTGATGAAATGATTTACCCCTAAGTTTTCTTGATTGGATTTCTTCAGTGTCTACCCAACCATCACCAGTGCCTAAATTCATTCATTCTATCAATGGTATTTATTGAGCGCTTACTGTGTGCAGAACAATCAATCAATCAATCAATCGTATTTATTGAGCGCTTACTATGTGCAGAGCACTGTACTAAGCACTTGGGAAGTACAAATTGGCAACACATAGAGACAGTCCCTACCCAACAGTGGGCTCACAGTCTAAAAGGGGGAGACAGAGAACAGAACCAAACATACCAACAAAATAAATAGGATAGAAATGTACAAGTAAAATAAACAAATAAATAGCGCTTGGAAAGTACAATTTGGCAACAAATGGAGACCATCCCTACACAACAACGGACTCACAGTCTAAATCTGATTCTACATAGCGTTCCTAGTGTCACTATCACTTGATCACTCAGGCTGCTATTTTTTTTTTTGTCTTCCTCGCAAGGGAGGGAAAACAAGTTTCTGCCTTCAATAAAAACCCTTTTGAAAGTTTCGGACAGCAGTGACAACATATGGGCAGTAATGAGTCATATGTGCCTTCTCCATGTCCAAATCCAGTTGCCAGTGTGGATGGAATGGGGCTGGAAACAGGGGCCCATTCCCTAAGCAGGTGCAACTCCAGCTCTTCCACCCACTCATTCCTTTTCCAGGACTCATACCCGCTTCGCCCCCTCCCTGAGATTTCAAATTTTCCTAGGATCAATTCGAGAATCCCCTCCCAGGCTTCAGTCCTGGGGAAACGGGGATTCATCTGAAGGCTGGGCCACTGTCATTCCGATTATTATTCTTTTGGATATTCCTAAGCTTCCCCATGGAGAAGCACAGTGGCTCGGTGGAAACAGCCCGGGCTGGGAGCTGGAGGTCATGGGTTCTAATCCTGACTCCGCCACTTTCATTCATTCAATCGCATTTATTGAGCACTTACTGAGTGCAGAGCACTGTACTAAGCGCTTGGGAAGTCCAAGTCGGCAACATATAGAGACGGTCCCTACCCAACACCGGGCTCACAGTCTAGAAGGGGGAAACAGACAACCATACAAAACATGTAGACAGGTGTCAAAATCAGCTGTGTGATTTTGGGCAAGTCACTTCACTGCTCTGGGCCTCAGTGACCTCATCTGGAAAATGGGGATGAAGACTCTGAGCCCCACTTGGGACAACCTGATCAGCTTGCATCCTCCCAGCGCTTGGAAGAGTGCTTCGGACATAGTAAGCGCTTAACAAATACCATCATTATTATTATCATTATTATTACTAACAAATGCCATTATTATTATTACAAGTACTAGTGGATAGCGCAGTGATCTGCAGCCAGTAAGCGCTCAATAAATTCAATGGAATGACCTCCCAGCGCTTAGAAGAGCGCTTCGGACATAGTAAGCGCTTAACAAATACCATCATTTGTTAAATACCACTATTATTATCATTATTAGTACTAACAAATGCCATTATTATTATTACAAGTACTAGTGGATAGCGCAGTGATCTTTTAGACTGTGAGCCCACTGTTGGGTAGGGACTGTCTCTATATGTTGCCAACTTGTACTTCCCAAGCGCTTAGTACAGTGCTCTGCACACAGTAAGCGCTCAATAAATACGATTGATTGATTGATTGACTGATCTGCACCCAATAAGCGCTCAACAAATTCGATGGAATGACCTCCCAGCACTTAGAAGAGTGCTTCGGACATAGTAAACGCTTAATACCATCATTATTATTATTATTAACAAATGCCATTATTGTTGGGCAGGGACCGTCCCTACGTGTTGCCGACTTGTACTTCCCAAGCGCTTAGTACAGTGCTCTGCACACAGTAAGCGCTCAATAAATACGATTGAATGAATGAATTATTATTACAAGCACTAGTGGATAGCGCAGTGATCTGCAGCCAGTAAGCGCTCAATAAATTCGATGGAATGACCTCCCAGCGCTTAGAAGAGCGCTTCGGACATAGTAAGCACTTAACAAATACCATTATTATTATTATTACTATTACTAACAAATGCCATTATTGTTGGGTAGGGACCGTCCCTATGTGTCGCCGACTTGTACTTCCCAAGCGCTTAGTACAGTGCTCTGCACACAGTAAGCGCTCAATACGACTGACTGATTGATTGATTGACTGATCTGCACCCAGTAAGCGCTCAACAAATTCGATGGAATGACCTCCCAGCACTTAGAAGAGTGCTTCGGACATAGTAAGCGCTTAACAAATACCATCATTATTATCATTATTATTAACAAATGCCATTATTGTTGGGTAGGGACCGTCTCTACGTGTTGCCGACTTGTACTTCCCAAGCGCTTAGTACAGTGCTCTGCACACAGTAAGCGCTCAATAAATACGATTGAATGATTGCCGACTTGTACTTACCAAGCGCTTAGTACAGTGCTCTGCACCCAGTAAGCGCTCAATAAATACGACTGAATGATTGCCGACTTGTACTTCCCAAGCGCCTAGTACAGTGCTCTGCACACAGTAAGCGCTCAATAAATACGATTGAATGATTGCCGACTTGTACTTCCCAAGCGCTTAGTACGGTGCTCTGCACCCAGTAAGCGCTCAATGAATACGATTGAATTATTATTACTTAACTTCTCTGGGCCTCAGTGACCTCATCTGTAAAATGGGGATGAAGACGGTGAGCCCCCTGCGGGACAACCTGATCATCTTGTATACCCCCAGCGCTTCGATCAGTGCCTTGCACATAGTAAGCGCTCAATAAATACTACTGAATGATTATTACTTAACGTCTCTGGGCCTCAGTTCCCTCATCTGTAAAATGGGGATGAAGACGGTGAGCCCCCTGCGGGGCAACCTGATCATCTTGTATCCCCCCAGCGCTTCGAACAGTGCCTTGCACATAGTAAGCGCTCAATGAATACGATTGAATGATTATTACTTAACGTCTCTGGGCCTCAGTGACCTCATCTGTAAAATGGGGATGAAGACGGTGAGCCCCCTGCGGGGCAACCTGATCATCTTGTATCCCCCCAGCGCTTCGAACAGTGCCTTGCACATAGTAAGCGCTCAATAAATACTACTGAATGATTATTACTTAACGTCTCTGGGCCTCAGTTCCCTCATCTGTCAAATGGGGATGAAGACGGTGAGCCCCCTGCGGGACAACCTGATCATCTTGTATGCCCCCAGCGCTTCGAACAGTGCCTTGCACATAGTAAGCGCTTAATAAATACTATTATTATTATTATTATTACAAGCACTAGTGGATAGCGCAGTGATCTGCACCCAATACGGGCTCAATAAATTCGACGGAATGAGGCCGCGTGCAGGGGCGATCCCCCCCCTCCCCGCGGCCGGGGGGCGCGTGATAATCACCCCAATTGGGCTATGTAGTAAGCGCTTACTACGGGGCAGAGCCCCGCCCGGACCCCCGTTTTCCAGGGGAGGGAGCCGAAGCCCGGGGAAACGACTTGGCCAAGGTCACGAGAAATTTTCTAAAGCGGCGCGACCCCGCGGCGGGCGGAGGCCGTTGCCATGGGAACGCCGGGGATCTGACCCGTAAACAGGCCCCGGAGCGGGCGGACACACACACACACACACACACACACACGAGATGGGCTGCCGCTCCTCCTGCTCGTGCAGGGGCCCCGGCGGGTGGCGGAGCGCCCCCTCTCGGCCGTGCCCGCCCCTGCCCCTGGCGGTGCCCCCCGAGCCTTACCCAGTGGGGGGCTTGGCCCCGAAGGCGGGCGGCGCGTCCATCGTGGGTCCGAGGAGGGCACGGCGCCCCACCTGCGCTCCGCCCGACGCCGGAGCCGCGGGCAGCCCCGGGGGGCGGGACCGGAGCCGTGAGCGGATCCCGGAGGGGGCGTGGTCAGGGGGAGGGGCCGGAGCGTGGGCAGGGGCGTGGCCAGAGCCCGTATAGGGGGCGGGGCTATAGACTGGCTGGGGCGTGGTCTGGGGGCGGGGTCTGAACGTGAGGGGGCGTGGTCAGATTCGGGAAGGGGGCAGAGCGTCTATGGGGCGTGGTCAATCCGGGGCGGGGCAAGACCCGGGATAGGGGGCGTGGCCAGGCAAGGGAGGGACCAGAGCCTGCATAGGGGCCGGGCTATAGGTTGGCTGGGGGCGTGGCCATAGCATGGAGGGGGCGTGGTCAGAGCCCCCGGATAGGGGCGTGGTCATGACGGGGGCGGGGCCAGAGCCCGGATGGGGCGTGGCTATAGGCGGCCTGGGAGCCGGGGTCTGGGAAGCGGCCAGGCAGGGGGCGGGGCCAGAGCCTGGATGGGGGCGTGGTCAGGGCCAAGAGAGGGGCGGGGCCAGGCTCGGGGCGTGACCAGAGCCAGTATATGGGACGGGGCCGTAGACTGGATGGGGCGTGGTCTGGGGCGGGGTGAGAGCTAGGGTAGGGGTGTGGCCAGAAAGTGGGCGGAGCTGCAGGTTGGCTGGGGTGGGGACTGAGCTTGAAGGGGCGTGGTCGGAGGCGGGGAAGGTTCGGGGGAGGGGCCAGAGCCAGGACAGGGGGCGTGATCAGATCCAGAGAGGGGCGTGGCCAGGGGAGGGGCCGGAACGTGGATAGGGGCGTGGCCAGAGCCAGCATATGGGGCGGGGCTATAGACTGGCTGGGGCGGGGCCTGAAAATGAAGGGGGTGTGGTCAGATTCGGGGCAGGGACAGAGCGTCTATGGGGCGTGGTCAATCCGGGGCGGGGAAAGATCCGGGATAGGGGGCGTGGCCAGGCAAGAGAGGGGCCAGAGCCTGGATAGGGGCCGGGCTATAGGCTGGCTGGGGGCGTGGCCGTAGCATGAAGGGGGCGTGGTCAAAGGTGGGGCGGGTTCAGGGAGGGGCCAGAACCCGGACGGGGGCGTGGCTATAGGCGGCCTAGGAGCCGTGGTCTGGGGCGCGGCCAGGCGGGGGCGGGGCCAGAGCCTGGATGGGGGCGTAGTCAGGGCCAAGAGAGGGGCGGGGCCAGGTCCGGGGCGTGACCAGAGCCACTATATGGGGCGGGGCCACACCGGGGCGGGGACATAGACTGGATGGGGCGTGGTCTGAGCTAGGGTAGGGGGCGTGGTCAGACGGGGGCGGGGCTATAGGTTGGCTGGGGCGTGGCCTGAGCTTGAAGGGGGCGTGGTCAGAGGCGGGGAGGGTTCGGGGGCGGGGCCAGAACCTGGGTAGGGGCGGGGCCAGAGCCTGGATGCGGGCGTGGTCAGGGCCAAGAGAGGGGCGTGGCCAGGTCTTTTTTTTTTAAAATCGTATTTATTGAGCGCTTACTGTGTGCAGAGCACTGTACTAAGCCCTTGGGAAGCACAAGTTGGCAACATATAGAGACGGTCTCTACCCAACAGTGGGCTCACAGTGCAGAAGACTGTCCGGGGCGGGGCCACAGACTGGCTGGGGGGCGTGGTCTGGGGCGGGGCCTGGACGTGTAGGGGTGTGGTCAGGTTCGGGGGCGGGGCCAGAGCCTCGATGGGGGCGTGGTCACGCCGGGGCGGGGCCAGACCCAGGACAGGGGGCAGAGCCTGGAGGGGGCGTGGCCAGGCTGTGATTGGGCGTGGCCAGGGGCGTGGCCAGAGCCCGGATAGGGGGCGTGGCCATGCGGGTGGTATGGGTTGGTTGGGGCGTGGCCAGAGTCGGAAGGGGCGTGGTCAGTGGCGGGGCCAGAGCTCGGATGGGGGCGTGGTCAGGACGGGGACGGGGCGGGGGCGGGGCCAAAGCTACGATTCATTCATTTCTTCAATCGTATTTATTGAGCGCTCCCTGCGTGCACAGCACTGTACTAAGCGCTTGGGAAGTACAAGTTGGCAACATCTAGAGACGGTCCCTACCCAACAGCGGGCTCACAGTCTAGAAGGGGGAGACAGACAACAAAACAAAGCATATTAACAAAATAAAATAAATATGTACAAGTAAAACAGATAGAGTAATAAATATGTACAAACATATATGCGTATATACAGGTGCTGTGGGGAGGGGAAGGAGGCAAGGCGCGGGAGAGCTCACCTCCTCCAGGAGGCCTTCCCAGACTGAGCCCCCTCCTTCCTCTCCCCCTCGTCCCCTTCCCCATCCCCCCTTACCTCCTTCCCCTCCCCACAGCACCTGTATATATGTATATATGTTTGTACGTATTTATTACTCTATTTTACTTACACATATTTATTCTATTTATTTTATTTGGTTAATATGTTTTGTTTTGTTGTCTGTCTCCCCCTTCTAGACTGTGAGCCCGCTGTTGGGTAGGGACCGTCTCTAGATGTTCCCAACTTGTACTTCCCAAGCGCTTAGTACAGTGCTCTGCACACAGTAAGCGCTCAATATATACGATTGAATCAATGAATGAATGGGGAGGGGGCTCAGTCTGGGAAGGCCTCCTGGAGGAGGTGAGCTCTCAGTAGGGCTTTTAAGGGATAGGGGGCGACCCCATAGGCCTTCCCAGACTGAGCCCCCTCCTTTCTCTCCCCCTCCCCATCCCCCCCCGCCCTACCTCCTTCCCCTCCCCGCAGCACCTGGATAGATGTTTGTACAGATTTATTACTCTATTTATTTTACTTGTACACATTTACTATTCTGTCTCTTTTAATTTGTTAATATATTTTGTTCTGTTGTCTGTCTCCCCCTCCTAGACTGCGAGCCCGTTGTTGGGTAGGGACCGTTTCTATATGTTGCCGACTTGTATTCCCCAAGCGCTTAGTCCAGTGCTCTGCACGCAGTAAGCGCTCAATAAATACGATTGACTTGTACTTCCCAAGCGCTTAGTACAGTGCTCTGCACACATTTACGAGCTCAATAAATACGATTGAATGAATGAATGAATGAATGAATGAAGGGCGGGGCTATAGGCTGGCTGGGACGTGGTCTGGGGCGTGGCCGGAGCCCGGATGGGTTGGCCGAGAGATGGACAAGATGAAGGCTGTCATCGGGATCCCCTTCCCCAGGTGGGAAGCCTCTTCTCTCGGCCTTTGCTGTGGGTATCCCCCTCACCTGCTCGCCAGGGGCAGGCAGAGTGAAGCCCCCAACCAGAGCCTCTCTCTTCTGGGTGGGCGACTCCAGATCTTGGAGCCTCCAACCCAAATATTGTAACGTCCACCCCTTCCACACCTTAAGGACCAAGCCGGACAGGCGAGGACAGGAGCGGGAGACGATGCCGCTCTGCTGGCTGCCTTGCGGACATCACCTTTGGCTTCCCTGTGGCCTGACTTCAAATTCAGGAATCGGGGCAGGGGAAACCGAGTCATGGGTGCAGGGTGGCACAGGGAGAGACGAGGGGTGGCAAACAGGAGAGTATACATTGTTGGCCTCCCCTGAACTAAGTGGAGCTGGGGACTGCAAGCAGAGCAATTGGAGAAGGAGAGAATCTAGCATCATCATCATCAATCGTATTTATTGAGCGCTTACTGTGTGCAGAGCACTGTACTAAGCACTTGGGAAGTACAAGTTGGCAACATATAGAGACAGTCCCTACCAAACAGTGGGCTCACAGGCATGATCTCTAGCCTGCTGACCTTGGGCCCGTGCCAAGAGACTCTGGTCGCCACCCTGATTGTTCCCTCCCCGGTGACCAGGGCAGTCTTCCCTGTACCCCCTCATCTTCCCGCTTCCAGCCTCAACTCTGTACCAGAGCTGCCCGAAGCTCACTATGCTAAACTCAACGACTTCACCGTTTTAGCGGTTTCCTCTCCCTCCTACCAGAAAAATCCAAAGGCAATTCAGTCCTCAATTAATCAACTGATGTACGCGACCTGGAACCTAAGGCATCATCTAGCACAGCCCCAAGGACGTCCACGGGGCGTCCCAGGCCTAACCGGGATTCACCAGGCCCAACCACCCGACCGGCAAGATAAAGGTAACTGCTCATTACTATGATGCTGTAGTTATATGAAATGAACACTTCTGGGAGAGAGATTTGTCAGGTAAAGAGAATGTTTTAATGTCAGGGACCGTCAGTCTGTAATGGCCCCAATCCCAAGAACAGTCTCCTGGGCAACACAAAAATCTTCATTTTGACAAGCTAAGCGGGCTAATAGATCCACAGAGGCATTTTCCAAAATTACTCAGGCTTTAGCAAAAGTCAAGAGGATAATCGATTGATCGGATTTATTGAGGGTCTACTGTGTTCAGCGCGCTGGATTAAGTGCTTGAGAGTGTACAATAGAGAGGAAAAGATTCCTTCCCCTATGCAGACGCAGACCACGAGGGGAGACAGACACAAAGTAATTTACAGACTGAAGAAAGAAGAAGGGACTAGAAAGATGGACCAGCTACTGCATCAGCCTCCTCCCTCACCTCCCATCATCCTATCTCTCCCCACTCCAGTCCATGCTTGGATCATTTTTCTACAAAACCACGTTTCCCCACTCCTCCAGAACCTCTGATGGTTGCCCATCCACCTCCACATCAAACAGAAACTCCTTACCATCATCCTTTTAACTCTCAATTACCTTGCCCCCTCCTACTTTACCTCGCTGCTCTCCTACTACAGCCCATATGTTTCACTATTCTACTGCCAGCCTATTCATTGTACCTACATCTTGTCTGTCTTGCCACTGATTTCTCACAGACATCCTGTCTCTAGCCTAGAATGCCATCCCCCATCTGACAGATGGTCACTCTCTCCATCTTCAAAGCCTCCTCCAAGGCCTTCCCTGACTAAGCCTTCATTTCCAATAGATACGATTGAATGAATGAATGAATCACTTGATCATCCATCTTTGAAGCTTTTATTCATTCATTCATTCAGTCGTATTTGTTGAGCACTTATTGTGTGCAGAGCACTGTACTAAGCGCTTGGGAAGTACAAGTCAGCAACATATAGAGATGGTCCCTACCCAACAACGGACTCACAGTCTAGAAGGGGGAGACAGACAATAAAACAAAACATGCAGACAGGTGTCAAAATTGTCAGAACAAATAGAATTATAGCTATACGTACATCATTAACAGAATAAATAGAATGGTAAATATGTACAAGTAAAATAGAGTAATAAATCTGTACAAATATATACAAGTGCTGTGGGGAGGGGAAGGAGGTAGGGCAGGGGGTTGGGGAGGACCATGCTGCTGTTGCCCAGCACCAGTGAATTGACTTTGTCCTTTAGCTTAGACCTTTCCATTATTCATTCATTCATTCATTCAATTGTATTTATTGAGCGCTTACTGTGTGTAGATCACTGAACTAAGCACTTGGAAAATACAACCGAGCAACAGATAGAGACAATCCCTACCCAACAATGGGCTCACAGTCTAGAAGGGGGGAGACAGAAAACAAAACATGTAGACAGGCATCAATAGCCGAATAAATAGAATTATAGATATATACACATCATTAATACAATAAGTAGAATAATAAATATGTATACATGTACACAAGTGCTGTGGAGCGGGGAAGTGGGTAGAGCAGAGGATGGGAGGAGGGACGTAGGGGAGAAGGAGCAGAGGAAAAGAGGGGCTCAGTCTGGGAAGGCCTCCTGGAGGAGGTGAGCTCTCAGTAGGGCTTTGAAGAGGGGAAGAGAACTAGTTTGGCAGATATGAGGAGGGAGGGCATTCCAGGCCAGAGGTAGGATGTGGGCCAGGGGTCGACGGCAGGACAGGCGAGAACGAGGCCCAGTGAGGAGGTTAGTGTCAGAGGAGCGGAGGGTGCCGGCTGGGCTGGAGAAGGAGAGAAAGGAGGTGAGGTAGGAGGGGTAAAGGTGATGGAGAGCTTTGAAGCTGAGAGTGAGAAGTTTTTGCTTCATGCGAAGGTTGATAGGCAACCAATGAAGATTTTTGAGGAGGAGGGTGACAGGCCCAGAGCGTTTCTGTACAAAGATAATCCGGGCAGCAGAGTGAGGTATAGACAGAAGTGGGGAGAGACAGGAAGTTATTGGTATTATTATTGGAATTGTTATTGTTATTGGTATTGGTGTTGGTATTATTGGTAGCCCTATATGGCACATCTCTAACCTTCATCTGCGTACGCAAACTCTGGATGGGAAATCAGTCAATGATTAGTGAGCGTTATTAAATGAGAGCCTGCTGAGGGCAAAACACCAAACTGAGCCCTGTGGAAGCTGTGTAAATATCTCCTCATAAAGTCTGTAATTTAATTCAGATTTGATACCTTTATTCAGTGGGAAATATAAATGATATTTATTGAGAGTCTACCATGTGCAGAGCACTGTACTAAGTGCTTGGGAGAGTACTGTACAACAGAGTTGATAAACGTGTTCCCTGCCCGCAATGAGCTTACAGTCTAGAGGGGGAGATAGACACTGACATAAATAAATAATAAATTTTGGATGTGTACATAAGCCCTAAACAGCATATGGGAATACGAGAATATGGCTGTACTCGTCATATCAGAAAAGCCTCACTTATGTGGAAGAATCCAGTTTGTAAGTACCATGATACATGTCCACCTTCAACTGTGGGCATTGGAGGGAAAATTAGAGTTTATAATGAGACCTGCTAATGGAACCCAATTAATTCCCAGCATCTCAAGTCATACAAACCCACCAGGTATCCACTATCTTTAGCACTCATGTACTTCTTTAATCCCCTTCTCAGTACTTAGGTATATATGTTTATCCAGTTGCACATTGTTATTCATTTTGATTACTGTTTGTAAAATACTTTTGTTTCTGACTCTCCTTTTAGAGTGTAAGTTCCTTATGAGCAGAGAATGTACTTCTTGTTGGTTTTGTACTTTCCAAGCACCTTAGTACAGCGGGCACTCCATAAATCTTATTATTATTATTACTACATTCCCTTTTCCTTATACTGTTTGAGGAGCATTGCTTCTCTCTGTGATTCTTTCCTTTCATGTTTAGATTTAGAAAAGTACGAGTTTTTACTAATCTGATTATCAGGACCTTTTATACTGAAATTAGTAGAACTTCGAGTTCAACCTCCACATGGGCTATTATAGGATGGGAAAATAGAGGTATCTCCCTCCTTCAAATCTACGCGGAATCGCCAAAACAGGAGGAACTTCAGGAGCTGTCATTGGTGCTGAGATGTGAAGCCCAGCAAAATTCCTTCTTTCCCTGAATCCCTCCCTTCCCCACTTTATCCCTCCTTGATCCCTTCTCTGACTCAGTCTGGCTCACTTTCCCTCTGTGTGCTTTGTTCTTCCCTAGCTGAGTGAACTTCAGTTACAGCGCCAGTCTCATTTTTGCAGCTGACAGTCTGCCCCGTCTATCATATCTACCCACGCATATCTCCAAGAGTTCTTGAAAGGTGCAGGGAATGGAGAGAGAGAGAGAGAGAGCAGAGATACACAGAGAGACAAATAGAAAGACTGTGAGAAACCATAACTGTAAGCTAAAGGATAAACACACTAATTCGGAGACAGTAAAAGAAACCCAAACTGCCCTCAGGTATTGCTTGCAGGTGTTGCTGTGATACATTTTTTTTAGCAGGGTGAAGCAGTGTGGCCTAGTGGATAGAGCAGGGGCCCAGGAGTCACAAGGAGCTGAGTTCTAATCCCAAGTCTGCCACTTGTCTGCTGGGTGACTTTGGGCAAATCGCTTCACTTCTCTGGGCCTCAGTTATCTCATCTGTAAAATGGGGATTGAGACTGTGAGCCCCATGTGGGACAGAGACTGTGTCCAGCCTAGTGCTTAGTACAGCGTCTGGCACATACTAAGTGTCTGCTGTGTGAATTTGGGCAAATCATTTCACTTCTCTGGGTCTCAGTTACCTCATCTGTAAAAAGGGGATTAGATTGTAAGCCCCACATGGGACCTGATTGGCTTGTATCCACCCCAGCGCCTAGTACAGTGCCTGGCACATAGTAAGCGCTTAACAAATACCACGATTATTATTACTAGCTGTTACTCTCCCTCTTGGTACAGCTGGACAATCCGAGCACGTACGATCGGTAACTTTACCCCCACGCACTCCTTCCCCCGCCCTCTCCCTCCTCCCCCAACCCACACAGCTTATGCAATTCTAGTTTAGGATTCCTTTCAGTGTTCTCTGGAAATCTGATCTCCTTCAAAACATTCATTCAAACAGTTCTGGCTGAAAAGGACATTGTGAACTTGGTTACTGCATGTGCCTTCTGTGCAGAAAGCTTTGTTTTAGGTGGAGAAGTCACCTGACATTCATTCATTCAATCATATTTAGTAATATAGACTGAAGCGTTCAGGTAATTCTAGTCAATCAATTACCCCTGTGATCCTGATTGCTCAGTTGAAGAAGGTTTTCTAGGGTTAGCATCCCAAATGTGCAGAACTCTTCTATGTTTGTTAGGCTGTGTTCAGATGGGAAAAAAAAAAAACTTGACATTGTTATGAGATTTAATCTTATGAACTGCTCTCAGGTGAGGCCATTTATTATGAGCAGGGAATGTGTCTACCAACTCAGCCTTGAACTTGGATCTGCTCCCTCTATTCACCCTTCAGTCCCATAGCACTTATGTACAGATCCATAATTTATATATGTATGTGAATCTCTACCCCTTTAGACTGTAAACTCATTGTGGGCAAGGAATGTTCTACCAACCCCGTTATGCTGCTGTATAGTACTCTCCCAAGCACTTAGTACACTGCTCTGTACACAGTAAACACTCAGTAAATACCATTGATTTGATTGTTGCATTGTGCTCTTCCAAGTGCTTAGTACAGTGGTCTGCGCAGTGTAAGCGCTCAATAAATACCATTGATTCTGTGTATAAGTCTGCCCTCGATAAACTGTAATTAAGCTGTCATTGTATATCGTGCAAGTGAAGTACCCTTTGTTCAGACTGTTTTGTATTTTACTTCCAGAAATTCTTCATAGTTTCTGAGATCTTGTCTTCCTGAAGTCTTTGCTCATGTATTTGTTTATTGCAACAGGTCAGTTTCGCCCATTTATTTTTGGTCTGTTACTTACTGTGTGTGAAAACCCAAAGTAACTAAAGAGCCAACTCAATGTTTGCTTAAGCGATGTTAACACTTGAATTTTAGCCAGGATCAAAGGTAAACCGAAGAGAGGTTTACCAACTACGTAAACATACTTGGTGCACAAGGAGGAAAAACTAGTCTGTCATTCTTCAGAAATGAAATTGTGGTACCTATTCTGACTGAGTTTTGACAGAGCTGCCACTGATTTAAGATTTGAAGGGTCTTTTAGACTTACTCTTGTTACTTAACCCTCAGCCCCAACCTTCTCACTGTACCTCCAGCACAGCTATCTCCCAGCCGACCTCGCACCCACGTTTTATCTCTGGCCTGAAATTCCCTCCCTCCTCATGTCTGACAGACAATTACTCTCCCAGCCTTCAAAGACTTATTGAAGGCACACCTCCTCCAGGAGGCCTTCCCTAACTAAGCCCTCCTTTCTTCTTCTCCCACTCCCTTCTGCTTCGCCCTGACTTGCTCCCTTTATTCATCCCCCCTTCCCAGCCTCATGGCACTCATGCACAAATCTGTAATTCATGTATTTAAATTAATGTCTGCCTTCCCCTCTAGACTGTAAGCTCGTTGTGGGCAGGGAATGTGTCTATTTACTGTTATATTGTACTCTCTCGAGCACTTAGTACAGTGCTCTACACACAGTAAGAGTTCAATAAATAGGACTGATTGACTGACAACCCAAGCTGCTTAAATGAGAGTAGAAAGATTCACCGGTTTAATAAATGGCCAGTTTATTTTACTTTATTTTATTTTGATTATTTTCTTCAGATTTTAACTAATGGTTGCCACTTTTTCCATCAATCACATGAGCCTAAATCCTTAAACTGGCTAGGTTTTCAGACTGGATCCTTGACCATGACTAGATTTCATGGTATTAATTGTTGGTGAAATAGCAAGGGAAGAGGAGTCACCACTGTTGTTGCCTTTGACACAGTGCCAGGCCACATGGCATGGGCTAAACCCCTTGACTAAAGGAAACAAGGGGCAAGGGATGGAAAAATCATTCTAAGTCTCCATACAACTGTCAGGATACAACTGCCAGGATATGTCACTTAATAATCATTGTTTGGACCCTTTTTCCTTCACATAATAATAATAATGTTGGTATTTGTTAGGCGCTTACTATGTGCCAAGCTCTGTTCTAAGCCCTGGGGTACGTACAAGATAATCAGGTTGTCCCACATGGGGTTCACAGTTTTAATCCCCATTTTTTACAGATGAGGTAACTGAGGCACAGAGAAGTTAAGTGACTTGCCCAAGGTCACACAGCTGACAAACAGCGGAGCTGGGATTAGAACCCATGACCTCTGACTCCCAAGCCCGTGCTCTTTCCACTAAGCCAGGCTGCTTCTTCACATCTTTCCATATAAATAGGTAATTCTTCCCACTGTCTCCAGTTGTTGTAGTACTAGTAGTAGGGGAATTTATTAAACAAACGCTTGCTGTGTACAGAGCACTGTACTGAGTGCTGAGGAAGAATACGCAGTTGGGAATTAGACACGGTCCTTGTCCCCCAGAAGGTTCACAATCTAAAAATTTAAGGGCGGAGAAAAGATGGGGGGAGACACATAAGGAGAAAGGAAACAAAACTCTGAGGCGATATAAAGACATGGGCAAATGCGGAAAATGAAAACAAAGATCAGGAGGGTGCTGAGGCTAGAGGAACAAATTTCAGGGTTCTGACAGTTCCGAGTCCAACAGTCACAAACCACAGCCACAGTGACCGCTTCAGCAGTGGCCGCCAGCCTTCCCGGGTTTTGTGGAAGCTCCAGGCTGCAGCCTCTCTGCTCTTTCCCACCTGGGAGTGGGGGTGGGGGGGGGTGGAAGGCATGTTGGGATGGAGGTTATTTTTGACCACATCAATAGTTGGGCCCATGCCCCCTTGTCCACCGGGGGAACTCATGCAAGTCACTTCACTTCTCTGGACCTCCGTTACCTCATCTGTAAATTGGAGATTAAGATTTTGAGCCTCATGTGGGACATGGACTGAATCAAACTTGATTATCTCGTATTTTCCTTAGTGCTTAGTACATCGCCTGGCACATAGTAAGCACCTAACAAATACCATTCTAACAGACAAAAAAACCCATGCCATATCTTCACATGTTGGAAGGCTTTTATGGCCTAATTTCCGAGAACAGAAAATATATAATTTTAAGAGAACATTAAAGTGTATGGTTGCCACCTCCTTGGAATTCTCTCAACTCTTATGAGACTGGAGCTATTTTCACTCACCATTTATCCTGTGATGCTGGGTACTGAGTCAAGTAGCTCGTGTACAGATATATCTATATCTATATCTCTATATATAGTACAGGAGTACAGTGCCTGGCACATAGTAAGCACTTAACAAATACCGTAACAAAAGTTATCCACCAAAGGCATCCACCAAATGAAGATTTTCTTTATCTTGTTATTAAAAAGCCATCCAAAAAGGAGCAGCTCTTAAAGCAAAGTGTATTAATAGTATCTTCACTATAAACACACTGTAGCACCTTGATTGTTCTCTCATTCCTCCATTGCCCTTATCATAACTCTGTCTTCAGATCTCACCCGAGGCATTTCTAACATTCCTGCTTTCCCATAACATATTAACTCAAGTACCAAGTTACTATACAATTCCTAGTTTCTTTTTTTAAAAGCAACAGACAGCATTAATGAATTCATTATATTTATGTAGTGCTTGCTGTGTACAAAGAACTGTAATAAGCCCTGGGGAAAGTACAGTAGAATTAGTGGACTTGTTACCTTCCTTAAAGGAGCTTTCAGTCTTTATAAATTGAAAACCCCATCTTCTGGCCTCGCAACACTTTTACTCACTTCTCCTAAAAGTCTTTTGCAATTCAGTAGTCCAGTATTAGAGGGCAACAAGATGCAGTTGATTTCTCTCCAGCCTTTCACATCTACTTGTACCCTCAGTTTTCCATGGATCACCAGCCAACCAGCATCTTCTGTTTCCCTTCCTGGTTCCTAAGAAAGGTTTCTGGGGTTTCTGCTTCCCACTGGACCAGTTACATCTGTTCTTTCCATTGTATTGTAGACCATAAGTTTCTTGTGGGCAGGATTTGCATCTACAAACTCTGTTGTATTTTCCAGGTGTTTAGTACACTGTGCTGTAATAAAAATAATCATTGTGGTATTTGTTAAGCCTCACTGTGTGCCAGGCACTGTAATAAGTGCTGGGGTGGACCCAAGCAAATCGGGTTGATACAGTCCCTGTCCTACATGGGGCTCACAGTTTCAATCCCCATTTTACACATGAGGCAACTGAAGCCCAGAGAAGTGAAGTGACTTGCCCAGGATCACACAATAGACAAGTGGCAGAGCTAGAATTAGAACTAAGTGCTCAGTAAATGCAGTTGATTGATTCTTTAAAATATATTTGTATAAAAGACACCTTTCTTTTAGCTAATAGGTCCATTCCCACAATTCGATTTTCAGCAATAATTCCATAACAGCAGTGTCCTCAAGGTATATAAAATTGAACAGATACTCACAGCACCCTCCCCTCCCAGCCCCATATTCTCGTTCAATCCTTCCATCAAAGAGCAGAAGGTAGAATTTTGATCCTCACTTCCCACCACACCATTTGGCGTACAAAGGAGCTAAGTTAGTTTTCCAGAGGCAGCAGAGCCTAGTGGGAGGAGCACTTTTCTGGTAGTCAGTAGTCCCTGGGTTATATCCACAGCTCTGCCACTGGCCTAGACATGACCTTGGGTGAGTCATCCAATAATAATAATAATAATGGTATTTGTTAAGCACTTACTATGTACCAATCACTGTTCTAAGCACTGGGAGGGGATACAAGGTAATCAGGTTGTCCCACGCGGGGCTCACAGTCTTAATCACTGTTTTACAGATGAGGAAACTGAGGCACAGAGAAGTTATGTAACTTGCCCAAAGTCACACAGTTGACATGTGGCAGAGCAGAGATTAGAACCCATGGCCTCTGACTCCCAAGCCCATGCTCTTTACACTGAGCCATACTGCTTCTCTCCGTATCTCTAGAAGATAGATCTTCTTCTAAAGCTATCTTCTATACTAGAAGATAGAAGATATTGCTTCTCTCAATATCTCTGTGCCTCAGTTTCCTCATATGTGAGATAGAGATAATGCCTACTCATAAGAGTCAAATGAGATAAGTGATGTGAAGGTGATTTGAAAATATAAAAGGGCTCTGCGGATTCACAGTAATGTTAGTAACACCTCTCCAGCCTACTGCATTGTTCTCTCCCAAGCGCTTAGTACGGTGCTCTGCAGATAGTTAGCACTCAGAAAATACCATTGATGATGATGATAATGGGTGAGAAGGTCATGGCCCGCTCATCCCGTTACTGTTAAACTGTAATTTCCCAGAGAGAAAAGAAGACCATCTTGATCCTTCCCTTCACCCATTTCTGGAGGCTGGAGAGATAAGTGACAATGTTCCTCATTCCTGGTTGGGCACCCCTGACTTACACAACCTCCCCCAAAAAGAGAGTTTGTAGTGGCCGAATGAGTCTCCCCTTGCCTTTTCAGAAGGGGAGGAACCCTTGGGTTCCTGGAATCATGGCTATTTTCAGGCCTGGGCTTGGGGTGGTTTCCAGCTGGGGGTTTGAGGGAGGGGCAGCTGAGGGGGAGTATTTGCCGCTCCCCTTTTCTCCCGCCCACCATTCCGGTCCCCCCCTCCATCCCAAGATTCTTCACTTGACATTCTTCCCCGGCTGTGACCCCTCAGAATTGGCAACCCCAGGTGACTGCCCAGAGTCCTATTCTCTGGTCTCTTTCCACTGAGGGGCTGCATGTCAAAGGTGGAAAGGGAAACTGACTGTCGACTGCAGCGCCTGCCAGTCAGATCACAGACAGCGTTGTGTTCGGGCCCTGCTCAGGGATGAAAGATGTGAACAGTCAGGCCCAAGTGAATCAACAGCTGGGGAGTGGTGACCCACCCTGCCATCCATGAGGGGGGCGGTTCGCCTCATGGAATAAATTGTCTAAGACAAACTATCTAACGGCCAAACGGCAAAAAGCTTGACTCGTTCACGAGTCTAAAACAAGAGTCATTTCTGGAGACGTGCCATCGTGGGCAAATCTAGGTCAAGAAGTCAATATATCCTCCCGTCCTCCCCGACATCACCCACCCTGTTCCCTCCCCAGGGCCTTTTGCTCCCAGAGAGCTTTTGAGGCTGCTCTATGAGCCCAAACTGTTAGTTAGTGAAATGTTAGAGAGTGAGCACTTCCTGAATCAGAGCAGGTATGTTTAACAAATCGATTAACTTTGTTTTCAGAAAATGAGGAAAAGGACAGAAAGGAGTACAGTCAGACTGCTGCCCTCTCAGCTCAGCTCATCTCTATGTTCCCCAGTTAACCCTCCTTCCGGGCAAGGACGTGTCTCTTATAGTCTCCCAAGCGCTTAGTACAGTGCTCTGCACACAGTAAGAGCTCAATAAATATGATCGATTGATTAACACATTGTTTTCAACCCCTTTCATCTCCTTCTCCCCCTCCCCACTCCTTATCCCTTCCCCTTGCTGTATCAGCAGATTTCTCCCAGGAATGCAGTTCAAGGGAAAAATGTCTAATTGCTCGAACTCTTCTGACATGTAGTACTTGTAGATCCTAGTAGTATCTTTCACACCAGCCTAATTCGGAGAGCCCTGTGCCATCCATATCCAAGAACAAAGGCTTTGGGGGTTTGGGATAACATTAAGTGGGGATCTCCAGTGGGGGAAGAAAACATTCTCTAACAGGAGCCCAATTTCTATCAACCTCCCACCTCTTCTTGCTCTTATATACTGATTTATTTATCTATGTTCCTCAGCAGTTGTGTATTTATAGATTTTTTTAAAATAGTTTTTGTTAAGCGCTTACTATGTGCCAGGCACAAAGTCTATTATCAATATAGACAACATCGATATTGATAGCTCTACGTCTATATTTGATATTTCGATATTTGTCTCCCCAGAATGTAAGTTCTTCTTGGACAGTGGACACGTCTGATACTTCTGTTGTATCTCTTAAGTGCTCAAGAGTGAGCACGGTGCTCCAGAGATGCTTAGTTCATAGCAGTGCTACCAGTACAGCCCCACTGGTGCTGTGGCTGCCCCTAGCATCACAGCAGTAGTTACGGAACAGGGCCCAGGGTGTAAACTCCCTGTGGGAAGGGATCGTGTCTAACATTTCTGTCAAACTGTAGTACTTTCCTAAATTCATTCATTCATTCAATCGTATTTATTGAGCGCTTACTCTGTGCAGAGCACTGTACTAAGCGCTTGGGAAGTACAAGTCAGCAACATAGAGACGGTCCCTACCTATCAACGGGCTCACATGGTTAGTGCAGACTCTGCACACAATAAGCCCTCAATAAATACCATTAATTGATGGCTTTCTTTAAAGGCATTTGTTAAGTGTGGCTTAGAGGAAAGAGCATGGACTTGGGAGTCAGAGGATGTGGGTTCTAATCCTGCCTCTGCCACTTGTCTGCTGTGTGACCTTGGGCAAGTTACTTAACTTCTCTGTGCCTCAGTTACCTCATCTGGAAAATGGGGATTAAAAGTGTGAGCCCCACGTGGGACCACCTGATTAACCTGTGTCTACCCCAGTGCTTAGAACAGTGCTTAACACATAGTAAGTGCTTAACAAATACCATAATTTTCATTATTATTATTATTATTATGAAGCTCTTACTATGTGCCAAGCACTATACTAAGTGCTGGGGTCGATACAAGCTAATCAAGTTGGGCACCGTCCCTGTTCCACATGGAGTTCACAGTCTTGATCCCCATTTTACAGATGAGGAAACCGAGGCATAGAGAAGGTAAGCGACTCGCCCAGGTTCACACAGCCGACAAGTGGCAGAGCCAGAACTTGAACTCAGGTCCTCTGACTTCCAGGCCCGAAGTCTTTGCATTAAACCACGCTGCTTCCCTTGATCGACTGAACCAGCTGAGCCAAGGCCACTGCTGCTAAGGCAGTGAAAGAAGCGGAAAGGAGCCCTCTCCGTCGGGAGTTCTGTGGCAGCTCAGAGGACAAATTGTGTGAGGCTCACCAACCCAAGCACCTCATTGGCCTGATTTCTGGCACCCTCATTCTGGGGCCTGGTTCTGAGAGTCAGAGGACCTGGGTTCTAATCTCAGCTCTGCCACTTGCCTGCCACGTGGCCCCAGGCAAGACACTTACCTTCCCTGTGTCTCAGTTTCCTCTGCTTTAAAGCGGGGATTCAAGATCTGTGCTCCCTCGCACCTAGGCTGTAAGTCCCACCTGGGAAAGGCAATGTGTCTGATCTAATTATCTTGCATCTACCCCAGTGCTTAACACAGTGCATGGCATTTAGTAAGTGTGTAATGAGTTGATTGATCATTCAGTCATTTTTATTGAGCATTTACTGTGGGCAGAGCACTTGGGAGAGTACAATATAACAGAGTTGGCAGACACGTTCTCTGTCCACAATGAGGTTACAGTCAAGAGAAACCAATGCCACCACTGTTATCATTATTATTATTATTATTACTATTATGCACCATGCTGTAGTGGAAAGAAACTGGGCCTGGGAGCCAGAGGACCTGGGTTCTAATACTGGATCTGTCACTTGCCTGCTCTATGACACTAAGTCACTTAACTTCCCTGTGCCTCAATCTTCTCAACTGTCAAATGGGAAATTCAATCCCTCCTACTTAGACTGTGAGCCTCGGGTGGGACGGCAACTGGATCTGACCTGATCCCCCAACACTTAGAAGAATGTTTGATAGATAGTAAGTGCTTAATGAGTACAATAATAATATCAGTAGTTATAATAATGAGGCTCTGAAAGCATTCCCCTTTGGCAGCCCTGAGACCACCCCTGCAAATATTGGGTGTAAGTGTGGCAGGTAACGTTTGCCACATGTTGGTTTAGTCCACATCTAATTCTTCCAGAAAAAAATGGCTGTTTAAAAGTCTTCCCTGGGTCAGTGAATGATAGTCGTGAAACTTAGATACGTCCTAGGGATTCTGAATTATGACATACCGTGGTGCAGTCAAGCATATTTTAAAGGTTATTTGCTCCAGAAATTATCCTTGGGTAATAGTAATGTTAGTTCTGATTAACGTGTGTGCCCTAGTTTAGAGGAGAGATATTCATTTTCTGTGGCTGAGTGCCATCTCTGGAGAATTTCCTCACCAAGTTTCCACACTTAACCTGCTTAACAGGTTTACTTAAATTAGAAAAATCCTACAAAGACAGCTTTTGTCTCTCCCCCACAATCATTTCATTTAACTCCTGCTCATTCAGGTATCACTGAGGTTTAACCAGAGATCACGTTTCCCTAAATAGAATTTGAAAATGTTTTTCAAAACTTCACTTTCCCATCAGATGCTCCCAGACTAAAATAATCTGGACTGGGGCTAGATTTTGAAAAAGATCCAATTTGCTCCTTTAGAACAAAGGACATTGCCATTGCTTTCCTAATGGCCCTTTAAAAAGAAGCAAGGGTTATTATGCAAAATGATCACAAAACTTTCTCGAGTTGTTTCCAGTTTTTCTGCTACAGGGTCTCCTGGTTTCTGTGGACTTGAAGCAAATCTGTGTTTTACTTGGGATAGTACTTTTGTTCAGTGGGATGTCAAGCAATTTGATCCTGTTCTTCAATTGTTATTATTCAAAGGACACTGAACAATCTTTCTGAAATGGACCTAGTCCAAGGTGTGAGACAATGAGTTTACCAGGAAGGGAGAACTTCCAGACAGACAAGGTAGAGGAGCAAATAAGGAGCATTGCCTAGTAGAAAGAGCACAGGCCTGGGAGTCAGAGGACCCGGGTTCGAATGTAGCCTCTGCCATTTTTTTTAATGGTACTTGTTAAGCACTTACTATGTGTCAAACACCATTCTAAGACCCGGGGTAGACACAAGTTAAATAGGTTGGGCATAGTCCCTGTCCCATAAGGGGATCACAGTCTAGGTGAAAGGGAGAACAGGAGAACTGAGGCACAGAGAAGTTAAGTGACTTTCTCAAGATCATGATATATAACCTCTAGCTTTGCTACAGGCTTCTGGAAAAACCCAAATGTCCTGTGGTTTACTCTTATGACAGCTCCGATTTGAACAAAAATAGAGACGGAGCTTAAGAAGTAATCACCATAAAACCACTTTACCAAAAGGGCTTCATTTAGTATTTAGTTATCCTTTGTTTTCCAAGGTGAGGCTATGAATGGCAAGATCTTAACCATGAGGGCAGTTGTGGCTGAAAAGACACATGCCTTCGCTGGAAACTCTCTTCCACAATGTAAGCATATGCAAAGCTTGTTTCTTGCTTTGCTGCTGAACTTGTGACCTGCAGGGCCTGGAACTGTTTTCTCACCTGCTTCTTGGTATCCCAAAGTCTGTGACATAATAATAATAATAATAATAATAATAATAATAATAATAATGATAATAATAATAATAATAATAATATTTGTTAAGCACTTATTGTGTGCCAAGCACTGTTCTAAACAGTGGGGTAGATACATTATAATCAGGTTAGACAAAGCCCCTGCCCCACATGGGGCTCAAACTCTTAACCCCCATTTTACAGATGAGATAACTGAGGTTTAGACAAGTGAAGTGCCTTGCCCAAGGTCACACAGCAGACACATGGCAGAGTCAGGATTAGAACCCAGGTCCTCTGACTCCCAGGCCCGTGCTCTTTCTATGAGGCCAAACTGCTTCACCCAGCCTACCAAATCTGTTATAGTTAACTCACCCAAGCAATCTGTACAGTGCTCTGCACAGTAAGCAGTAAGTAAATAGAATTGATTGATTGATTGATCAATTGGTCCTCCTAGTCAAGGGAAACATAGAACCAGAGTTCTATGTGCTTTTGTTTTAGGGGATTTAGGTTTGCATTTATGGAAAGGAGTAGGTTTATGTTGACTAGGCTTCCTGTAGAGTTCACCAGGGAGATCAGGCAATCCCAAAGGACACGTTTACGTTACAGGGCAGGAAATAAGCATCGTGAATTGGTCAGAAGGGATTTGCTCATTATGCCTTCCTTGGAACCCATAGGAAGAGAATACCTAGGTCTGTCTTTCTGTCCTGCTTACTAAAGTGCCTCTAGGAAACGAAGCTGGGCTGTGACTATGTGTTCACCAGCTCTCCAGAACAACTAGGATTCCTGCAAGCTTCCACAGAGAACCCAAGCAATCCTAAAGGAAAGATTTACTTTATGGGGTAGGAAAGACATCCTGTCCCAGTGCACGGATAATGACAATGACAGTGGTATTTGTTAAGTGCTTACTACATGCCAAAGACTCTACGAAACCCTGGGATAGATACAATCACAGGAGAAGCAGCATGGCTTAGTGGATAGAGCACAGAACTGGGAGTCAGAAGGACCTGGGTTCTAATTCCGGCTCTGCCACTTGTCTGCTGTATCTCCTAGGGCAAGTCACTTCACTTCTCGGGGCCTCAGTTACCTCATCTGTAAAATGGAAATTAAGAGTGTGAGCCCCACGTGGAACTGGGACTATGTACAACCTGATTAACTTGTATCTATCCCAGTGCTTAGAAGAGTGCTTGGCACATAGTACATGTTTAACTAGCACCATTATTATTAGTATTATTATTACAAGATAGTCAGGTCCCATGTAGGGCGTACAGTCTAAGTAGGAGGGAGAGCAAGTATTGAATCCCCATTTTACAGATGAGGGAACTGAGCTCCAGAGAAGTTAAATGACCTGCCCAAGGTCACACAGCAGTTACGTGGCAGAGCCAGGATCAGAACCCAGGTCCTCTGATTCCCAAGCCTGTGCTCTCTCCCCTAGGTCATACTGCTTCGAAAAATACAACAGGCATTGGCGTATTTTGACTACTGAATGAGTGTTGTCAATGACAGAAATAGGATTTCTATTAATTTAGTTATTTTTTTAAATTCCCTGTCGTTTATAGCAACCTAACACAAATGACATAGATGAAAAGCTTCAGCAATATGCAATTTTAGAAACTTTTGCCAATCCACTGAACTTGAAAGCCTTCAGGGGACAGAAATGAATCTCTAGTTCCCTCTAGTGATTCTGGTGTGAATGCAAAGTCAAGCACATGGGCAATAGTCATCTCTTAGCCGTTCATTTCCGCAACTACGCTTCTTTCTTGAGTGAAACTATGATGCAGCCGAGAGGGCACTACTTTAAGTACTAATTTCCAACGGATATACTGAAAATAATTTAGGAGGTTTGCAGCTTCTTTACCGAGATGAAGATGACTGAAAATACCTTGCCTGGAGAAACCTGTGTCACCCTTTCCCCATCAGGGAGACCCTGAAGGGAATGGAACTGTAATTTAGTTTAACGCCTATCCCCCCACCTAGATTTAAAGCTCCTTGAGGGCAGGAATTTTGTCTACTATATTGAACTCTCTCAGAGGTTTAATACAGTGCTTTGCACATGGGAAATGTTCGATAAATACCAATGATTGACTGTGTTGGATTGATTCCTTGAAGGCATACAGGGACAACAGAGTGAAGTAGTTCCAATATCCACTGAGAAGAGCAGACTAAAGGGGGGGGGGGGGGGGGGAAGAGAGAGAGAGAAAGAGATAGTGTGTGTGTGTGTGTGTGTGTGTGTGTGTGTGTGTAGGCGAGTGATGTAGCTTTGGAAGACAAACAGGAATGTGACTGGAAGGGAAATTAGGGGCTAAGGGGAGAGAGAATGGGAAATTAATAGAAAAGGGAGCCACCTGTGAGCTGACTTCCAGACCAAACCCTTGGTGGAATTTTAAGGCTAATGGTGAGAGAAACCAGTAAAGACACAGAGACTTTAGGAGCCAACACAGAGAATCAGCTGAAGAAGCTCGTTAGGTGCAGGGAATGTGTCTTTTTATTGTCCTGTACTCTCCCAAGCCCTTAGTACAGTGTTCTGCACACAGTAAGCGCTCAATGAGTATGATTGAATGAATGAATGAAAGAAGGACAGGTAGACTGCAGCTCTCAGTGAATTCAAAGCGTTATGAAGAAAGTTATTACTTTTAAAGTCTTGTTCAGTGGATAGGCTAGATGAGCACTAAATGTTATTCCTTGCAGTTCCTGTTCTCCTCCCTACTTGGACTGTGAGGCTTATGTGGGACAGAGACCGTGTCTGGCCCTTTCTTTATGGTATTTGTTAAGTGCTTACTCTGTTTCAAGCAATGTTCTAAGTCCCTGTCCCACAGTGAGCTCACAGACTAAGTAGGAGGAAGAACAGGGATTGAATCCCTACTTTACAGTTGAGGAAACTGAGGCACAAAGAAGTTCAATGACTTGACCAAGGTCACACAGCCAACAAGTGGCAGAGCTGGGATTAGAACTCAGGTTCTCTGAGTCCCAGGCTCGTGCTCTTTACACTAGGTCATATTGCTTCTCCAATTCAACTGACTGACTTGTGTCTACCCCAGTGCTTAGAATAATGCTCACCAAAGGCTCAGCAAATACCATAATAATAATGATAATTTTCAACAGTGCAAATAGCTCCATATTTTTTCCAACAATATAGGTCTTTCTGGTTCTCCCATGCTCTCTCCCTCAGCAAGACAGAGGGAGGTTAAATGATTTGTCCAAGGTCCACAGCAGGCCAGAGGCACAAGTGGCTGTAGAACCCAGGTCTCCTGAGTCCCAGGCCACACTTTTTCCATTAGGCCACACCATTCATTCATTCAGTCGTATTTATTGAGTGCTTACTGTGTGCAAAGCACTGTACTAAGCACTTGGGAGAGCACACCACCACCCAACTCCCCACAGGATTGAGTCGATTTTTCATTTGAAATTCTATAAAGCATTCTTCTTAGCTTACTGGAAGTGTTTTCAGAATTGACGTTTATTGAGTGCCTAAAATATGCAGAGCACCATATTAGTTTTACATATAGTTGTATATCCAGAACACCATAAATGCGTACATGCACTTATGTACAAAGATATGTATATGTATATATATATAAAGTTATATAACTATATTAGTTATTCTTGAGTAACATACAAGAGAAGAACTTCCTCACTGTGACTTTTGGTAATGCCCTCCCCTTTCATTCATTCAATCATATTTATTAAGCACTTACTCTGTGCAGATCACCGAACTAAACCCTTGGGAAGGTACAGTACAACAATAAACAGTGACAATCCCTGATTGCAATGAGTTCACAGTCTGGAGGAACTCACATCCGACAGACCACTCCCCTCAGCTTCAAACTCCTACTAAAATTGCATCTCCTCCAGGAAGCCTTTCCTGATTAATCTCTCATCTCCCCACCTAATTTCTCTCCCCCACCTTCCACCCCCTTACAGAGCATGTCCACATCAACTAAGCACTTGGATAGTGCCCCTACACAGGGTAACACTTAAACATTTCTTTAAATTGTGTTGCTTCCCCATACTGGTAATTTATTTTAGTGTCTGTTTCCACAGCCAAATTGTAAACTTCCGATTGCCTAGTAATGCTTACGCACTTTCCCAAGAGCTCTGCATAGGCTCGGAGCTCAATAAATACTATTGGTTGATTTAAAAAAATGTAGCTCCTCTCTATAAGGATCTTACAATCTAGTTACATTAAATGTGGCCTTTATTTGTTTACTATTACAATTTGATTTACTTGAATTCCAACCAGGAGAAGTTGAGATGACAAGTTTTTTGCATGAATTTAAGTAAAGAACAGTTTAGGGCTTTAAGTGAATACAGCAGAGTAACTGTTGAATTGTGTTGAAGTTGATTTGTCTGTTATTTTTCTCGTGTGAAGTAAACTGCTAAAATGTAGGGAAATCTGTTATGCGAGTTACCGATTACTGCTTCGTTTGTTTTTGTTCAGACGGCTTTCCACTTGCTTTAAATCTGTCGCTTAGATTTATATTCCACTGCCAGGAAGGAAATAGCACTTAAAACATGGATCCAAATTTGCCTATTTTAAGGAAACTAGATGATTTCCTTTAATGCGGCACCTTACGTTGCAAGTACCTGATAGCAGAGCATTCTTAAGTCCACTTTTCAGAAGGAGTTCAATCACAGAGAAAGGGTATGTGATTTCTTTCAAAATGAACAAGTCGACTAAAGCCTTGGCAAGCTAATCCATCATTCAATCACTCATAATGGAGGAGCATAGCCTAGTGGATAGACTACAGGCCTGGGAGTCAGAAGGACCTGGGTTCTAATCCTGGCTCTACCCCTGGTCTGCTGTATGACCTTGGGCAAGTCACTTCACTTCTCTGGGCTATAGAACCTCATCTGTAAAATAGGGATTGAAACTGGGAGCCCTGTGGGGGACAGGGATTCATCATCATCATCAATCGTATTTATTGAGCGCTTACTATGTGCAGAGCACTGTACTAAGCGCTTGGGAAGTACAAATTGGCAACACATAGAGACAGTCGCTACCCAACAGTGGGCTCATAGTCTAAAAGGGGGAGACAGAGAACAAAACCAAACATACTAACAAAATAAAATAAATAGAATAGATATGTACAAATAAAATAAATAAATAGAGTAAAAAATATGTACAAACATATATACATATATACAGGTGCTGTGGGGAAGGGAAGGAGGTAAGATGGGGGGATGGAGAGGGGGACGAGGGGGAGAGGAAGGAAGGGGCTCAGTCTGGGAAGGCCTCCTGGAGGAGGTGAGCTCTCAGCAGGGCCTTGAAGGGAGGAAGAGAGCTAGCTTGGCAGATGGGCAGAGGGAGGGCATTCCAGGCCCAGGGGATGACGTGGGCCAGGGGTCGATGGCGGGACAGGCGAGAGCGAGGTACGGTGAGGAGATCAGCGGTGGAGGAGCGGAGGGTGCGGACTGGGCTGTAGAAGGAGAGAAGGGAGACCAATCCGATTGTTTAGTATCTACCCCAGAGCTTTGTACAGTGCCTGGCACATAGTAAGTGATTAACAAATACCACAGTTATTATTATCACTGCTATTACAATGAGTTTACAGCTAATCTGCAAGGGTGCAAAAATATCTGAGAACTGTGAGACCTATTTCACCATACTGTACCTTTAATTGATGAAATTATTCACTTGCAACTAGAAATTTATTTTTCACTAGGACTGGAAGAGATTATGAAAGTCATAGGGCCTACTCAAAATGTTTTAGGAGTTGGGCATAAAGGATTGCAACTAGTTTTGTTCAATTTTTATTTTTAAACTTTTCCCATCAAATAAATGCTTGCTGCATTGGCTGACTGACCGCAGGTCATTTTCACCTTGATAAAAACGACCCCATTTTAGGACTTGTATTTTAGTGTTGGAAGTTTTCCCTTTAATCCTTTATTCTACCCATTTCAACTGGATAAAATGAATCCCTAGACACCCGAAAGGCAAAAGACCAACTGACATCTGCAGAGGAAAGATTGCCACCGAAACGATTACGCCCAAGAAAAAACAAAAAGACCTTTGTAATTGTCGCATATCATGATAATAGATATGACAACCTCACCAGGGTGATTGGGATTGGTAATAAGAACTTTATTGCTGGTTTTGTTGTCATCCCCCTGGCAACAAAACCAGTAATAAAGGTCTTATGCCAATCCCAATATTTCCAATTGGGATATTGGACTATTTCCATCACAAGAGCAGTAATAGATATGCATGTGCAAATATTTGGATTCCCATATGGTAGAGCTGATCTTCAGTGCTTGTAACCACTTAAGTGCCATCCCAGATATGTAACAATACACGGCTCCTTTAAAGGAACTATTGACGAGCTACTGAGTTTTGAAATAAAAACAAAGAGGCTTAGGCCTTTTTGTATGAGTTTACTGCAATTATTTATTGCAATTTATTCAGAGCATAGATGTGTAAAAGCTCCTAGGAGCTCAGAAAGTGGTGATATACAAAACCAACTGCAGTGAATTATAGGATAAACTTCTCCAACATTACGTTCCCAAAGATACAGTAGAAATAGCACTTTGGCAAATACATCTGAACCTCATTGCAATGGACAGGAAAGACTTTGGCTACTATGGACAGATACCAGCCCTGAATGACTTTATCTACTGAAACACGTGCAGAAGCAAGTTTGTCTTTCTTAGTGATATCGACGAGATCATTTTACCCGTCAGACATCCCTACTGAAAAGCAATGGTGGAGCACATTCATGAAATAAGACCGCAGTTTGGCATTTTCCTTATTGAAAGCCATATGTTTCCCTATTTGATGCTAATCTCAAATTCAACATTTCATCATGGAAAATTCTCCCAGGAATTAATGTCCTGCGTTGTATTTATAAAGAGTCAGGTGGATTACAGACCTTCAACTCTAAGAAATCGCTTGTAAAACCAAGACACATATTGCATGTTTCTGTCCACTCGGTCTCAAAGGCTTATGGAGATTGCTTACATGTTTCCAGAATGCTTGTTTTTGTCTATCATTGCAGGAACTCTGTACTTGAAAACAGTACTGTAAAATCTCTAACTAGGGATGACACCATCTGGAAATGCAACACATTTTTACTTACAAATGTTAATCAAGCTGTATGAAAACTATTGGGCAAAAATTCTTGGAAAATGTGGCTCTTCGTAATGCTCTCAGAGCCATTCTAAATGGTGTCCAGGTTTTGGACTAAATACCCTTAACAATGGCTGAAAATATTCCAGCAACAAGGAAGGTCAAGTAGACACGAGTTTAGCAATTAATTAGATGGATTTTTACCTTGTCAAAAGTCACTGAGGAGAAGGAGGCCATCCTTAAAAATGAGTCATAGTTTAGAAGGATAATTTCATATCTGTAAGGAAGACTTTAACAATGAGCTACCTTTACATTTTGACTAATACTGATTTTCAAGTGACATCATTTCAGGTTACTCTTGAGAGCTTTCTTTTTCCAACCTGGGAGATGATGTTCACTTGACTTCTATCGTCATTTGGGATTCCGGGGGCTTATTGTAAATAGAAAAATGAAACAGAATTTCAATCCAAAGCCCCAAAGTGAAGTAACCCAGAGTGGTGATTCTTGCTTTCCCAATTATGCCATCTTTTCCCGGGCTCACTCTCCTTTCTGCGTCACCTATGCACATCAATCTGTGACCTTTGGACATTTGATATTTGCCCCACCCCCAACCCCACAGCACTCATGTACCTATCTTTAAATCTTATATTATAAATTATTTATTCATATTAATGTCTGCTCCCCTCAAGACTCTCCTTTTATGGGCAGGGAGAGTGTCTGCTAATTCAGTTGTATTGTGCTCTCCCAAGCATTTAGTACAGTGCCCTGCACATAGTAAGCACTCAATAGATTGAACTGATTGATTCCAATTTAGCACATTTTATTAGGACAGCCCATGCTCCCCTCCATCCCATCTCCTTACCAGCTGCTGCTGACTTCTCAGGCACAGAGTTTTCATTTTCTATAAATGAATGTGTGGGTCTGTACGAAGTGTATGAAGCGCAATGAGTGAGTGCATGTGTTTGCATGTTGGTGAGGGTGAGTCTCTGTGCATAGCTGGGTGGGTCAGTTGGGTGGGTGTGTCTTTACGTGTGGCTAGATGTGCCTCCGTGTCTGTAAGTGTGACCACTTACGGATGGATAGGTGACTGGGCTTCTGTGTGAGTCACTATGATTGCCCTTACTCTGGTCTCCGTCACCCTGGGTGAGACGTAGAAATCTTGCTAATGTGGCATATATTTTAAGTTTCTCGAGAGCGTGGCTTTTATTTCTATTGTATATCTCCAAGTGCAGGTATAGTTTACATCTCTGCATACAGTTGACAGGAATAAATGCTGTGGATTTTGATTTAGACAGTGAGAGAGGTACAGAGGATTATTAAGTTGAGGCATTTTAATCCGAGATAATAATAATAATTAAGCGTATAATCATTTACATTAGAATGAAGATGATGTTAGCTTTAAGTAATTGCATTTGAATTAAGCTTACTACAGGGCCGTTAAATTTTAGTGAATTGCCAGCACTTATTTGCCGCGTATGATTTTAATTTTTTATCCCCATTCATACCGCATCTAGTGGAACTGCCACTGAAGAGCGTTTTAGTTTTATTCTGAAAGTTAGCAGGCTTCTGCTGCAATCTGTCTCTGAGGTACCTGACTACATTACCACACAGCAGCATGAATTAGGGCCTCACCTAATTCTTTTTTTTCCCCAGCTTCACACTCAGCAGTCAGTCCTAATTGCATTGTTAGGGATTTTGGATTTCGTTGTTCACTTCTTTGCAGATCATTTCAAGTTTGCTCAGAGCTAGTGAGAGGCAGAGAAGCTTCACCCCTCACTCAGACCCACAGCACTTATGTACATAACCTTCATTATTTATTTATTTATTTATTTATTTGAATTAGCGTCTGTCTCCCCCTCTAGACTGTAAACTCCTTCATTCATTTACTCATTCATTCATTCAGTAGTGTATATTGGGTGCTTACTGTGTGCAGAGCACTGCACTAAGTGCTTGGGAAAGTACAACACAACAATAAACAGTGACATTCCCTGCCCACAATGAGCTTACAGTCTAGAGGTGGGGAGACAGACATCAGTACAAATACATTATTGATGATGTTTATTGAGTGCTTACTGTGGGCAAAGCACTGTACTAAATGCTTGAATAAAATTACAAATATGTACATAAGACCTCCTTATAAGCAGGGAATGTGTCTACCAACTCTATTATGTTGTACTCTTCCAGGAGCTTAATGCAGTGCTCTGCACACGATAAACACTCAATTAATATGACTGATCGATTGATTGCCCAGGGTGGAAAGGGTGAATCCAATGAATCAGGCAGGTGTCAGTGAGGAAGCGTGAGAGGGGCTAGTTGTGGTGGAGGTGGAAGAGGGCAAGCATCAGTGACCTGCTACTACTGAGAGAATATGTCAAACACCGATCCCCCTGGATGCACCCTCAATCGAAACAGTGTAGCAGAGGATCCCCGAGGATGTTTGAAACACAGAGTGCTGGACGGCCCATCATCTGACACCCTTCGGAGCTTAAGTTGATTATAGACAGTTAGTCAATTGTATTCATTGAGCTCTTACTGTGGGCAGAGCACTGTACTAAGCTCTTGGGAGAGTACTATATAACAGACACATTCCCTCCTCACAGTGAACTCCTCTAAAAGTTTGTTATTCTAACCCTAAATCCACCTCTCCACAAGGAGATGTTGAGGATGGAGTGGGAAAAGTTAGAGGTGTTAGATGGAACATCTTAGATTTAGGAGGGATGTCCAGGAGGTCATCAATCACTCAATTGTATTGAGCGCTTGCTGTGTGTAGAGCACTGCGCTAAGAGCTTGGAAGAACAATATAACAGTTGGTAGATAGATTACCTGCCCACAAGAAGCTTGTATTCTAGGGGAATATTGGTGGTATTTATGTGCTTACTATGTGGCAAGCATTGTGCTAAGTGCTGGGATAGACACAAAATAATCAGGCCCCACATGGGTCTCACAGAGTAAGCAGGAGTGAGAACAGGTAGTGAAACCCCATTTTGCAAATGAGGGAACTGAGGCCCAGAGACGTTTATGTGATGGTCCAGCCAGGCTAGCTCCTCACACAGGTGAAAAGCATTAATCATCCCCAGAATGCTTCAGATCTGGAAAATCCTCTCCCTTCAGGACTCCTCCCAGAGAGAAAACTGTTTGACATAGACTGTCAATCACTTACCTAAGGATAAGCTGAAGCACAATTACAGAGGAGAAATCAGACAAGAATTTGCTAGCCAGAGTGACCAAAGCAGACCCCAGAGCTAGAAGTCAGACCCTGCAAGCTGCTGAAGGGGAAGAAAGTTTGGAATTGATGTTTGCCTGAAAGGCTGAGTTTCAGCAGGGTGAATGTCTGAAGAAAGATCTGGGGCCATATGGGAGTTACTTAGGAAACTAGGGCAATGTTTCAGGGAGATCAGGACTCGGGTTTAAGTTAGGACAAGTATACAATCCAGTAGAGTTAGTTATTCCCAATTCTAGTTTTATATTCCGTTGTTCAATAAATATAAATCCTCTATATTTTGGGGGTTGTTTTATTATTATTATAATATTTGTTAAGCCAGACACATAGTAGATCAATCATCAATCGTATTTATGGAGTGATTTGTGCTCTATACAAAAAGCTTGGGAGAGTACAACACACAATGTAACAGACATATTCCCTGCCCACAACAGGTTTACAGTCTAGATACAAGCTAATCAGGCTGGACATAGTCCCTGTCCCACATGGGCCTCATAGTCTCAGTCCCCATTTTACAGATTTACATTTTACATTGAGGCACAGAGAAGTGAAGCAACTTGCCCAAGGTTACATAGCAGACAAGTGGCAGAGCCAGGATTAGAATTTACATCCTTCTGAATCCCAGGTCCATGCTCTATCCGCTACACAATTACTTCTCTAAGTCCTATTTAGGCTGTGAACGCCATGTGGGATGTGATGATCTTGTATCTACCCCGGCACTTAGTACAATGTTTGGTACATAGTAATGATGGCGTTTATTAAGCGCTTACTATGTGCAAAGCACTGTTCTAAGCACTGGGGAGGTTACAAGGTGATCAGGCTGTCCCACAGGGGGACTCACAGTCTTAATCCCTATTTGACAGATGAGGTAACTGAGGCACAGAGAAGTTAAGTGACTTGCCCAAAGTCACGTAGCTGACAATTGGTGGAGCCGGGATTTGAACCCCTGACCTCTGACTCCAAAGCCTGTGCTCTTTCCACTGAGCCACGCTGCTTCTCACATAGTAAGCACTTAATAAACACCATCATTACATAGTAAGCACTTAAAGATTTATACCTTTGATCACATGCATTCTGGTACTGTGTCCAACTTGTGCTTAGGACAGGGCTTGACACACAGTAAGCACTTAACAAAAACCCCAAACTTTCAACTAAGCAAAAAGTTCACCCACAAAACCTTTGCTATTCCTTCTACTATACTATGGGGACCGTTTTATGAATGACCTGTTTTCTTCTAATTATTTTCCACCCCTGGGACTGCGAACTTGGGTCTAGTAGCTCTGCTAGCAGCAAGGTGTTTCTGATGACCTTATTCTAAGGAAAAAAAAACAGTAATCGAAAAGTCACTGGTAGATTCAAGTATTCTGTTTTAGGGCAATCCAACCACGAGATGTCAGTGTTGACCCAGGATTATCAATCCACGAATTCTCTGCCAAACTGCCAGAGGGATTTGAAAATAAAAGGCCTGCAGATGAGCTGTATAGGATCATCGACTCAACCCTGACTTTCTTTCTTGATCAGAGATTTAATAAAGCAGATGTGCTTGTTCCAAGAAGCTCCACTTTACTCCATCGGCACTTGTTGAGGCATGGATTATCCAACGCGTGGACTATCCATGTCCCTTACTTTTCCTTTTTCCTCCTGCAGCCTACCTTGCAAGTTTGCTGTTTGCTTTCCACCAGGGATGTGCAGGGGGGAAAAAAAGCAGTTACAGCTCAGACAAGTGCATTTTGCTACTGATTAGCAGCTTTTGTACGGGTTGTTATTTTTACGAAGGTTCAAAATGGTTCGCTCAGGATGAGGGTCTAATTTGACCTGGGCAAGTCACTTGACTTCTCTGTGCCTTAGTTACCTTATCTGTAAAATGGGGATAACAGTGTTTATTGAGCACTTATTGTGTGCAGAGCACTGCACTGAGCACTTGGGAGCATACACCCCTACCAAAAGATTGGGGTAGATATAAGATAACCAGGTCAGACACACTTCCTGTCCCATATGGGACTCGCAGGCCAACAGGTATTGAATCCCCTTTTTACAGATGAAGAAACTGAGGCATAGGGCAGTTAAGGGGTTTGCCCAAGGCCACACAATAGGCAAGTGGCCTAGTAAAGCAGCATGGTCTAGTGGAAAGAGCAAAGCTCTTGGGAGTCAGAGATCCTGGGTTTAGCCCCAGTTCCACCACTGGCCTGGCCTGTTTGACCTTGGACAAGTCACTTAACTGCTCTGTGTCTCAGTCACTTCATCTGTACAATAGGGATTCTATATATTGAGAGTTTACTGGGGAAAGATGGGCTTTGGAAAAACTTGAGAAATAGCATTTTTTAAATCTCTTAAATCTGCCTTTTTTTAATGATATTTGTTAAACATTCAGTATGTACCAGGCACTGTACTCATCCGTCAGTCAGTGGTATCTATTGAGTGCTTACTGTGTGCAGAACTCTGTACTAAGTGCTTGGGAGAGTACAATGTAACAGAGTTGTTAGACACGTTCCGTGCCCACAATAGGCTTACTAAGAGCTGAAGGCTGTAAGCTCGTATCTAGACTGTCAGCTTAGTCATCTTCAGTGGTATTTATTGAGCACTTACTATGTGCAGAGCACTTAGTTGATTCTGGGCAGAGTTGGTTTCTGTTTCCTGGGAGGTTTTTGCATATTCTTCCTGGGTAGAGATAACCAAAGGGAACTCTTGATAATAATAATAATAATAATGATAATAAAATGGTGCTATATGCCAAGCACTATTCTAAGTACTATTCTAAGTGCTGTGCCCTAATTAGATTAGACAGAATCCCTGTCCCACATGAAGCTCACACTCTTAATCCCCATTTTACAGATGAGGGAACTGAGGCCCAGAGAAGTTAAGGGACTTTCATTCATTCATTCATTCATTCATTCATTCAATCGTATTTATTGAGGGCTTACTGTGTGCAGAGCACTGTACTAAGCACTTGGAAAGTACAAGTTGGCAACATATAGAGACGGTCCCTACCCAACAGCGGGCTCACAGTCTAGAAGGGGGAGACAGACAATAAAACAAAACGTATTAACAAAATAAAATAAATATGTGCAAATAAAATAAATAAATAGAGTAATAAATATGTACAAACATATATACATATATACAGGTGGTGTGGGGAGGGGAAGGAGGTAAGGCGGGTGGGATGTGGAGGGGGAAGAGGCGGGGAGGAAGGAGGGGGCTCAGTCTGGAAAGGCCTCCTGGAGGAGGTGAGCTCTCAGTAGGGCTTTGAAGGGAGGATGTGCAGAGGGAGGGCATTCCAGGCCAGGGGGAGGATGTGGGCCGGGGGTTGATGGCGGGACAGGCGAGAACGAGGCAGCGTGAGGAGATTAGCTGCAGAGGAGCAGAGGGTGCGGGCTGGGCTGTAGAAGGAGAGAAAGGAGGTAAGGTAGGAGGGGGCGAGGTGATGGAGAGCCTTGAAGCCGAGGGTGAGGAGTTTTTGCCTGATGCGTAGGTTGATTGGTAGCCACTGGAGATTTTTGAGGAGGGGAGTAACATGCCCAGAGCGTTCCTGGACAAAGACGATCCGGGCAGCGTCATGAAGTATGGATTGAAGTGGGGAGAGATAGGAGGATGGGAGATCGGAGAGGAGGCTGATGCAGTAATCCAGACGGGATAGGATGAGCACTTGAATGAGCAGGGTAGCGGTTTGGATGGAGAGGAAAGGGTGGATATTGGCAATGTTGCAGAGGTGAGACTGGCAGGTTTGGATGTGAGGGTTGAATGAGAGAGCAGAGTCGAGGATGACACCAAGGTTGCGGGCTTATGAGACAGGAAGGATGGTAGTGCCGTCAACAGTAATGGGAAAGTCAGGGAGAGGGCAGGGTTTGGGAGGGAAGACAAGGAGTTCAGTTTTGGACATGTTGAGTTTTAGGTGGCGGGCAGACATCCAGATGGAGATGTCCTGAAGGCAGGAGGAGATGTGAGCCTGGAGGGAGGGAGAGAGAGCAGGGGCAGAGATGTAAATTTGGGTGTCATCGGCGTAGAGATGATAGTTGAAGCCGTGAGAGTGAATGAGTTCTCCAAGGGAGTGAGTGTAGATCGAGAACAGAAGGGGACCAAGAACTGACCCTTGGGAACCCCTATAGTAAGGGGATGGGAGGGGGAGGAGGAGCCCGCAAAAGAGACTGAGAATGAACGGCCGGAGAGATAAGAGGAGAACCAGGAGAGGACGGAGTCTGTGAAGCCAAGGTTGGATAGCGTGTTGAGGAGAAAGGGGTGGTCCACAGTGTCAAAGGCAGCTGAGAGGTCGAGGAGGATTAGGATAGAGTATGAGCCATTGGATTTGGCAAGCAGGAGGTCATTGGTAACCTTTGAGAGGGCAGTTTCCGTGAAATGTAGGGGACGGAAACCAGATTGGACGGGGTCGAGGAGAGAGTTGGCGTTGAGGAATTCGAGGCAGCGCGTGTAGACAACTCATTCAAGGACTTGCCTGAGGTCTCACAGCAGACAAGTAGCGGAGCCAGAATTAAAACCGAACCTAGGTCCTTCTGACTCCCAGGCCCATTCTTTATCCACTATGCCATGCTGCTTTATGATTCCAAAAGCTGGTTTATTCACGTGCCCTAGCCTTGCTTCTCTGCTGTATTTGCTGTGATGCAGGTCTTCCACTTCACGCTGCTTGGAAAACGTGTGAAGCTTAATCTATTCGCTTTCCTTGTTAAGGCTTTATGATAAGGTGAGAGCAGAGAAATAAGGTTCTGGACTTCTGGTTTGTGAAAAGAATCATTTAGCTTCCCTGCAAATTTCTATTTATTGTAAATACTCTGTTGGTCAGTTTTGTCTCCATAGGTTTATGGAATGTGGATTTAGGACTTCTCAGAGGGCTTCCATGGGGCTCCAATGGGAATCCTGGTTAAATGTCTTGACATCCCAATTCTTCCAGTCCTCCTTGAGCAGCGTAGGGATTTTTTTTTAATTTCCACCCAAGATATTTTAACAGTGTTCTCTGAAACTACTGAGCAGGCATAGGTTGTTGCAGTTGGGTTAGGCATCTCCCCTGTCTCACACGGACCTCCCAGCTTCCATCCCCATTTTACAGATGAGGTAACTGAGGCCCAGAGAAGTGAAGTGACTTGCCCAAGGTCACACAACAGAGCACAGCAGAGCTGGGATTAGAACTCATGACCTTCTGACTCCCAAGCCCGTGCTCTATCCACTAGGCCATGCTGCTTCCCAGCATGTATCCACCTCAGCATTTAGTGCAGTGCCTGGCACACAGTAAGCGTTCCACAAATACCATAATTATAAAACACCTCCCCTTTCCCTTCCTTCTGTGGAGTAGGTAAACGCCTCCTCCCCTTCTCTTCTGACAATGGAGTACACCCATTCTGAAGAAGCTGCACTTCAGTGTTGCCATCTTCAATTACTACCCCAGAGTGTGCTGCTACCACTGCTTACAATTACTGATGTGTGGTCCAGAAAGCAAAAGAAAACAAAAAACAAAAATACCCAAACAAATTATGTGGACAATTATGCGAGTGAAAATGGCATTTTTAAAATGGGGATGGAGCACTTTGCTATGAGCAGGCAACATCAGGAAAGTAAGCAAATATTTTTCATATTTTGCTGAATGCTGGGGGTTTCTTTCTCATCCTTCTGAGGCAGCAGGAGTAGAGGGTGGCTAGTGAGTGGAGGAGGAGAGTCCTTTTAGGGTGCTTGAACCCAGCAAAAACCCCAATTTGTGTGAATCTGATCTGGGGCCCCCGAGCTTGGAATGCCACAAGTGGATCCCAGCACACCGTCCGGAGGCGATGGAGGGATTTCACTGCCCCGTTGATGAGTCTCTGACTTCATTCAGCTTTTCCGAGTTACATCTGAAAGTGCCTCTCTTGGGGATTGACATTTAAAAAGGAAAATAAAACTTTTACAAATACTATGTGAAGTCACAATCGTGGGGATTGTGGGTATTTTCACCCAGAAGAAAGTCCTTTATAAGCTTCCATTTTTATTTCCCTTTGGTTTCCAGGGAACATGGTGTTTTCAGGGTGAAACAATCAAGATGATTTTGTTTTTCTGTTCATGGCAGATAAGCTAGGCTGTTATCCCTTCATATTTCATCTTAAAATAAAGTTCAGCTGGAGCTCTTCTCTCTCATTTTTAGGAATTGATCAGAGGAATATGGATGGCAGTGACACTTCCATGATCTCTCCTCATTGCACTTTCCATCACTGAGGCTGGAACCTCACAAAAACAGTTTTCCTGCCAACATAAAAATCCTTGGTCTTTTAGAGGAAAGCGTCTTGTGGGCCAGAGATGTGGTCTAGGCTTCTGTTATGATTTCCCAAGCACATGATACAGTGTATTGCACCTAGTGGGTATTCAGTAAATACCATTATAGGGATCATGTCCACAGACTCTATTATACTCTCCAAAGTACTTTTTTTAATGGTATTTGTTAAGTGCATACTGTGTGCCAGGAGCATAAGTTAATGAGGTTGGACACAGTCCATGTCCCTCATGGGGCTCATAGTCTTAATCCCGTTTTACAGAGGAGGCAACTGAGGCACAGAGAAGTGAACTGACTTGCTCACAGTCACAAAGCAGACAAGTGGCAGAGGCAGGATTAGAACCCAGGACCTTCTGACTCCAGGCCTGTTTTCTATCCACTAGGCCATGCCGCTTCTCAGTACATTCCCACTTGGGCATCTTTCCCATCACTTAGTACAGTGCTCTGCGCACAGTAATCACTTAGTAAAAAAGATTACCAATAGTACTAGAGAGGCAGCATAGCCTAGTGGATAGAGCTTAAAAAAATACTACAGAGATTTGCACGTGGAAAGTGCCTGGTAAACTCCACTGATTGATTGATTATTTAATCACAACCACAGAGCCCTTCAGTCGGTCAGTCATACTTATTGAGCGCTTACTGTGTGCAGAGCACTGTATCAAGCTCTTGGAAGAGTACAGTAGAACAATACCACAGTTTTGCCCTTGCTCCCTTCTTCTCAAAAGCAGGAGAGGTGAACCTTTCCTTACCTTAACTCTTTCCCCCCTCCACTCCCGAGGGACAGGGACCCCGTCTAATTTCCTTCTGGGTGTTCTCTCTCAGCTCAGTGCTCTGCAGACAGTAAGCACTGAATGACTACTATTACCATCCTGCCTCTGTCCTCATTCCCCACTGGCCCCATCGGCTGACCTCCTGCTACCTGTTTACTTAACAGAGAAAGCTCTTCTGATATGCATCATTGCTTTAACTAGACCGCCGAGAAGGCGATTATGACTGACTGCCGGTGAAGTGATCGTAGATGGTGTTTTCTCATCAGCTGGCATTGTTCAGCTGAGGCATTCCCAGCTTCGGAATCTGTCAACCTCAGGGCAGCCTTGCTGATGCTGGCAATTATGAACTTGTTCAGAGTGTTTATGCTATCATCTAATTATAACATCAGTGTTTAGAATTTGCATCGTTTGGCGAAGTCCAGTGTAGCAAAGCCGGAGCATCTACCATGGAAACGCGTGCGTGATAGCCAAGTGGGGGTGGGTGGGGGCTATGATGAATACTAAAATTGTCTTAGTTGAATCAAGTAAGAAGTTGCCAGATAATCGATCAGTGCCATTTATTGAACGCTTACTGTGCAGAGCACCATACAAAGCGCTTGGGAGACTCAGAGGATCTGAGTTCTAATTCCCACTCCATCATTTGCCTGCTGGGTGACCTTCTTAGGCAAGTCACAGTTTCTCTGTGCCTCAGTTCCCTCATCTGCAAAATGGGGTTTCAGTGCCTGTTTTCCCCTCTTACCAATCAACCAATTAATCACATTTAACATTATTATTATCATTAACAATAATACTAATTATGGTATTTGTTAATCACTTACTATTTGCCAGGCACTGTACTAAGCACTGGGGTGGATACAGGCAAATTGGGATGGACACAGTCCCTATCCCACATGAGGCTCTCAGTCTCAATCGCCATTTTACGGATGAGGTAACTGAGACACAAAGAAGTGAAGTGACTTCCCCAAAGTCACACAGCAGAACTTACTGTGTGCAGAGCAGTGTAAGCCCTTGGAAGAGTTCACTATGACAGTGTAACAGACACCTTCTCTGCTTACAGTGACTTTATGGTCTAGAGGGGAAGATAGATAATAGACTCTACTTAGTCCTACTTAGACACCAAGGCCCATGTGGGACCCTATTATCTTGTATCTATCCCAGTGCTTAGTACAGTGTTTGGTGCATAATAACTGCTTAACAAATCCTACAGTTATTATTATTATTTTATTACACTGCAACAGATTTGGTAGACACATTACCTGCCCCCAAGGAGCATTGACAGAATCCATTAATCAGGCGCCCAGCAAAGAAGATCTTGGGAAATTGTTTTTTTCTTTTTTTAAATACAATAAATCCAATTCAACCTGCCAAGGTAGGGGATGCCAAGTTTAATAAACGTATGCCTGTGTGGTCTGTTGCCCTTGTTTGGGAGGGGGAGAGAAGGAGATATGATTTGGGTATTGGGAGAGGGGAGATTTCTCCCCAAACCCATGACCCAGCTCAGGACTACAGCTCTAGGTACAGACGATTCCTATGAGTTATCCCAGGAACGCATTCAGTTTGGCTCATCTGATAGCTCTTTGTAGTGCCATTGGAGTGGAAGATAGCTTGGAGTTCAAACATTGGAGGGTTCTGCAAAGTGGAGACGTGCACAGAATGATGTTTCAGAAAAATGATCCAGGAGGTAGAGTGAATTGTGGACTGGAGATAGAGAGGCTGGAGGAAAGGAAGTCAGCGGAGAGGACGTTACTTATGTCTTTATGACAGTTTCCAGGCAGATGGATAGTTTGGAAAAAAATGCATAAAGTTCATTTTTCCATTGGGCCTCACGTTCGTTTTCGTTTAGTATATTATGTTGGTTTAATGTTTGAAATGTTTTCACATCCGAATATAAAATAACTGGAAGCAAATTATTCAGATGTATTATATAGTTTAAAAATTATCCTGTTTATTTTACCTACTCAGACAGGAAAGGATTCAGAATCGCCAAAAAAAATTTTAAGTGGAGTTGGAATTTGAATTACCCTTTGCTTGAGAAACCACACAAATGGCAATTTTGATGTGCTTAAGTTTAGAAGAGTGTTCTAGGCTTTTTAATTAAGGTCCCACCATTTATCTTGCAAGAGGTGTTTGGGGATCAGTTTGCTCACCGCATTTCCCGGAACTCAAAGTGGGACAAGGAGTGGGGCTTTCCAGGTTCTGAGGCCAGCAATTCAAGATTTCAGGGGAGAAGCAGAGAGGTCTAGTGGAAAGAGAAGCAACATGGTGTAGTGTATTGAGCACAGGCCTGGAAGTCAGAAGGACATAGGTTCTAATCCCAGATCCGACACTTGTCTGCTGTGTGACCTTGGATAAGTCACTTCACTTCTCTGTGCCTCTGTAAAATGGGGTACACTTTACATGTAAAATGACTGACCACGTGGGACAGGAACTGTGTCCAACCTGATTTGCTTGTATCCACCCCAGCACTTAGTACAGTGCCTGGCATATAGTAAGCGTTTAAAGAATACTACAGTTTTTATTATTATTGTTATTAAGAGCCCAAACCTGGGAGTTAGTGGATGTGGGTTCTAGTCCTGGTTTTGCCACTTGCCTGCTGTGTGACTTTGGGCAGGTCAGTTAACTTCTCTGTGCCTCAAGGTCCTCATCTGTTAAATGGGGATTCAGTGCCCATTAGATTCTGAACCCCGTGGGGGACAGGGACTGTGTCCAACCTGATTATCTGATGCTTAGGAAAGTGCTTGGCACATAATAAGTGCTTTGCAAATACTACATTTATTAAGATTAGTAGTGTCACGTAGTAGGCACTTAACAAATGTTAATAGGTATAATACTATATATAATAGTAACAGATGCTAATAATAATAATAATTTTAAAAAGCAGGTAAGAAGGAGAAGCACACAGTCCCTCCACCTGTCCCCAGAGAGCTTAGTCTTTTCTCCTTCTCCGCTCATTTTGTTCTCATGCACAGCCAACCATAAATTCAGAGTATTATACTCACCATAGGAAGTCATCTCCTTAGGGCAAGGGAACAAGGTTTCAGTCACCCTGACCCTCACTGCTGCCTCTGAAGATTGGGTCACGGTTTGGGGGAAGCAAGAACCCCTGAACTGTGCCTGGGAAAAGTATTGCTATGTGTTAATCAGTCAATCAAAGGTATTTATTGAGCACTTACTGTGTGCGGAACACTGTACTAAGCTCTTGGGAGAGTACAATTCAATAGAATTGATAGACCTATTCCCTGCACACCAGGAGCTTACAGTCTAGAGGGGGAGACAAATATTAAATAAATACATTATAGATATAAGTGCTGTGAGGTTGAGGGTGGGATGAATATCAAGTGCTGTAATAATAATAATTATGGTATTTGTTAAACATTTACCTGATTAGCTTGTAGCTACCCAGCACTATACTAAATGCTGGAGTAGTTGTAATACAATCAAGCACACAGTAAGCACTCAATAAATACTATTGATTGATTGCTTGATAAAGGCTCTACATCACATTTAGCCTCCAACCTGAGGACAAAGGTATTTCATCACCATGTTACAGATGAGGAAACTGGGGCACAGAGATCAAGTGACATGTCCATGGCAACATAGCAGCCTAGTCTGGGAGAGTAATGTGTCTGAGCCAATCATATATCTACCACAGTGCTTAATACAGTGCTTGCCACATAGTAAGTGCTAAACAGACACTACAAGTAATTAATTACAATAGAGTAGGTACACAGGACCCCTGCCCTCAAGGAGTTTATGTTCTAGTGGAGGACCTTACAGTCTAGTGGAGTTTGCAATCTTACAGAAAGAAACGACCACTCAAGGGAAGTTACTAAATCAGCATCTGGTTTACTTCTTACCATGTGAAGTTGGGGTTTTACTCCCATTTCATTTTTTTTCTCCTACTACTTAGGGATCTGCCTTTTCACAGTTTCTTTAATTTAAAAAATGTGTCAGTTGCGAAACAAGCTGAATAGGCTAGCACTTCCTGAGCTCTGTTCTCCGTCAACCTAATCGTCCCTGAATGCTGCTGGGAGAGTCAGCAGGGAGCAGTTGGGGCTTACCTGATCCCCTTGGCCACTGACCGGTTCTGGCACTGTTTGGAAGTTGGGTGTGGGCAGGGAATGTGTCTCATATCGTTATATTGTAATCTCCCAAGCGCCACTTGTCTGCTTTGTGACCTTGGGCAAGTCACTGAACTTCTCTGTAAAATGGGGATTAAGACTGTGAGCCCCTCGTGGGACGACCTGATTGCCTTGTATCTATCCCAGTGCTTAGAACAGTGCTTGGCACATAGTAAGCCATCATTATTATAGTGCTCTGCACACAGTAAGCGCTCGATAAGTACGATTGACTGACTGGTTGGCTGCCGCCTGTCCTGGTGGAATTTATCTAGGATGTCTTCATGTGGTTTTTGAATCTCCCATCCATTCTTTCGCCCAGCCTGCAGATACTAAAGTGTTCTTAGACTTAGTAAAAGTGAAGCAGTGTGCCCTAATGGATAGAGCATGGGCCTGGGACTCGAAAGGACCTGGTTTTGATTCTGGCTCTGCCCCTTGTCTGCTGGGTGACCTTGGACTAGCCACTTCACTGCTTTGGGCCTGTAATATAGGGGTTAAGACTGTGAGCCCCTTGTGGGACACACATAGGACATGGACTGTGTCCAACCTGCTTAGCTTGTAGCTACCCCAGGGCTTAGTACAGTGCCTGGAATTTAATAATTTCTTAGCAATACCATTAAAAAAAAGGAGGTGTGATTTGAATAAGACTTTGAAGGAGGGGAGAGTGATGTCTATCAGATGGTCTGAGAGAAAGAGAGGCGTCGTCCAATAGATGTTCACAGGTCTGGATCCCCCAACACCCAGGACTTCCTTTCACTTTCGTGGTTCCAAGAACCCCACTTTGAGAAACAAGCTTTCGGGTTTGGGGTCTGATGTGCTGATGCTGGTCTAGGATGGTAGAGGGCTTGTGGAGTAGGAACAGAAGGACCAGGGAACCAGGGAAAATGGGAGAGAGACACCCTCCTTTCTCATTAACCCAAGGGGGGTTGCTTCTAGGTACACTGCAAATTCTATTCTCCCCACTTTCCCCACCTCAAGGGAGAGGAAGAAAAGACCTCAACAATTAACAATAAATCAAGTCTTTTCCCACATTTATAAACCTTATTTGCTCCAATAATCCACTTGCCATATGGCCAAAACACTTAGACTAGAATAAAAACATTTCTCAAATTCAATTTTATGAGCACAAAAATATCTGGCACTCTGAAAAAATTTAAACATCTTTTATCCCCAAATCTCAAAAAAAATCAAATGAATTAAACTAACACCTGTACATAAAAAAATATCCTGATGTTGAAACAAAGCAATTCCCAGAAATTTGAGCATGGAGAATATTGGAGGAAGTTTTAATACCAAAAAATCAAGGTTTTAAAAGGAAATTCCTTCATTTTATTTACACCATTCCAAGGACACTATTTTAGCAGGCAGCATCGAGTATGAATTTTTTAATGATTGTTTATTCTAGTCAATACTCTCTCAGGATGCAAGGTGTGAGGATCAGCTAAAAAACAGCAGTATTAATAGTAGCATTAATGGCATCTATTAAATACTTAGGGAACTTTGCTAAGTGTGGTAAGTACGAGGTACACAGATTAGACCTGGTCCCAGTCATTCATGGACCCTGTAGCTGTACATGGGGCTGACAGATCACCAATCAATCAATCAGTATTACTTATTGAGTGCTTACTATGTGCAGAGCACTGTACTAAATGTTAGGGAGAGTACAATACAAACAGAATTAACAGATTCATTCCCTGCCCAGAACAGTCTAGAGGACAGCAAGACCTAATGACAAGAAGCCTGGGTTTGCTAGTCAGGAAAATCCCTGCTCTGCCAACGGCCTGTTGTGGCAAGTTCACTTAATCTCTGTGTGCCTCTGTTTCCTCATCCATAAAATGTGAACAAGATCTGATCTCTCTACTTAGATTGTGAGTCCCACGAGGAACAGGAAATGTGTCTGACCTGATTATCGCACATTTACCCCAGCACAATAAATATCAAAATCAACAAGCCGGAATAAGAAAATGAAAGCAAATTGCCAAATAGAGTTGTGAGAGAAGGTAGTCTTTATACCTTCAGCACTAGGCACTTTATGATAAAGGAACCACAGTGGCCTCGGCAACCTGAGGGAGGTCCCGAGCCTCCCTCAGGACAAAGGGTGTCAGCCTTGTTCTAGTCTGATCAGAAGCAACTCGGAGGGTTTCTTGATGCCCTCCAGAGTTTGTGGAGAAAGAAAGGATGGCCTCCTCTCCTAGGCACAGATTTTAGGGCTGCTATTTGTTGGTGTTGGTTCATTCATTCATTCAATCGTATTGATTGAGCGGTTACAGTGTGCAAAGCACTGTACTAAGTGCTTGAGAAAGTACAATACAACAATAAACAGTGACGTTCCCTGCCCACAGTGAGCTCCCTATATTGAGGAGTTGTGCTCAGGGCCAGGTTGGTTCCAAAACTCTGACTGTGTAGACTGGAAGCTCCTTGTGGGGAGGGAATGTGTCTACCAACTCTCCTTGCACACACTAAGCATGTAGTAAATACCTTTGACTGATTGATTAGTGGAGGGGAAGGGGAGTTTGAGTAGCAGAAGCTCCTATTCTTCTTTCTGGCTTGCCACTCGAACTGGCTCTTAGTGGCTTCATGTTTGCACTAAGGCTCCAAGGAAGCAAGAAGTAGTTCAGAGCTGAAGGTGGCAAACACAACCCACAACTGGGGTCTCCCAGAAGGGGGAAAAAAGCCCCTCTGGTCTACTTCCTTTGGCAGCATGCAACCATTTAACTTGGGCAGATTTCTCTAGCTAAAACAAGCTAGTCTTCTCTTTATTCTCTTCTTCCCCTTCTTTTCCTTCTCCTCTTCCTCCTTCTCCTCCTCTTTCTCTTCCTCCTCCTCCTACTCCTTCTCCTCTTCCTCTTTCTCCTCTCCTCTTCCTCCTTCTCTCCTCCTCTTCTCTTCCTCCTCTTCCTTCTCCTTCTCCTCCCTCTCCTCCTCCTTCTTCTCCTTCTTCTCCTCCTCCCCCTCCTTCTCCTCCTGCCACTTCTCTTCATCCCCTTCTCCTCTTCCTCCTCCTCCTCATCATCACCATGAACATCATTAACATCATCACTGTCCACATCACCTTCACCATCCTCATCACATTTATTGAGCTCATACCATATGCAGAGCACAGTACTAGGTGCTTGGAAACATACACTAGAAATAGAAGAAGACACAGTATCTACAGGAACTCGCCATCAGACATGTGAACCCAAATTGCCAAATTTAAGATATGCAAGAGAGTAAGAGCCTAAATGCATATGGTTAAAACAAACTTAAATTAAAGAAACAGCTATTAATTGAATTGTAAATAAATAACATGAATGTTAGGGTAGCTGTTACTTTGATACTGAACCCATCCTAGTGCTCAGCATTTTATGTATGTATTCTTGTACTCTTGCCATTTCCCCAATCTGTAATTTATTTTAATGTCTGTCACTCCCTCTAAACTGTAAATTCTCACCCTCGCACTTGGATTTGCACACTTGGATTTGCACCCTTTATTCACCCTACCCTCAGCCCCACACCACAATACGTTTACTTAGCCACAATTTATCGGAATGTCTGTCTCCTTCTCTATACTCTAAGCTTCTTGTGGGCATGGAACGTGTCTCCCAACTCTGCTATATTGTGCTCTCCCAAGCACTTACTACAGTCCTTGGCACATAGTAAGTGCTTAATAAATATGAATGATTGATCGATTGTTGTGTTCACAGTAAGCACTCAAGAAATACCACTAATTGGTTGACTGAGGTGGAATCAGTAGGTATCAGTGGCATTTGTTGGATTGGAGAATATTGGGTGGAGGAGTTTTTCTCTCTCTCTCTTTCTCTCTCTCTCTCTCTCTCTCTCTGTCTCTATCTATCTATCTCACACTCTTTCCCAATAATCCCCATAGAATAGCATACATTAGCACCGTCCTCAGACCAAAGAGTCAGAATCAGTAGAATGTGCCTTTGTTAGCACTACCAGTGACCATCATTTCACCTCTTGAGAAGCAGCATGGGTTTGTGGACTGAGCACGGTCCTGGGAGTCAGAAGCACCTGGATCCTAATCCCAGCTCTGCCACTTGTCTGCTGTGTGACCCTGGGCAAGCCCCTTCACTTCTCTGTGCCTCAGTTACCACATCTGTAAAATGGGGATTAAGACTAGGAACCTATATGGGACAAGGACCATGTTCAACCCAAATGTCTTGTATCTACCCCAGTGTTTACAGCAGTGCCTGGCACATAGTAAGCACTTAGCAAATACCACAGTTATTGTTACTGTTGTCTCTCTGATGTAGATCCTCTCAGAGGCTTGCTGATGCTGAGAGGGACCATTTTTGAGTCAGTAGGGATTCTCTGAGTCCATTTATGCTACCAGGGATTGGGTGACCCCATGGCCTCTGAAGTGTCTGCTTGATTGTAAGGTAGCGACATCAGCCTAGGGAGCAGAAAGCCAGCCCCAGGCAAATGCCGCTCTGGAGATCGCTTGGAAACACATTATGACTCTCAAGGATCTTCATGAAGAATGCATCACCTAGCTTGGTCCCATTAGCTCAAATTCACTGGTCACATTTGGCTGTGGAGAAAATGGATGTCATTATCATTAAGTCAGGCGGGGGAGGGAAAGCACTTGTATCCAGAAGGATACATTTGTCATCTGAAGGAAAAAGTAATAAACATGGATAATTACGTATTTTTTCTTCTTGATTACATTTCCAGTTACATATATTAGCAATCTACTTAAAGGCAAATAAATTTAAGATAAGCTACATTAAATACTATGCTCACAGATTCTTCCAGCTCTCGCAGAACCTTTATCAAGTATTTATGCAGTTGGACTGCCTCCCTGCAATTCTAAATGCAGCCTAGAATGGGCTGTATATCTTTCTAAAATGGCAACAGCTACTGAAATAAAGATGGGATATATCCAATATTGCTACATTTCCCTTAATATTTCAAGTTATGTTTAAGTAGAAAGATAGATTCTTCTCTCAGGGCACAAGTATCTAAATCTATATTTGCAAAGGGCTTGAAAAAGACTTTATTCAGATGAATTTGGGATGGGAGGAAGGCGAGAAAAGAGATAGTGAAAGGGTATGTAGCTCTGACATAGCTGTAGGAAAGATTAGGCCTGGGACTTTTCCTCTCGATCCATCTTTCTGGACAAACTCACTACCTGGAATGCATTCATCCATGTGCTTCTTCACTGTTTCATTTATTCCTTCCTTCCCTTCTTCCTTCCTTCCCTCCTTCTTTCCCTCCCTCCCTCCCTCCTTCCTTCCCTCCCTCCCTCCTTCCCTCCTTCCCTCCCTCCTTCCTTCCTTCCTTCCTTCCTTCCTTCCTTCCTTCCTTCCTTCCTTCCTTCCTTCTTTCCTTCTTTCCTTCCTTCTTTCCTTCCCTCCCTCCCTCCCTCCATGCAAACCACCACACCAAGCCATGGGGAAAAGTGCAAAGATGATAATTAGACACAGTTCCTGCCCCTCAGAGAGTTCTCAATCTAAGGAAAAGGGAGGGATTGGCAATAGACACATATGCAAAGATTAAAACAATTAACAGAGCAAAAACAAACAAATAAATAAATACCATTGTAATGGTAGCAAACACAATAATAAGAATACAAGAAAACCTAGAGGGCATTCCCCCTAAAGGAGCAGTTTTCAGGCAATGCCCTGCTCCTGCCAGACTGGGCAGAGAAGCCCCAACCTTCTGAGCAATTTAAAGGTTTGGAGCCTGCGTCTGCCACCAGTCAGTCAGTCAGTCGATCATATTTATTGAACATTTACTGTGTGGAGAGCCTGTACTAAGTGCTTGGGAGAGCACATATACAGCAGACACATTCCCTGCCCACAATGAGTTTCCAGGCACTGTATTAAGCGCTGGGGTAAATACAGGATAATCAGGTTGGACACAGCCCCTGTCCCACTTAAGGCTCACAGTTTTAATCCCCATTTTCCAGATGAGGTCACAGAGAAGTGAAGTGACTTGCCCAAGGTCACACAGCATACAAGCTGTGTGAAGCATGTGAGAAGCAGCGTGGCTCAGTGGAAAGAGTGCGGGCTTTGGAGTCAGAGGTCATGGGTTCATATCCCAGCTCTGCCAACTGCTGCTCAGAGAAGCAGCATGGCTCAGTGGAAAGAGCACGGGCTTTGGAGTCCGAGGTCATGGGTTCATATCCCAGCTCTGCCAACTGTCAGCTGTGTGACTTTGGGCAAGTCACTTCACTTCTCTGGGCCTCAGTTGCCTCATCTGTAATATGGGGATTAAGACTGTGAGCCCCCCGTGGGAGAACCTGATCACCTTGTAACGTCCCCAGGGCTTAGAACAGTGCTTTGCACATAGTAAGCACTTGATAAATGCCATTATTATTATTATTATGGGTTCAAATCCCAGCTCCACCACTTGTCAGCTGTGTGACTTTGGGCAAGTCACTTAACTTCTCTGGGCCTCAGTTCCCTCATCTGGAAAATGGGGATTAAGTCTGTGAGCCCCACGTGGGACAACTTGATTACCTTGTATCTACCCCAGCACTTAGAGCAGTGCTTTGCACATAGTAAGCGCTTAATAAATGCCATTGTTATTATTATTATTATTATTACAAGCGGAGGAGCTGAGATTAGAACCCAAGTCCTTCTGACTTCCACGCCGTGCTCTATCCACTAGGCATGCATACCAAGTGATGCCACGGTCCTAGGTACCAGCCCAGGATCACTACACCACCACCAGAGTTTGCCAGTGCATTACTGTCCTCCCTGCCTATTAGAAACCAACGTATGCCAATCATCAGTTCTCTGGCATATTTTTATCCCACCCTGAAGAGCACCAAAATGGAACTCGATCTTGTCTAAGGCACAGATATACTCCCCTCAGTGCACACCTCCCCCAAATCCCAGAGGAGTGCCATGCTGCTTCCCAAAAGCAACCCTGGTTGCACTACCCTGGCAGGGGGTGGTGCCTGGGAGGAATCAATTCCCATTGTCTCTGCTTCCTTCCCTGCCTGGCTACAGTGGCTGAAATCGTCTGCTGGAGACCTGGGTCAGCGGTGGGGGGGAAGGGAATTTTATTTTATTTTACTCCTCTGCTCCTGGGAGGATGTACTGTCAGGACCTTCCTGGGCAGGAAGGGAGAAGAAAGCAACTTATATGTATTCCTAATACAGAGAAAAACTAAATAAAGAAATCAACTTCCAATTGTTCTGGGGCACATTCTCTAATCCTCAGTATTAGCTATTCGTTCTTGTCCATTAGTGTATGAAGTCACCTTATTCAGCTATTACAGTGATCATTTCCACATCTTTCCCACTCCAGATGCAGTCTTATTTTTCTTGGCAGGAAGCGGAAACACCTTGAGCAAAAAGAACCTTTGGAGGTGACCTTGGTAGTGAGCCAGAAATCATGAGCTCAAAATTCATGCATGGCACATCTCAGTTCTTGGGAAAATCCATTTCCAGGCCAGGAATAATGGAGGTAGCACATTTTCTAACATCAGGATTATAAATCAAAAGTGTTCATCCAAGTAGTAGATTAGAAATCAAAGGGTGAGATACCACAGAGCAAGTATTTTCTCTGAGCTAATATTTTCTCCCTTATGATTTGGGTGTTGTGTTAAGCTTTCTCTTAGATGGCTGTTTAATCAAATCTATTGAAGACACTTGAAAGTACTTCAGGGAAATTATATCCCCTTATGGGGGAAAAGGTGAGGCCAGACTAATAATGATAATAATAACAGTAGTAGTATTTATCCAGCTCTTACTCTGTGAGAAGCCCTCTACCAAGCACTTGGATAGATACAATAAGCAGATCAACACAGGTCTCACTCTTATGGCTCACAAGCTAAGGGGAAGGGAGGACAGATGTTGAATCCCCATCTCACTGTTGCAGAAACTGAGGCACAGTGAAGTTAAATGAGTTTCCTAAGGTCACTCTACAGGCAAATGGTGAAGCCAGGATTAGAACCCAGCTCTCCGGACTCCCAATCCTGTGCTCTTTCCACTAGGCCAAGCTGTAATCAATCCATTTCTTCCCTTTGTGTTCTAGCAAAGCTCCCCAGTCTATAGGCAAAAATGCTTCCTAGGCTCGTTCTGTCTGCTCTCAGGTTACCAGCCCGGAAGCCTATGTGAGTGTTAGCAGAAGATGCCAGTCATGATCTTTCTCCAGTGGGGGCAACAACATCATTCCGGAGCTAGGCACGATGGCAGCCGCAGACACAGTTTTCCACCTAAACCCACTCCTTTAAGGCTGGTTACATTGCCCGAGTCTAATAACTTTTCTCAAAAACTTAATTGCTCTTTAAAGATTGGAGTCATCCGAGGTCCTCATCTCATCAGGACTCTTGATGAAGTCCTCAGGTAGCCCATCTGAAGTCAAATAGGAAAATGAAAACCTGACACATTTTTCGGGGTCCTGCTGAGCTGAGGGCAGGGCCTCACAATACTTGGTGATTACAATTTTGAATTGAAAGTAACTCATGGTAATTAGTTATTTCATTAAATACACATCATGCACTCTATTTTCTTTTGTGAGTCAGTTTTCCATTTGTCGGAGCTTCTGATTCAGTGCCAGCCTCTGCTCAGGGGTCTTGTTTGATGCTAATTGGTTATAGTTTAGACTTGCCAGTTTAGCATCAAACTAATCTGAACCGGATGGCATCTGGAACTACTAAACATTCTGGCTTTTTCTCCAAATAGCATATTCAAGGAAAATGATCTTTCTTTCAAACTTTCACTTTATAATAATAATAATAATAATAATTATTATTATTATTATTATTATTATTATTATTGTGGTACTTGGTAAGTGCTTACTAAGTGCTGGAGTAGATACAAGATAATCAGATTGGACACAGTCTCTGTCGTGCATGGGGTTCACAGTCTAAGTAGGAGGGAGTAGGATTTAATCCCTATTTTCCAGATGAGGAAATTGAGGCCCAGAGAAGTTAAGTGACTTGCCAAGGTCACACAGCAGACAAGTGATGGACTCTGGATTAGAACCTAGGTCTTTTAACTCCCAGGCCCATGCTTTCTCCAGCTGCTTCACTGTTGTTTTACAGGAGTTCTCCTATTACATGGGAAATGGGTTCTTAAAGAACCTCATATTATCAAATAATTGTGCTGTAATAGCCAGTGGGAATTAATGAGTTGTGAGGTAGGCAGTTCCAAGATACCACTATAACTGACATTTTTTATAAGAATTATTATATCATTGTTAATCACTAACTGAATGCTTCACACCTTTGCCTCTCATTAAACACTGTGATATTGCAAAACTGCATAGGAACACAATATCTTGTGTGATACAGTATGGTAAACTGAGGCAGAGAGAGTATAGTAGCATCACCTCTTGAGCAACACTACACAAATGTACACAACTGTGTCTTCCTACACTGAATCTTCTTGTGCCAACTTGTGATTTTTGTTTTAGCAGAAAAAGTTCATGCTAGAAGAAATTCCCTTATTCCTCAATCCTGTTGGATCCAAATTGTGTAAGCAAATCACATGTTGTGGCTGAGCTGATTATATAGTTCTTACAGTCTGCATTCAAGGAAGAAATGCAGATATTTCCTCTGTCATAAATTGACCTCTCTTGTTCACAGATTTATGTAAAAACCTCAGGAATAATAACTTCCTTCATGAACCACTGGAAATCTTGTGTGAACCCCCAAAATACAGGTTTTTTTAAAAATTCCTAATAGAAGGGACATGAAAGAAGGAGAACATACTGGCCCCAAAGATTTTCTAAATAAGGCAGAAGATAATCCAGGTTATCTTTCATTTCAACTTTGATCAGGATTTGTTTAGTTCTGGGAGATCTAATTGGAACATTAATTTCCACAGGACCTATTTGAGCCATCTAAATTTAAATATAAACTTTAATTTGAATTTGAACGTAATCTAAGTTTAAACTTTAATATATTTTAGCAGCCATTATCGTTTATTTGCCTTTTTCCAAACAAAGTGTATTATGACATTACCATCCACAGCTTTAACAACATTCTAAATGGACTTTTTCATAATACAGCAGTGTATTAAGTTGATCTATATTAACCAGTCAACACACTTTTATTGAAAACTACAGGGTTCATTTATGGGACTAGGTGCTCAAATATTAATAGATTTAATTATTTTGTAGGTAAGAACTTATATCATTTTATTTGCCCATAGAAAATACATTTTCTTTAGTGAAACGTTTCTGATTTTCTATCCTTTATCCAGTGATTCCCCCTTCTCATCAGTCTTGCTACTGCCTCCATCCATTTCTGATCAAAACTTTCTGTGTTGGATAGTTTTTTCTAGTCTGCCACGGAGATGTTCTCTGTTGCTTGAGGGTCAGTCAGTTAGTAATAATAATACCAGTAATAATAATAATAATGGCCTTTGTTAAGCACTGACTATGTGCCAAGCACTTTTCTGAGCGCTGGGATAGGTAGAAGGTAAACAGGTTGTCTCCCATGGGGCTCACAGTCTTAATCCCCATTTTACAGATGAGGGAACTGAGGCCCAGAGAAGTTAAGTGGCTTGTCCAAGGTCACACAGCAGACAAATGTGGTGCTGTGATTAGAACCCACGACCTCTGATTCCCAAGCCAAGGCTCTTTCCACTAAGCCATGCTGCAAGAGATTCATCTGTTGGACTGCCTTGAAGCTTTCTGGCTCATCCATCTTTGTTTTGACTCACACGTGAAGGTTCCAACATGTCTTGGACATCTGAATGCTTCCTGCTATCTTTGTTGGGATTGTGTTCTCGGAGTGGGAATTTGCAAATGTGCTACTTCAGTGCATTTTGGATGACTGTCATCTTCTCTTCCCTGGTCATGTTATCAGAACAACACAGAACAGCAGAGGAGATGGGAAGTTCATACTTCTTTTTCACCGGCCACTGGAGGCTCAGCAGTGATATTCTTACTTTATTGAAGTTGATTCATATTAGTATGACACCGCAACCTTGGTGTCATCCTCGACTCTGCTCTCTCATTCACCCCTCACATCCAAGCCGTCACCAAAACCTGCCGGTCTCAGCTCCGCAACATTGCCAAGATCCGCCCTTTCCTCTCCATCCAAACCGCTACCCTGCTAATTCAAGCTCTCATCCTATCCCGTCTGGACTACTGCACTAGCCTTCTCTCTGATCTCCCATCCTCGTGTCTCTCTCCACTTCAATCCATACTTCATGCTGCTGCCCGGATTATCTTTGTCCAGAAATGCTCTGGACATATTACTCCCCTCCTCAAAAACCTCCAATGGCTACCGATCAATCTGCGCATCAAGCAGAAACTCCTCACCCTGGGCTTCAAGGCTCTCCATCACCTCGCCCCCTCCTACCTCACCTCCCTTCTCTCCTTCTACTGCCCAGCCCGCACCCTCCGCTCCTCCACCGCTAATCTCCTCACTGTACCTCACTCTCGCCTGTCCCGCTGTCGACCCCCGGCCCACGTCATCCCCCGGGCCTGGAATGCCCTCCCTCTGCCCATCCGCCAAGCTAGCTCTCTTCCTCCCTTCAAGGCCCTGCTGAGAGCTCACCTCCTCCAGGAGGCCTTCCCAGACTGAGCCCCTTCTTTCCTCTCCCCCTCGTCCCCCTCTCCATCCCCCCGTCTTACCTCCTTCCCTTCCCCACAGCACCTGTATATATGTATATATGGTTGTACATATTTATTACTCTATTTACTTATTTATTTATTTATTTTACTTGTACATTTCTATCCTACTTATTTTATTTTGTTGGTATGTTTGGTTCTGTTCTCTGTCTCCCCCTTTTAGACTGTGAGCCCACTGTTGGGTAGGGACTGTCTCTATGTGATGCCAATTTGTACTTCCCAAGCGCTTAGTACAGTGCTCTGCACATAGTAAGTGCTCAATAAATACGATTGATTGATTGATTGATTAGTAATCTCAGAACCTCCACTTGTCTTGCACCATCTTTAAAGAAAACTCTCTTCCTCCCCCTCCTACTCCACCCATGCTCCACCCGCCCCCCCCACCCTGCCACCCAGCCCAGCTGCAATGGAAAGGCCTGAAAAACCAGGGCCTCTGATCAAAGGGATGATATTTATTTATTTTTTCAAAAGAACTGTTTTTTTCTAAAGATATCACTGAACCTTTAAAATCAGATAGTCACCATCATGAGTAAGAATGGCTAGAATTTCCTTTCTCAACTTAAATTTTTGAGATATACTGAATAGCCGAAGTTACCAAACAAGCAAACTTTGACAAATAAAAGCCACAGTCTGCTCTTTTCTAGACAAGGTAAGTCTTTCAGGTAAAGCAATTGCAAGGAATCAATTGGTAATTGCACAATTTTTGGTAACTGATTCTGAAATGAAATCTAGACTTAAGTTTGCTTTTTCTGAAAACAAAAAGTTTTTATTGAAATGCATTTCAACATTGGGGTTGAGACTGCATGTTCTCTGTCTAACAGCAGTACTGTATTAGATGGTGAAACCCATGTAGGACAGAGACTGTTCACAACCTATCTTCCCAGTGCTTATTGCAGTGCTGGACACATAGCACTTAACAAAACAATAATTATAATAACCATAATAATGGAAAGAATAGTGTTTATGAAATACATACTATTTACAAGACATTGTACTAAGTGATCGGAAAAAGTACACAGAATCCCTGATCCTCAAGGGATTCACAGTCTGAGATTAAGGAGTGGTCAGGGGGTTGGAACAGGAACACAAGGAAGGTGAATCGAAAAACTGAACGAACATAAGAAAGACTCCTGCAGCATTGTCATTCTCAGGCATAAGCTCCAGATAGGAGAGTGGAGAGTGACTGTTATCTCCTCTGAGATTCTAAAGCCAAAAGAGAATTGGAGTGAAAGATAGATGCTGGGAGGGAAAAACAATTTTGCCTTGGCTTTGTGTTCAGTGGTTTATGATAGGCCATCGCTAATGAAGGAGAAACGTGACCATTTTCCCTATGATTCAATCTCCTCCCACCTCTTTCCCTCTCATCCAGATGATGACTCTCCCTTTATGTTCGGTAAGAGGACGGTGAGCACAAAAGGTATCTGGGATGTAAAAAGAAAAGAGAATTTCCTGGAGAATAGAAATTGAAAATAATTTTGAGAGCAAAGGAGGAGGGAAGGATCCATCCAGTTCTATCCTTTGGATCAATCAGTTCGACTAGACCAATTTCACAGCTGGAAATGAGATGTACATTAGGAGGCTTCTCACTAGGTGTTCATTTCCATGCTATAAAAGTCTAAGACCAATGGAGGGTGGGAAGGAAGGAGGCCCTCTTCAAATCTGACGATCACTCTCCCCTCTTCAAGCCTTATTGAAGGCACTTCTCCTCCAAGAGGGCTTCCCTGACTAAGCCCTTTTTCCTTTTCTCCCACTCCCTTCTGCATCACCCTGACTTGCTCACTTTATTCATCCCCCTCCCAGCCCCACGGCTTTTATGTACATATCTGTAATTTATTCATTCACATTAATGTCTGTCTCCCCATCTAGACTGTGAGATCGTTGTGGGCAAGTAATGTGCCTGTTTATTGTTGTATTGTACTCTCCCAAGTGCTTAGTACAGTGCTGTGCCCAAAATAAGCTCTCAATAAATATGATTGACTGACTGACTGACAATTTCCAGAGGCGAGCTGTATGGTAGGGCTACTGGTATGTGATATGTGGCTCCAAAAACATTAATCCCATCTGATCAGCACAATCTGTGATAATATGATGTCCAGATCACCATTAGGTTTGCCTTTCCCAGATCTGAGGGAGAAAACAGAATTTTCTCCAGAAAAATTCTTCTGAAAAAATTCATTTTCCCATGCCATCATAACTTTTCATTCATTCAGTCAGTCATGTTTATTGAGTGCTTACTGTGTACAGAGCACTGTACTAAGCACTTTTGCATTCCCAATGTGGCAGCTCTATCCATGTTAAAGAAATAATGCCTGTTGGTCATGTAAAACAATCGTAAATGGTATGTATTAGTACTATTGTGTGATGTCAACATCTTGACTTTCTAAATTCTTCTACTACCAAAAACGTTAGGAAAGAAAGTGAAAGAAAGCAAAATTGGTGCCATAAGAACTGAAATTACTCTTTGGCTTGGGATTTTAGATTAGCTATTAGCTTTCCATCTGAAAACATTTAAGAAACGTTTGTAACCGAAAGAAAACATATTTGCTGGACTTGTAAATTGGGTGGAGTGGCATATTAAACCATTTAACTATGATAGATCAGACTTCATTTTTGAGAACCAGATTTTGCTTTCCAGCACATTGTTGGAAATACAAAATTAAGTTATTTTATTTTGAAAATTAGTGTCTATTTCAGTCAGTAAATTGTTATCCTGTTTTGCACAAGATATGTTGATGGTGGAAATGTTGTGAAGGAATCCTATTCTCCCCCTCACAGTTGACTTGCTTGTCTTCAGACTGCAAGCTTCCTGTGGACAGGTAGCATGTGTACTAACTCTGTTGTATCGTATGCTCCCAAGTGCTTAGTAGAGTGACCTGCACACAGAAGGAACTTAATAAATACAATTGATTGATGGATTGATCTACCCCAGCATTTAGTACAGTGTTGGGCCCATAGTAAGTGCTTAATAAATACCACAGTTATTATTCCTATTATCATTATTTCCAGAGGCCACTAGCTATGCCACACTCTCTCATGTGGAATGAAAGTTAGTTACCCTCTTCTTTTTCCTTGGGTTCATCTCTCCAACAAATCTTTGAAGGAGAGATGTTTTCATTTAGTGCTAATTGCTCCTGAACATTGGCTAGAATTCATAGAACTTACTATGTGCAGAGCACTGTATTGAGTGCTTGGGAAAATTCAGTACAACAGAGTTAGAAGGTATGTTCCCAGCCCACAACCAGCTTACAGTCTAGAGGGGGAACAGAAGCCATGCAGGACTCAATCAATCACATTTATTGTGCGCTATGTGCAGAGCACTATACTAAGCAACTGGGAGAGTACAATACAGCAGAATTAGCAGATGCGGCAAGAGCAGCACAGCGTAGTGTATAGAGGACGGACCTGGGAATCAGAAGGTCAGGGGTTCTAATCCCGGCTCTGCCTCTTGTCTGCTGTGTGATCTGGGGCCAGTCACTTCACTTCTCTGGCCTCGATTACCTCAACTGGAAAATGAGAATTGAGACTATGAGCCCCATGTGAGACAAGGACTGTGTCCAACCCGATTTGCTTGTATCCATCCCAGTGCTTAGTACAGTGCCTGGCATGTAGTAAGAGCTTAACAAATACCACAATTATTATTTCTCTGCCCTCAACGAGTTTACAGTCTAGAGGGGGAGACAGGCACTAATGTGACTTAACAGCCAAAGACAGGAGAGGACTTCAAGATGAACATAGATGTTCTCTCATAGGGGGATCATCCCCAGAACAGCTTTCGCTTAGAGGACTAGCTCAGCTAGGTTGGACACCTCACTTCCCTCTATGACCCTGAGCTTGGGTAGGGGCCACCTGGATCGCTCAGTGCTGCCAACCAGCAGCAATGACCTCAGACATCAGAGCGTGGGTGTTAGAGCAGGAAAGGGTACCCTGAATGACCTTGGGCATTGTTATAAAATCCCGCTCCTCCAGCCTTTCGGGGAGGGGGGAGGGAATTGAGCAGGGCATATTATTAGGAGTAGGGTCAGTGACCACCCGGCAATTTATAGCAAAGAGATGTGAGATTTATTAGAACTTCAACACTTTTCAGGAACAAATTCTTCTGTAATTGGGTTATGCCAGTTCATGTAGGCCTCCAAAGGTGGAGAAAAGGAGATCGATTCCATTTTTGTCCAACTGATGCTTATGGTCCCAGGTCAGGACTTTGAGCCAGGGCTGGTTCTATACCCAAATTCCCCCATTGTCCTTTCCAAAACCCTATACCTACTGTCTGATCTACCCCTTAGATCAGGGAATTTATTCAGCACTTACTGTGTGGCAAGCAATGGGGTGGATCAGACCCAATCCCCGTCCCCCACAAATCTCACAACCTAAGAGATAGAGAGAGCAGACATGCTTCCCCTCTTTTGCAGATAAGGAAACTGAGGCACAGAGAGGTTAGGTGACTTGCCTCAGCTTACTTAGCAGGCAGTGGCAGAACTGAGATTAGAACCTGGGTTTACTGATTCCCCAGCCCATGATCTTTCCACTAGGCCAGACTGCCTTCTTCTGTGCAGTTAGGAATAGGATTCTGATCTACTGCCTCCCTTCCTCCCAGTTTTCCTGGACTCCACTGCGATTTATTCAGTCAGTCAACCGTATTTATTGAGAACTTACTATGTGTGGAGTACTGTACTTAGCACTAGGGAGAGTACAATATAAAAATCTAACAATCCCTGCCCACAGCGGTCTTACAGTCTAGAGATTCATCCGATTGCTAATTTGTTGGAGATATAGTAATTTAAAGATCACTCTATGTTTGACCTCATCATCTAATATAATGTTCATTGTGCTTGAATAACTCAACAATGAGAATAATCTACTCTTCTACCACCAGGGCATTTTGTTTCCCTCACATTAATAGTTTACAGAAGGGGAGATACTTTGGTCATATGATACAGGGCAGTGAGTTTTTCATTTTGCAACAACCAAAAAAAAAAAAAAAAAATAGGGTTACTGTTGCCGGCCAAAGCTTATTTCCATCATCTTCAAATTAAGCAAAGTCAAAGGTGACATATGGACCGGGAGTGGTTAGTGAAGGGAAACTAATCAGATGACTTCACACTGTCATCTTCTCCTTTCTCAGTGATTTTCCTCCCTTTCTGTACTAATGAAACTGAAATAAAGAGTCCAGAAAAGAGCATAAAATGTTTTTCAGCTCTTCCCAGGCCACAGGAATCAGACAGAGCTGGAAATCCCAAGTTTCCCAGGAGATTTCCACCCTGTCTGGTGTAGCAAAGACTCTGGAGTAAGTGGACAGAATTAGAAGCAGCAGAGCAGTATGACTCTGAAAGATAGCCATCGTCCAAGACTTGAAGAAAGGGCCTCTCCTTACCCCATTATTCAGGTCCAGCACAAACCAACATGGCCTATGGGAAGATTTTATATCTGTCTTCCCCTCTAGACTGTAAACTTGTTGTGGGCAGGGAAGGTGTCTATTGTTATATTGTACTCTCCCAAGAGCTTAGTATAGTGCTCTGCACAGAGTAAGCACGCAGTAAATACAATTGAATGAATGAATGAATGAATAGCAACTAGAGCATGGGCCTGGGAGTCAGAAATTCTAATCCCAGCTCCATCACGTGTCTGCTGTGTGATCTTGGATAAGTCACTTCACTTCTCTGGGCCTCAGTGAACTCATCTATAAAATGGGGATTAAGATTGTGAGCCCCATGTGGATCAGGGATTGTGTACAACCTGATTAGCTTGTTTGCACTCCAGTACTTGGAACAGTGCTTGACACACAGTAAGCACTTAACAAATGCCATCGTCATCATCATCATCATCATCATCACCAGGAGGCTTCAGTTTTCCAGATATTTCAGGTTGAAGGGGGAGGTCAGTGGCTCCTGCCAGTTAAGTAAGTCAGTCAGTAAATCTTATTTACTGAGTGCTTACTATGTGCTCTGTACTAAGCACTTAAGAGAGTACAACACAACAGTATAACAGACATATGAGCTTACAGTCTACAGGATTGAATGCCACTCTAACTTCTGACCCCAGACCCCCTTACACTTACTATGTACCAGGTACTGTATGAAGCTCTGGGGTTAGATCCATGAATATCAGGTTGGACATGGTCCCTATACCTCATGGGGCTCACAGTCTGAGTCAGAGAGTGGAGGATTTAATCCCCATGACACAGATGAGGTAACTGAGGCACAGAGAAATGAAGCGACTTACCCAAGGTCACACAGCAGACAAGTGGCAGAGCTGAGATTTGAATCCAGGTCCTTCTGATGCCCAGGCCTGTGCTCTGTCCACCATGCCAGGCTGCTTCCATAAGGGGAGCATACCTAAGTGTATCTCAGGGCTTAAAGTCTAAGGACTCAAGGGCAGAGGTGACACGGAAGTGCCAAAATGGTAGTGATTACTCAGGGAAGGCGTCCTGGTGGAGATATAATTTTAGGAGGCCTTGGAAGATAGGGAGAATAGCCGTCTCCCAGATGTTAAAGGGGAGCGAGTTACAGATAGGAATTAGGGCGTGAGCAAAAGATTCGTAGCGAGAGAGATGAGAATGAGGGATAGTTAGTAGTTTTGCCTGAAAGGAGTGACGCATGCAGGCTGGGGAATAGTGGGAGAGGAGTCAGGGTATGGAAGAGGGAGTAAGGTGATTAAAGCCAATTGTTAGGAGTTTCTGTGTGAGGCAGAGAGGAATGGGGAATCACTGGAGGACTGTGCCGAATGGAAAGATGCGGGCACAGTTTACACAAATTTTCGGTCTTCTCTGAGGGCTCTCTAGGGTGGTTGCCAGGTGGAAAAGTAAAGATAAACTTGCAAAGTCCAACAGGCTCACTGCCAATCATCTGAAGAGTGTCCCATCAGGTTCCTTGGGCTGGACTAGAGTTGTCATAATATAAATGTTACCCTGTCTTCATGGCACTCTGACTACAAAGGGTGGTTTGGCACTGAGTGCATATTCTAGGGATTAGAAACAGATACATCAAGTTAAAAAGTTCTCTCTAAACATGCGCTTTCCCAATGTAGCCACAGCTACTTGCTTAAGAATGTCTCGGAAACTTTTTAGGACACCATTTCAGAATACTTTAGGAAAATCTTAAAACTTTCAAAATGGTGGGTACATTTTGGAAAGAAAAGGGATTTTTAAAACAAACTTAGGTGGTTTCAAAATTTCTAAAGTCATTTCAGAATGGCTGTGTAGACATTTCCAAAACAGGATTATGTTGCTTTTAAACAAAATATAACAGAATCCCTAAGTGAAACAACAAGAGAAAATTCTATCCAACAGTAGCATAAAGGTTCTCAATCAGCCCATCAAGTTTAAAATGGTGAAAACAAGAGAAACAAAAGTTAAATTTTCAGGTGGACATTGAAACCCTTCCACCAAAAAAAAAATGTTTGCTAACTGGCATGTGAGCACCTAATGCATCACCAAGGCACTGTACTAAGCACTGGGGTCAATACAAGTTAATTGAGATGGACACAGTCCAGGTCTCACATGGGGCTCACAGTTTTCATCCCCATTTTACAGATGAGGTAACTGAGTCACAGAGAAGTTAAGTGACTTTCCCAAGGTCACACAGCAGACAAGTGGCAGAGCTGGGATGAGAACCAGTTTTGTGTCTTGGGTCCTTTTAGTCTTTTGGATTTGGTTACGGGTGTTTTGCTAGGGGTCAAGGGTCTACGGGGGAATCAGCCATCAAATTCAGCTCTAGTCCCATGACCGATGTCACTTGCTGTAAGCTAACTTAGAGCTGCTGCCGGCCAATACCGAACACCACCGGCATCACCTACAGAGGGGAACAGGGGCAGGATTCATTCATTCATTCACTCAGTCAATCATATTTATTGAGCGCTTACTATGTGCAGAGCACTGTACTAAGCGCTTAGGAGAGTACAACAATCAACAGACACATTCCCTGCCCACTATGAGCTTACAGTCTGGGCAAGTGGGGAGACAGACATTAATATAAATAAATAACAGATATATACATAAGTGCTGTGGGGATGAGAGAGAAGAACAAAGGGAGCAAGTCAGGGTGATGTAGAAGGGAGTGGGAGAAGGGGAAAGGGGAGGCTGAGTCAGGGAAGGCCTCTTGGAGGAGATGTTGCTTGGAATCCTGATTGCCACCCATGCTGTCTTGTCCTGGTATCTTTTGGCTTTTGAAAAGCAAGTTTACCCTGTCTACCTCCTTCCTGGCTTTGTAAACTCCATCAATATCCTATCTCTGCCTTCGTCTTTCTTGATGAAGAATGCTAAACTTTTCAGTTTATTGTTAGTTGGGAACTTCTCCACCCCCTCATCTTCTTTGCCCTTCTCTATATCTTCTCCAGCTCTCCTGTCCCTCCTGGGACACAGGGACCAGAATTGCACAATGTCCCAGGTGTGGCTGTACAATAGTTTCATATGCTAGAGAATATACTTATTTCGGCTTTCAATTCCTGCCCTTCCACCCAGCATCCAGTTGTCCTCTTTGTTTCCTGCAGCATACCAGATCAATGATTTCAACCATTTGGATGTTGTGGACTCCCTAGCATCTTTCCCAATAATAATAATAATAATAGTAATAATAATAATAATAATTGTGGTATTTGTTAAGCGCTTTCTGTATACCAGTCACTGAACTAAGTACTGGGGTAGATACAAGCAAATCAGGTTGGACACAGTCCCTGTTCCATGTGGGACTCGCAGTCTCAATCCCCATTTACAGATGAGGGAACTGAGGCACAGAAAAGTGAAGAGCCTTGCCCAAGGTCACACCACAGAAAAGCGGAGGATCCGGGATTGGAACCCAGTTGCTCTGACTCCCAGGCTCATGCTCTATTACTAGGCCACTCGTGCATCAACTCTTTATACCATACTCTTCCAAGCACTTATTATAGTGTTCTGAACACAGTAAGCACTCGATAAGTGCAATTGATTGCTGCCTCATTAGCGCGAACTAGCAGGTCCATTGAGGTTTTCTGCTATTGTCTTTTGTCCGTAGTGCACCTTTATACTGTGGTCATCCACCACCCTTGCTGTCTCCCTAACCTTCTCCTACCTTTTGATGTAGCCAATAATTTGACACCATTCTGCTCTGGGAGGATTGTCCTTGGCCAGTAGGATGCTGAATGTTGTTTTAAAAGGATCTTCTGCTGCCAATTGAATAGTGTTTCCTGACCACCTGCTTTTACTTCAGCTGCAGCTGCTGCTTCCATCTAAAAATAGGGGAGGAGGAGGATGGGAGTGGGAGAAAGACCCTAGCTAGGCATGAATGCAAGCTCCCACAAGGGCATGGGGGAACGTCCAGGGAGAACCTGCATGGCCTATAGAAAAGACCCTGGGCCTGGGAATCAGGAAGCCTCAGTTCAAATCTCACCTCTGCCACTACCCTGCTGTGTGACCTTGGGCAAGTCACTTAACTTCTTTGAACCTCAGTTTCCTTAGCTGTAAAATAGAGATTAAATACCTTTTTTTATAATGTTTTTTCAACACTTACTATGTGCCAGACACTATACTAAGTGTTGTGGCAGATAATAATAATTGTGGTATTTGTTTCATGCTTACTGTGTGCTAGGCACTGAACTAAGTGCTGGGGTGGATACAAGCAAATCCGGTTGGTCACAGTCCCTGTCCCACGTGGGGCTCACAGTCTCAATCCCCATTTTGCAGATGAGGTAACTGAGGCACAGACAAGTAAAGTGACTTGCCTAAGGTCCCACAGAAGACAAGTGGCGGAGCTGGGAATAGAACCCATGGCCATCTGACACCCAGGCCCATGCTCTATCCACTTTACCATCTGTGCTTCTCACAAATCAATCAGATTGGACACAGTCCCTTTCCCACTTAGGGCTCACAGTCTTAATCCCCATTTTATGGATGAGGGAACTGAGGCACAGAGAAGTGAAGTGACTTGCCAAATGTCACACAGCAGACAAGTGGCGGATCTGAGATTAGTACCCAGGTTCTTCTGACTTCCAGGCTCGTGCTCTATCCACTAGGCCATGCCCCCTCCTCCTTAGACTGGGAGCCCATGTACAACAACTATGTCTGATAATATCGTCTCTATCATGCTGCTGGGCACAGGACTTAACAAACAAAATCATTATTATAATTAGAAAGTGAAGTTGGACATGGGTCCTCCAGTGCCACTGGAATCCTAACTCTACTGCTCCAGCCTTCAGTGAAAGTCTGAAGCAGCACTGTACATGTGAACGCAAAGGCAAGGTGGATGTACAGCTTAGCTAGTGCGGGGTTGTGATCGTGCTTTGGAATATTCATGCTGTTGCATCAATTCAAGCTAATTTGCACTCACCCACTCAATCTGCCTGGGGATGTTAGATTGGGGAGAAATCACTATGCCCCGGGGGATAATAACCAACTACCCCGCATTGTCCTCTTCAAACAAAAGTTATTGAAAAGTCCAAAGATCTGAACAGCTTATTTTTCTTGAAGACAAAGGAATACAGTGGCCCCCAGACATTTTGGCACCCGTTCTCCTGAATGCAGAAGTAATTAGTAGAGGTGGTCATGGCCTGTGACATAGGCCAGATGAGGCCAGAGGGCAAGTATGGATGAATGAGGGGGCTAAGCCAGTGGAGGGACATGGAGGTCAAGGAAAAAAGAGCAAACAGATTTTTATGTTTGTGTGGCAGTTCTGTGTCGTTGAAGATGACGCTACTTGCCGGTTCAGACCGGGGTGGTGGGGAAGAGGAGTAGGTCTGGAACCCAGGGGGAGTTTCCCTTCAAACAGTGGTTTCTATGGAGGCTTCTCCAGAAAGAAATGGAACAGCAGGCCTAGTGGCTTTTTCCCCTCTTTCCCAGCTTCAAATGTACCCCTCTGGGTAATACAGCACATACTGTTCTGAACCCCCAGTTGCCCATTCCTAACCTGGCTGCAGAGGTAATCCCATCCTGCCTCCTTCGCCATTTTTGTCCTGCCCCCTTCTTCCTAGCAATCCCCAAACCAAGACCCGATACACTTGAGAAAGTAGATAGTCATTTTGCAAAGCTACCTAGAATATTTTGCAGAATTTGCCCAACAGGAGACACTCCCTTGATATGAACAGATTGGCTTCATGGAACCTACATAACCATTTGCATGTCACTGTATGTTTGTGCCTCTAGAGCACAGTCATAGAGCAGATCCTCAACCACCACCTCAATGGCAATGTCCTTAGCTTGTTGAATGTGAAGAGTTGCCCAACCCAGTTGGAACTAGATGGTAGACTGTAGTCCCCCACGATTGTAAGCTCACTGTGTCCAGTGGAAAGAGCACGGGCTTTGGAGTCAGAGGTCATGGGTTCAAATCCTGGCTCTGCCAACTGTCAGCTGTGTGACTTCAGGCAAGTCACTTAACTTCTCTGTGCCTCAGTTTCCTCATCTGTAATATGGGGACTGTGAGCCCCTGTGGGACAACCTGATCACCTTGTAACCTCCTCAGCTCTTAGAACAGTGCTTTGGACATAGTAAGCACTTAATAAATGCCATCATTATTATTATTACCAACTCTATTATATTGTACTCTCCCAAGCACTTAGTACAGTGCTCTGCACACAGTAAGCACTTTGACAAATACGATTGATTGATTGAATCCTTATTCCATTGATGATGAGGCTGGAAATGTTTCCACTTTTAAGAAATCTGGGGTCTTGGGATTTTGCTTCAAATCACAGTTATGCCATAAAATTTGGCCATTGTTTTCAATCTGGCAGGTTGATTATTGCTTCTCAAGACAACTGAAATTGTCTACCTATAAAGCTTTGCACATGTGTATATTTGTCCTGAGTTTCTGGTATAGGACAGCTGTAGGTTCTATTCCATTATCTTCTCCCACCAAGTATCCTGAACCTAACTGACCTGGTTTCTTGTCTCAGTCCTGCATCCTCTCCAACCAACATCCTGAACGCGTTGGCTTGGAGCTGGAGTTATCCCATCTGACACCTGTGACTCTTGTGCCACCAATGCTAGAGAAGCCACATGGGCCTAGAAGTAAGAAGGGCCTGCGTTCTAATCCTGGCTCCACCACCTGTCTTCTGGGTGACTCTGGGCAAGTCACTTCACTTTTCTGTGCCTCAGTTTCCACATCTGTAAAATGGGGATTAAGACTGTGAGCCTCATGTGAGACAGGGACTGCGTCCAACCTGATTACATTGTATCTAGCCCAGTGTTTAGAACAGTGCTTGGGACATAGTAAGCACTTAACAAATACCATAATTATTATTACGAACCCAGGAGGAGGGTCAGGGGAATGAAGTCGTAGGGTGGATAGCTTAGAGGATGGAGGCAGGGGAATAAATACGATTGAATGAATGAATGAAGGAAGGCAAGAAGCCACCAGGATCCAGAAAGCACGTCACCTGTCTAACCTGGGTCCTAGAGTGGTCGATAACAAGACCTCCACAAAGGCCATGGACCTGCTGTCTCACTGTCTCATTCCCAAAATCTACCGGCAACCAGCGCCTCCTCTGAATGTTTTTCCCTAACAAACCCATGACTCGCTTACCGAACCCTCCCAAACAATACACACATGTCTTGACTCCTTCCCAGAACTGGGAGGGTCAGAATAGTGAAATTTTCCATTGCTTTCCGTTGGAATCATTCAAAAAGGTTCCTGTCTCAGAAACATTTGCTGCTCATCTGATAACATTGTACCCTAGCTCCCGGGAGAGCAGAACATGCTGATGTTAGTTCCATGAACACTCACCACCTAGATACTCCTGGGAATTCACACATCTCGATTAAACCGAGGCTGGGGAAAGACAAAGAAGCTCAGGCCCAAATGTGGTTTTGGTTCAGTTCCACTCCCCGTTCCTGCCTTGTCCACTTTTCCGGAGAACAATGAAGCAGTCACGTATCACCACCCACCCACAATGACCAGCAGTAGTCCTTTGTCCACCCCAAAACCCAATCAAACTCCAGCCGGTCCCAAAAGCAGACCTAGCATTGCAGTTTGGAAAGTACTTTGCATGCCAGCGGGGAATTCCCGACCTTCAATTCTGAGGAAAATAAAATCTTTCCATTGCTGATGTCGGTGGCTGCTAAGAGCATATCGAAGCTGGGTCAACCCTCCCAAATTAGCCTGATAATTCAAGACAAAATGGTCTTGGTTTCAATTAATTGGGTACTTTATGTCCCTAAACCAATTTGCTCTTAAATATTTGGATAATGAGCACGGCCTAGTGGATAGAGAACAGGCCTGGGAGTCAGAAGGATGTGGGTTCTAATCTTGGCTCCACCGCTTGTCTGCTGTGTGACATTGGGCATTTAACTTTTCTTTGCCTCAGTTCCCTCATCTGTAAAATGGGGATTAAGACTGTGAGCCCTTTGTGGGACAGGGACTGTGTCCAACCTGATTAACTTGTCTCTACCGCAGCACTTAGAACGGTATCTGACACATAGTAAGCACTTAACAAATGCTATCATTATTATTGTAATTATTAAAAAAGAAGATTTCAGGCACCCGAAACTGAATGCACAAGGGGGGAGGAGGATGGTGCTATTTTAAATTGATTTTAGCAGTTAAAACCTCAGTTGAGTAAATCGTATTTTGGAAAATTAAGAAGCAAATACTTTCCATTTTGTTGTCAACCACTGATGTTTGGCCTCATTTGAATTTCTATAATTTCTCTCTTAAAATCATGCGGCATATTCATTTGATTGATTATAAATTAAGACAAGTTTTAAAAATGCTCTTTGTACAGGGCGAAGTGTATTTTTGGAAAAGAGTTCAATCTGACTTCCACTTATTTGTCATCACTGGCATATTTTGAGAGAGAAATCTGCAACTGAGAAAATAAATGTTTATACAGAGTTGGTGAACTACAGCTTGAGCTTTAAACACTGGCTTAACTTTGACACTGAACAAGTTTGATTAAACAAGCCATGATGTGAATCCATACAAAGCCTTCCCAGTACATAGGCATAATTTCAACCCAAGCTGCATCATGACAAAATAAAATATCTCCAAGAGACAATTTCCCACCTTATTTAAAAACAGATGCCCTCAAACCCTAATGGGTTTAACCAGATTAGCCTGAATGAATGTTAACAAATTACTATAAACAGAATTTTAAGTTCTAGTTGAGTAAATGAATTTCTATGAATAAATCATCTCTATGTCATGAATGTATGCAAACATTACACAGAAACAGTTTTGGCAGTAAAACTTGACAAATCCCATCAGCATGGCTCTTCTATCTTGAGGGTTGAAACAGAGCAAATGGAGGTTTTTATGATAGCGTGACCCAATATATGGGGAAATCGGAGCCCCATTTACATCCGCATGGCCGGGCAGAGAGGGAGATAGGAAAACTGGTGATAAAATATCCATTTCATGCAAGAAAAAAATGCAAAAGAATTTTGTTTAAGTTGAGAAAAATGTTACAAACAGGAATGTATATGCTTAATATCTCAGCTTTCAAGACTTCACTGGCCATATGGAGCTTGTTGAAAACCTTTTTCTGAAAACAGCATGATTTTAATAACACTAATGAATCTGCCTCTTTGGTCAGCTCACATTCAGAGACTTTTCCCTTACTCCTATCTGTCTCAGTTCAGGGTTTTTTTCCTTAGGAGTATGGCCTTGTCTAAGATGCTGACTGGCCTGGTAATTTATTCATTCAACTGTATTGCTTGAGCATCTACTATGTACAAAGCACTGTACTGAGTGCTTGGGAGAGTACAGTATAAAGCTTGGGAGAGTAATCTGTTTTGTCGGTCAGAGGTATTTGTTGAGGGCCAACTAGAGTACAACAGAGGTAACAATTGACAGTTGTTCCTCTGAGGGGCTGGAGTTTGTGGTCTGCTCCCCTTTGCTTGCTTCCTTTACCCCACTTTCAACCTACCTGGATTTTAGGATCCCCACCAGTCAAAACACACCTGTGCTGGGCAGCAGCAGCACGGGAGACAGTCATGGGCGAAGACTCAAGTTTACTGCATGGAAAGAGGCAATGATAAACCACTTTCATATTTTCACCAAGAAAACTGTATAGATCCACTACCAGAACAACTGCAGATGGAGGTGGGGCATTCTGGGAGAGTTGTGTCCATGGTTTTGCTATGGGTCAGAGACGACTCGACAGCATAAGACAAGACATGACTCTTCCGTAGCAATTGGGTTTGGTGAACAGTCCTGGAGCCTGAAGGTTAGGGGCTGGAAAAACCTAGTTATTATCTGTCAGTAGGCAGTCAGTGGTGGTATTTAATTGTGGTATTTGTTAAGCACTTACTATGTACCAGGCACTGTAATAGGCACTGGGGTGGGTACAAGTAAATCGGGTTGGACACAGTCCCTGTCCCACATGGGGCTCACAATCTCAATCCCCATTTTACAGATGAGGCACAGAGAAGTGAAGTGACTTGCACAAGGTTGCACAGCGGACAAGTGGTGGAGCTGGGATTAGAACCCATGACCATCTGACTCCCAGGCCCATGGTCTATCCACTAAGCCATGCTGCTTCTCATCAGTCAGTCAGTCAGTCAATCAGTTAATCGTATTTATTGAGTTCTTTCTGTGGGCTCTGTGCTATGTTCTTAGCGCTTAGGAGAGTACAACACAAGGAAACAGACATATTCACTTTCCACGATGAGCTATTTCTGAGGTGGGGGGAATCTGAAGTGGGACTGTTGCATGTAATTCTCAAAACATTGATCTTGTCTGCACTGGACAATTTTTTTTCCTTAAAAAAAATGCTTGCACAGGCAGAAGTGCCAGGGGTGAAAGGTCCCTTTCCTTCTCTTCCTCCTTTGCCTATACATGAATCTTTACAGAAGGACTGACATTTTGATTTTTTTAAAAAAGTCTATTGTATTTGTTAAGCACTTACTATGTGCTAAATATTGTATTAAGCTCTGGGGTAATTACTGGATAGTTAGGTTGGACACAGTCCTTGCTTCATATGGGGCTCAAACTATAAATAGGAGAGAGAATAAGAATAATAATTGTGGTATTTTGTTAAATGCTTACTATGTTCTAGGCACTATATTAAGCACTGGGGCAGATGCAGAGTAATTAGGTTGGACACAGTTGAGGAAACAGAGGCAAAGAGTTGTTGAATGACTTGCCCAAGGCCACACAGCAGATGAATGGCAGAGGTGGGATGAGAACCCAGGCCCTCTGAATCTCTGTCCTGTGCTCTTTCCACTGCTCGGGATTATTCCCTCAAGAAATAACCTTCTACCTACTGTTATTATCACCTCAACAAATCATTTCCAGGTATATAATGACTGCTGAGATGGTCACTATACAACAGTCCCCTCCTGCACTGTCAATTTTACAGTTTTCTACTAGGTCCCCAGAAGGAGAGTATGGATGGACCCACCAGTGCAGCCTCCTCCAATTCCCCGTACGTTGGTGCCATTAAAAAAATAAGGAAATTCTGCATTTTCCTTTTCAAATAGATATTTGCTTTACTCTGTGCAGATTTGGACACTGCAAGCTATTCGCTTATGTAGGCAGTGGAGTAACCATTGATGCAGCCGTGACTTTTGGGATTTATGCGAGTTGAAAATATTGTTCATTTTGTTTCTAATTTATGTCTTTATCCAACTAGTCGGTAATGGGTCTCTTTCCATAAAACTGTAATTTTCTTTTGAATCCATTGACATTTTTATCTTCCAAAAGTTTAGAAATCATGTACTGTTTACAGGAGGAAGCCAGACTTAATTTGGCAATAGTTCTCCTCTACGCTTCAGTGACATCTGACCAAGAAGTATCTTTTCTTCCCTAGTTTCTAAATTCATAATTGTGGCATGCATTGGAGGCCAAAGAAGGAGACAAAAGATGTTTGTATTTACATATGACTTTTTATTCATGTATACAAATTTCTGTATAGATTATGATTGTCCTTTGTATTTGAAGATGACATCGCTGACCCTTACTTGTGGGTGTGAGTGTGGATAAAAAGGTTAATGGGAGGGCCTAAGCCTGTGTGTGCACACACACACACACACACGCGCTCACACATTCACTACCCCTCCTTGAATAATTGTTTATGTACTTTGCACCTGGCACTGTTTTCACTTTTGTCACTTGGAATCATCAATCAATCAACGGTATTTATTGAGCACTTACTGTTTGCAGAGCACTGTTCTGAACGCTTGGGAGAGTACAAGACAACAGAGCTGGGTAGATACGTTCCCCTCCTACAGTGAATTCACAGTCATAATGTTCTCAAAGCTTCTGCTGCAACAAAGCCAGTCCTTTCTGGATTTCAGTGTTCCATCTCGGTCTGCTCCTACAAGTGTCTCCCAGTTTCCAGCTGAGATGAGGTAAAGTTGATTCTAGCACAGTGGGAAATTTGCCTATAGAACACAACTCAGGAGCAAGGCACGTTCTCCCAACAACGTGCATCTGTCTACATAGCTCATGAGACAGAAGAAATAGTTGTGCATGCAGAGACGGACCCCGGTGAGTGCTAAAACACCTCTTTTCTTTAGAGTAGTTCTTCCAGAATGCAGCCCCCATGTTTTCAGAGAACTGGATGCATTATTTGCAGCTTTGATATACTGCATCCGTAGAACGCATCCTCTGCCACCCTTGTTTCTGGTTGCCCCATTTCAGTTCAGTCAGTCAGTCAAATTGTATTTATTGAGCGCTTACTGTGTGCAGAGCACTGTACTAAGCACTTGGGAGAGTGCAAGACAACAATAAACAGACATATTCCCTGCCCACGAGTTTATAATCTAATCAGGACCTCCTTAGGCATCCTACTTTGTATCCAAATCTCCTCCCATATACCTTCCAGCAAAACTGTGTTGAGCTGAGTAGAACTTCAGTGCTAGTAGAAGCAGTGTTGCATAGTGGATAGAGCATGGGCCTGAGAGTCAGAGGGTCATAGATTCTAATCCCAGCTCTACCACATGTCTGCTATGTGACCTTGGTCAACTCACTGTACTTCTCTGTGCCTCAGTTACCTCATCTATGAAATGGGGATCGAGCCTACGTGCCCCACATAGGACAGGGACTGTGTCCAACCTGATTTTCTTGTATCCACCCCAGCTCTTAGTACAGTGCTTGGCACATAGTAAGGGCTTAACAAATGCCACAATTCTTATCATTTTTATTAATAGTAGGCTGAATTCATTCTAGGACTTCAACCTTTGTGACTCTTCCTTACCATTGGATATTAGGGTTAACATGCATTGTTTGGTAATGAAATTTTTTCCAAAAGCCTTATGTAAGGTTTGTGGTGTTGTATGCCCCAGTTACAGGGAAGGTTGGCCAACACTTTTGCTCTATAGACTTTAGGTTTGGTGTGAATCCTTGTGGCACAATTTAGAAGAAAGAGCACTGGCTTAGGATTCAGTCAGTCAGTCAATAGTATTTATTGAGCACTTACTGTGTGCAGAGCACTGTACTAAGTGTTTGGGAGAGTACAGTATAACACTATAACAAGACAGTAAGCTTACAGTCTAGAGAGGGAGAACTGAGTCATAATCCAGGCTCCGCCATTTGTGGAGTGATTTAGCTACTCTCTTGCTCACTCTTTTCATCCGTAAGATGGAGATTAAAAGCCTGATCCCCCTTCACCTTAATAATAATAATAATAATGATATTAAATGCTTACTATGTGTAAATCACTGGGGAGGTTACAAGGTGATCAGATTGTCCCATGGGGGGCTCACAGTTTTAATCCCCATTTTACAGATGAGATAACTGAGGCACAGAGAAGTCAAGTGACTTGCCCAAAGTCACACAGCTGAAAAATGTCGGAACCGGGATTTGAACCCATGACCCATGAACTCCAAAGCCCGTGTTCTTTCCACTGAGCCATGCTGCTTCTCTAAGACTCTAAGGGCTTATACTCTGAGCCCTATGTGGAACAGGGACTGTGTCTGGTTTGGTTTTATTACATTTACCCCAAAGATAGCACAATTATTGTGATAATTTTAACTATCTCCCAAAGGGTCAATCAAACAATCTTAGGCTGACTTTCCATTTGTAATTCTCTTTACCCATAAACATAAACAACAGTCACACCACCCCCTACAACATCCTTCAGTCCTGTTTCAACTTCCAAAGAGTGAGAAAAAAAATCTATTGTAGATCCTATGAATAGGAATGAGAAGAAAATAATTCCACCATGAATTTTAATTAAAACAACCTTTAATGAAGAAGTTGATTTCCTTCTTCATAAATATTGATAGTACCTTAGTGCAGAAAGGGAAGAAAGAAATAGCCTCAGTATTGTGTGCAAGCCAGAAGGACTTTAGAATAACAGGCACTAAGCTTCAGGCAGCACTGAGATTACAGAAATGGCGCTCAACTATGGTAGTTTCATCTCTTTCATTCCATCTAGAGACAGAAAGCAGCCTCAGTTTCCTCATCTGTAAAAAGGGGATTGAATACCTCTTTTTAAAGCACTGTTGTAAGCACTGGGGGTAGATACAAGATAATCAGGTCGAACTCAGTCCCTGACCCACAGAGAGCTCATAGCCTAGGTCAGAGGAAAGAAGATTTAATTCCCATGTTACAGATGAGGTTAACTGAGGCCCAGAGAAGTGAAGTAACTTGCCCAAAGCCACACAGCAGAGGCAGAAAAGCCGGGATTAGAACCCAGACCCTCCGACTCCCTGGCCGCTGCTCTTTCCACTAGGCCATGCAATTCTCTCTTCCCCCTTAGATTGTGAGCACTGTGTGGAAAAGGGACCATGTCATATCTGATTATCTTGTATCTACCCCAGTGCTTAACAAATGCATTATTCATTCATTCAATCATATTTACTGAACATTTACTGTGTGCGAAGCACTGTACTAAGCACTTGGGAGAGTACACTATAACAACAAACAATAAACAGATAATAACGATTGTGATTTTAATTAAGCATAAGCTATAGACCAATCTGCCTCTCAGGGTCGCACCTGGAGGGTTTCCAGTCTCGACTAAGGGAGGGAGAGACAAACAGAGGCCTACCCATCCCATTCCTAGCTTGGGCAGTGGCTAGCAAGTGGAAGCCAATCTGCTAAAAGTCAAAACTTACCTATGCTGGGCAGCAGTGGCATGGGAGAGACTCGAGGGTGGAGACTCAGGTTTACTGTATGGAAGGAGACAATGGTAAACCACTTCTGTGTTTTTACCGAGAAAATTCTATGGATACACTACCAGAATGACTGCAGAGGGAGATGGGGCATTCTGGGAGGGAGGTGTCTATGGCATTGCTGTGGGTCAGACACGACTTGACAGCATAAGACAACAACAACAATGGACTGATCACTATACTAAATGCTGGGGTAGATATGAATTATTTCTCCATAGCCCTCTGGACCCAAGCTGTCATGCCAAGAGTTTCCTTGGCCTTTCTGGAGAACTCAGGATGAGTGGAGATCTTCAAACCAGATACATTTTCTTTGCAAGCCCCTAAGATTCGATGACACACTAAGCTAAGGTTCCTACTTTCAGTACAAAGTGGAAAATTGAGGAAATTATCTGAAAAACATCAAGTCCAAACTGGCATATGATAAAAGTGGATTTTTACTCGATTTACCAATGTAATTGATTCCAACTGTGCCCATGTCTTCGTGGTAGGTAGGGTTTAGGATGGCCCAGTTTGGGTTGATGGAGAGAAGCCCAAAATTTGGAGTATATCTGTGCCAGAATCTGTTATGAATCAGGCACCTTTAGCTTTTAGGGTTAGTCAAATTAGAGCTCTAATGATTTACATATGGGGTATTTTATGCCTGTGACATGACCCATGTTTCTCAGTTCCAGCCCTTCCGCTCATGTCTCTGCTTAACTTTAAATTTTATGTGCGGACAAAATCACTCACTAGGAGCTCTGAGTCACTTTTTTATAAAGGCTGTGTTGTCCTTTGCAAAACTATCTGGATAATTGTGGTCCCAACATATGTTTCAATCAGCAAATCAACTGAGAATATTTACTGAGCACATTACTATGTGCAGGGCACTACACTAAGACCTTGGGAGACCATAATAGGAGTTTACAATCCAACAAGGAAGAAAAATGGTACAATAATTTATAGAGAAGAGGAAGAAGGAAAAGTAGTGTTTTAATACTAAGCTCTGTAGACTGATAAGTACACAATTATTTATTTATGTGTAATTTATTGTAATTTATAATTAATTTATAATGAAATGTATAATGCATTTATTTACATTCATATCTATCTCCCCCTCTAGACTCATTCCAAACTTGTCCAGTAACCCTGTTAAATTGTACTCTCTCAAGCACTTAGTTCAGTGCTCTGCACACAGTAAGTGCTCAGTAAATGCTATCGATAGATTGACTGATTGATTAATAGATAGATTAGTGTATAGTTGGTGCAGACATGCCGAAGATGAAGCAGAAGGGAGTTCCAGGCTGAATCTCCCTGAGCTAGAACACTCATTTGAAATGAGTTCCTTTTTTTCAACACAAACACGGAGAAGCTTTGAAGAAAGTTCTTTTGGTTAGATTTTTCTAAATCGGACGAGAGTGGTTGGTTTCAGGCTGGTCAGATTAGGTTAATCTGTTTATCAATCAGTGGTACTTACCAAGCGTTTAGAGTGAGTGGAACACTTGACTCGGGGCTTTGGAGAGTGTAAAAGAATTTAGTAGACATGCTCCCACCCTCTCTGGGTCGCACCTGGAGAGATTCCAGTACTCTACCAGTCGTGACTACAGGAGGGAGAGTCAGACAGTGGCCTGCCCATTCCATTTCTAGCATGGGCAGAGGCTATTGAGTGGAAGACAATCTGCTACAAGTCAGAACTCACCTGTGCTGGGCAGCAGTGGCATGGGAGAGACTCAAGGGCAGAGATTTGTTTACTGCGTGGAAGGATGGATGATTGATCAATCAATCAATTGTATTTATTGAGTGTTTACTGTGTGCAGAGCACTGTACTAAGCATTTGGGAGAGTACAATATAACAGAGTTCTCTGCCCACAGTGATGTAAAGTGCTGCTACGTGCCAGGTACTACACTGAGGTAGATAATAGCTAATCAGGTCAGCCTCTGTCCCTGTCCCATATGGAGTTCACAGTTGAAGGGGAAGGGAGAACAGATATTTAATCCTTATTTTACAGCTGAGGCCCAGGGAAGTTAAGTGACTTACCCCAGGTTACACAGCAGGTCAGTGTTGGTTCCGGAATTAGAACCCAGGTCTGCTGCATCCTAGGTTTGTGTTCTTTAAACTAGTCTACACTCAAACCTCATTGCTTTGTGTTTGGTTCACCAAAGATGCTTCTTGCTCTTAACCTTTGGAAGCTGTTGTCTACAGTGTCTCTCGCAGACAAATGATCAGAAAGATTTGTACCATTAAGTTTCTGACCCCTAATAATTCATGAGTGAGCCAGAGCCATTTTTCTCTTCTGGAGAAACTTTAGAGTTATACCCATTTCATCCCAGCTAAGAACACTCCCAGTTCAGGACAGGACAGATGATTTGAAGTTGACGACTTTGGGATATAGCTATATCTTGAAAATGGAGTAATTCTGTTTTATTATGCTATCTGCCAAATGCCGCTCTGGTTTATGGTCCTGGGCGGAAATGGGAATAGCACTCAGCTTATGTTATGTTTGTGGATATTAAAAGGACGTTCAGTGTTCATTAAAGTCAACAAATAATTGGAATATTAAACAAGTGAAAATCAGACATTGGGTAGGTGTTTCTGATTCAATGAAAAAAAAGACAAGTACTGAAATGAAAATGATCTGCTGAAGCTTGGTAAACCCAAAATGGGCAATGAATCATCTCTGACCATAAAAATATCCTGTCGGGCATTTGGACTTTGGGAAAAAATTAAAATGACCTCAAACTGGTCACCCACTAATAGTTAGAAAAGCTCCTTTCATTTTGTCTATCCAGAGCCATAGCTCCATGGGAAAAAAAGGGCTGATACATTTCCTGTTTCTTTCGAGACCTCTAAATCCATCTTGGGAGAACAAACAATTCTCGCACTTTTGCTGCTTCCAGTTAAAGGACACTGTTTATTCTGGAGCTTCTCTTCTAAACAGTCTCTACTGTCGAGAGACCCCAGCTATAAAGCCTAGCCCGTGGCCTCGAGGGGATTTACCCCAGTATATTCTGCCCTGCTGCAGAGTTGGACTGGAACCTATTCCAGACTGGGAGAGAAAGGACAATGTTGCAACCGTTCCTTTTTAATCAGCGGGAGGTGGAGGGTGGAGACAACATTACCGTATTTTTAACATTTGGAAATTCCCAATTTACAGGTCAGCCAAATGGGTAGGGTCATTTGGTCTAAACCCAGCATAAACATCCTCCCCAGCCCTGGCTGTTCAGGATGGCATCGGGCAAAGGCAGTCGTGTCCCACATCCGGAGATTTCAGGGGCCAGTTTTGCCACGGCTGAACAGTGCAAAATAATCTAACTTCTTGAGTTTCTCAGTTCCTGATGAGGAGACCTACCTAACCAAGTCTTCCCTCAGCTGGGATATAGCAGCCACTACAGGCCAAGGTTACTGTAGGTTGGGCTTAGAAAAGACAGTGTGCTTTTGCGGCTATCCTGCCTCACCTTTTCTTGCACTTTTTTCAAAAGAAATCAACATTTATTGAGCATCCAGTGTGGGCAGTGCACTATGCTAGCTGCTGAGGGGGCAGCTACAAAAGAAGAAGCTATGATTCCTGTCCTCATGCAGATAAATCTGAGGAGAGAGGCAGGATAAATACCAAGAAAGTGGAGGAGGGGATTTCATTATAAACCATGTTGCTGTGAATAATCTTGCTGAGCAGCACCTATACAAATGTCTATGACAGATAAAAATAATTGTAGTATTCATTAAGCCTTTACAATATGCCAAACCATTGGTGAAACACTGGGGTAAATGTAATAATAATAATGGCATTTGTTAAGTGCTTGCTACATGCTAAACTATGTTCTAAGTGCTGGGGTGGAGCCAAGCAAATTGGGTTGGACACAGTCTCTGTCCCATACGGGGCTCACAATCTTAATACCCATTTTACAGATGAGGTAACTGAAGTATAGACAAGTGAAGTGGCTCCAGCTCACGTGTGGAGCCAGAATTAGAACCCAGATCCTTCTGATTCCCAGGCCCGTGCTCTGTCCGTTGGCCATGCTGCATCTGTAATGTATGCGATCAGACACAGTTCCTGTCTCACATAGGATTCACAGTATAAAGTTGGAGAATAGATATTTTATTCCCATTTTACAGATGGGGAAACTAAGGCCCAGAGAAGTTAAACAACTTGTCCAAGGTTACACAGCAGACAATTAGAAGAGCCAGTATTAGAGCCCTGGTCTTCTAGATTCTCAGTCCTGGGCTCTTTCTACAAGGCTGCGCTGCTTTTCTTAGATAACACCCATCAAAGTGGTGCAAAGGAGTGTGTATCAGCAGGTAAACGATATGCACTTGGAAAGCCAGCCATTGTCATACTGTGAGAGGAGACATTTCTACGAGAATTTGCTACTGTAACAGGAGAAAAAGAAGGGAATATTTCAAGTGATGGGGAACAGCACAAAAAGACCTAGAAGAGATCACTGCACAGGTAATAGAAGGAGGTGAATGTATGCAAGAGTGGAAATAGAATAATCATAATCATAATGACAGTGGTATTTGTTAAGCACTTACTATGTGTCAAACACTGTACTATGCTCTGGGGTAGTTACCAGTTAGCCAGCTCCCAGATGGGACTCACAGTCTAAGCAAGAAGAAGCACAGGTATTGATTCCCCATTTTGCAGATGAGGGAAGAGAGACACAGAGAAGTCAAGTGACTCATCCTAGGTCACCCAGCAGACAAGTGGCAGAGCCGGGATTAGAATCCAGGTCCTCTGATTCCAGGGCCATGCTCTTTCCACTAGGCCACACTGCTTCCAAAGATAGAAGAGGAGTCTGGGGAATCCTACAAGAGAGAGGCAAGACCAATTGGTGAGATTGTTGGGGGCAACAAATCTATGCTGTACATCTCCCTTAGCATCACTGGGTCTGTGCAGCCAAAATCCCTACCAGAGTCTGGTTAGGAGAGAAGGTTTATTATTTCCTGTTAATGAAACTGTATGTGGGGAGGGTTTTGCAGGAAGTGAAGGAAACCACATAAAACAGAGAAAAGAAGCCATCTCCAGTGTGAATAAACAGCCTAGTGATGGATAATATTGGACCAATTGAAGGTTGGGCTTTATCTCAGTTGGATCGAGCAGGGAGATCAGATCAAAGTATGTAAACTGTGAGAGATTGCTTTTATAACAAAAAATAAATAAAATTCAGTGAAAAGAGTCAAGCAGAGGCCACTGGCCAGCACCAAGTATATTAAATTCACTTGGTGGCCCTTCTTGCCCTCAGGATTTTTGTATGTTTTCTCTCCCTTCCTTTCACATCTCTTCTTTCTCCTTGAGCTCCGTCCCAAGGTTCTGGAATAATTTAGAGGCAGGCCTTTCAGAGGTAGGGCAATGGTTTCAAACCAACAGAAAAGACACATTAGAAATGGTTTCTTGTTTCCTTTAAACATTTGATATTTCCTTTGAGCGCCTGTTTAATGGTACTTGTTAAGTGCTTACTTTGTGCAAGCACTGTACTAAGCACTGGGGTAGGTACAAGTTAAGCAGGTTGGACCCACTCTCTGTTCCACAGGCAGCTCAAAGTCTAAGGAGGAGGGAATAGGATTTAATCCCCATTTTCCAGATGAAGTAACTGAGACAGAGAAGTTAAGTGACTTTTCCAAGATCACCCAGCCGACATTTGGCAGAGTTGGGGTTAGACCCCTAGGCCTGGGATCTTTCCAGTAGGCTACACTGCTTCTCCTCATCCCTCTCTCCCCATTCACTACATTCACCCCATATTCAGCCTCACAGCACTTACCTTCATATCTGTAATTTATTGTAATGTCTGTCTACCCCTCTGGACTGTAAGCTCCTTGTGGGCAGGGAACATGTCTATTTACTCTGATAAACAGCCTGGCCTAGTTGAAGGAGCATAGGCCTGAGAGTTAGGAGACTTGAGTTCTAATCCCAGTTCCATCTCTTGCCTGTGTGAATTTGGTCAACTCTGTGGGACTGAGTCATGTTTCTATTTGACCCACTAAATCCATTGGATTTTCACTCTTCCCATCTTGGTGTGGGGTATTCTACTGGTTAATGACTCCTCCAGCACGCTCCACTGTAAACAGTGCAAGGAAAATCTTGGCAAGTTCCTCACTCTCTGATTTCAGCCTTCAGCCACCTGCAGAATCCTGGACCCAATTATTCTCAGCTGGCCGGCTCCTTCAACCAACACCTCAGATTGGTTGTCAGACTAAAGCCAGATGAGCTAGCCAGATGAGCTTTGATGGTATTATCCTGCATGCCTTTAAGGTAAGTAATATCATGCCACAACAACTTGAATAGCTTCATCTTGCAATCTTTTTTTGAGTAATGCTGCTGTGACCCACCAGCCTTTGAGGATTATGGAGTGCAGGAACAGCAAGGCCTACCTATTTCTGTTAAACTCTGGAAAATTCAAATTTTCAGCAAGCCATTTCTAAGTCAGACCAAAATGCAATGTCTTCGTTAAGAGGACTGTATTAAATCCTTCTAATGACATGATTATTTTTGCTTAACGATGATGATGATAATAATTAAGGTTGCCATCAAACAGCACTTAGTACAGTGCTCTGCACACATTAAGTGCTCAGTAAATATGATTGAATGAAGTAAAATTATAACTTCCTGAATGTTGTGTTTCTAGTTCTGAGCAGAGCCTTGGCAGTCTGTCTCACTCTGTCTCATGTGAGTTAAATCCAGATAAGAAATTCTAAAAATACCCCCATTTTAATTTTTTTATGGTATTTGTTAAGTGATTACTATGTGCCAGGCACTGTACTAAGTGCTGGGGTAGATACAAGCTTATCAGGTTGGACACAGTCCCTGTCTCACATGAGGCTCACAGTTTTAATCATTTTACAGATTAGGAAATTGAGGCCCAGAAAAGTAAAGTGACTTGCTCAAGGTCATACAGCAGACAATGGCAGAATAGGATTAGAACCCAGGTCCTTCAGTCTCCCGGGCTTGAGCTCTAGCCGCCAGACCAGACTGCTGCTTCTCTTATTATGACTGAGATCAAAATAAAGAGGAGGTTGATGTTGCTACTGCTGCTTCCTTTGTCACCTCTGATGGTCCTTTGTTCCCAGTTCCTTTAATCAGTCCATCAGTCAACCAATGGTATTAATTGAGCACTTATGCTTTACCCAGCATTGTACTAAGCACTGGGGAGAGTATGCTTGAGAGTAGACATGATCCCTTCCCTCATTAATCAGAGAATTTCCGTCGGCCTCCCTAGGACAGGACAAGTTAGACTTTTGTCAGTCAGTCAATCATATTTATTGGGCACTTACCATGTGCAGAGCACTGTATTAAGTGCTTGGGAGAGTATAAGGCCTCATCAGTACAGTGCTCTGTACACAATAAGTGCACAATAAATACCACTGATTGATTGAATCTAGCTTGGTGAATTCGATTTGATGTTTATAGTGCTAGGGGAGAACAAGCCCTGGGAAGCAAATGTGTGGTGTCGGCTTTGTATGCCTCCACCGTTTGGGTCCATGCAAGAGACTGTCTCTGTACCAGGGAGCCCTAACCTTGGTTGGTGATCTCTGGGTCCCTTAGGCTAAAAAGCTGTGATGGTTGGTTGTAGCATGGGCAGAGCTTGAAAGCGTGGCATAGTGGACAGTAGCTGTCCATCAGGTGACTCCCAGATTCATCAGGAGGTAAAAGGATGCAATTTCTAAAAGAACCAGCTCAAATTGCTGCCTTTCAGTCAGTGGTATTTGTTGAGTGCTTACTTGTATGTACAGCACTGTACTAGGTGCTTGGGAGAGTATAATACAAAGAAGTGATAAACACGTTCTCTGCCCACAAGGAGCTAGTAGTTTATTTCCTACTAGGCTGAATCATAGCATCTTGCTGCCAACCTCTTGCCGACTCCTGCCTCTGGCCTGGAACGCCTTCCCTCCCTATATTGGACAGACAATTGCTCTCCCCCACTTCAAAGCCGTATTGAATGCCTATCTCCACCAAGAAGTCTTCTCTGACTAAACCCTCCTAAACCCTTGTAGACTGCGAGCCCGTCTTCTAGACTGAACCCGTTGTTGGTTAGGGACCATCTCTATATGTTGCCAACTTGTACTTCCCAAGAGCTTAGTACAGTGCTTTACACACAGTAAGCGCTCAATAAATACGATTGAATGAATGAATGAAACCCTCCTCTCCTCTTCTCCCACTCCCTTCTGCATCGCCCTGCCTTGCTTCCTTCATTCATTCTCCATCCCAGCCCCACAGCACATATGTATAAATCTGTAATTTATTTATTTATTTATTTATCTGTGTATATTAATGCCTGTCTCCCCCTCTAGACTGTGGACTGGGAATGTGTCTGTTGTTGTTCTGTACTCTCCCAAGCACTTAATACAGTGCTTTGCACACAGTAAGCACTCAATAAATACGACTGAATGAATGAACAAAAGTAGACTACTGCATCTTCCTAAAACATAACATGCAATAGCCAATGGGTAGGATAAGTGAGGCTCATTAAAGAAAAAACAGGTTCTATAAAATGACATCAATCTGCCAATTGCCAATCTGTCAATCTGGATAAACTCTGCATCTTGATCAGACTGATAGTTTCTTGTGGGCAGGGAACATGTCTGCCAATTCCTTTGTATTGTACTCTCCCAAGTGCTTAGAACAGTGCTGTGTACACAGTAAGTGCTCAGTAAGTACCATGGACAATGATGATGATGACTTTCAAACCAGGTTCTCATTGTCCAGACACAGTTCATAGCTAAAGGCTGAATAGCTGCTTCCAAGGAGCAGCTAAAACAGTAGAAGAAGCTGGTTCACATATGGCTGGAATTCTATGAGCCATTAAGTAGCAGGAAATATCCACTCCGATTTGCTTTATTTTTGATTGCAACTCTCACTTAGTGGAAGACAGTCAATTGTCAATGCTGAGCATCGACTGGGCATTTACAATATTAGAGATGTTGTACAGAACATACAGGAAACATCAACTCTAAGCTTTCATTTGGAGAAAGCATGGCCCACACATGACCCACACATGACCCCAACATGACACTTACAAGTATTGAACCATCCGAGGCTTGGAGAAATTTAAATTTTTATTCGAGTATTTGGCTCCGTGTTATATTTGAGGTTTTCTTGAACATAATCAAGTCTTTAATAGAGAAGCGGCCTGGACTAGTGGAAAGAGAGCAGGCCTGAGGGTCACAGGACCTGGGTTCTAACTCTGACTCCACCACTTTTCTGTCATGTGACCTAGGCTGTCCCCTAAATTCAATGTGCCTCAGTTTCTTCATCTGTAAAATAGGGTTTGAGAGAGGAAGTGTGGCTCAGTGGAAAGAGCACGGGCTTTGGAGTCAGAGGTCATGGGTTCATATCCCGACTCCCCAGTTGTCAGCTGTGTGACTTTGGGCAAGTCACTTAACTTCTCTGAGCCTCAGTTACCTCATCTGTAAAATGGGGATGAAGACTGTGAGCCCCCCATGGGACAACCTGATCACCTTGTAAGCTCCCTAGTGCTTAGAACAGTGCTTTGCACATAGTAAGTGCTTAATAAATGTCATTATTATTATTATTATTACTATTTTGAGAATCAGCATGGCGTAGTGGATCGACCTGGGAGTCAGAGGGTCATGGGTTCTAATCCCGGCTCTGCCCCTTGTCTGCTGTGTAACCCTGGGCAAATCACTTCACTTCTCTGTGCCTGTTACCTTATCTGTAAAATAGGGACTCAACATGTTCAGAGACTGTGTCCAGCTCTTTATGCTTGTGCCAGGTGCTTAGGACAGTGTATGGCACAAAGTAAGTGCTTAACAAATACCATCGTTACCATTATTGTTTTTATTTCTTCTCCCTTCTTACTTAATCTGTGAGCCCTGTGTGGGACAGGGACTACATCTGATCTGATTTCTTGTATCTACTGCAGTGCTTGACATGTAATAAATTATTAACAAGTGCCATAATTATTCTTATCTAGTTCAGGAGAAGTTGACATCATGGGAAATAGCCAAAAATATAGGTGTAAAATTTCTGAAAAATCTGGTTGGAGTAAAATTCCTAACTCAAATAATCTGACTGTACATCCTAAACAGCTCATTGTGGGTGGGGAATTTGTCCATTATTTCAGTTGTATAAGCACTCTCCCAAGTGCTTAGTATGGTGCTTTGCACATAGTAAGCCCTCCATTGATGATGAGAAGGAATTTTGGAGGCAGTTGGGAAGCTATTCCAGAAGCAGGTTATATAGCCATGGTGAGACATATTGAAAGGAAATTGCTTCAGGACAATGACAGTGGCAAATACGTTTGGATTTTAGGCCTGGGCATAGTCTACAGGAAAACTTTTTGTTAGCCTTTTTCGTTGTTTCCTTTGTAGTTAATCAATCAGTCAATCCATCAACCAATGGAATTTATTGAGGTTTAACTGTGAGCATTGCACCATACTAAGTGATTCGGAGAGTTCAATACAATAGATAGGCACCTTCCTGCATACCTTATAGTCGTCATTTCTGTGCCCTTATACAATAAAAAGAATTCCCACCATTGTTGTTTCCTGTGATGCTTCCTGTATCTCTTCCAGTTAAACCTTGGTCTTGTGGGAACCAGAAAGCCCTCAGCCTTCTCTCAGTGAACCCAGACCACACAAAGAGCTGTCTTAATAAACATCCCAGTTGAAGGTAACTTCAGGCCAAGACTAATTAATTTCAACATTGTGTCATTTACTTTTGCCTACAAAAGTATCTCAATTCAGTACCCCAGAGTAAGATTCTGTCATTTCTGGGAAAGATCATGTGTCCAAGAAGTAAAAATGGGCTTGACTCCAAAGAAGAGATAGACTTGTGGGAATTTATTAATTATCTTGTCTTTTCCTTAGTGGAAATACAGTGTAAATATGTTTACTCGTACATCAGAGAATTGTACAAGGTTGGGCATTTGAGGGGAAATTTTCCCTTGAAATCACCCAGGTCATGTGTTTTAAAAATAGTCAATAAACATTAGCTAGCATATATCAAAAATAGTTGGTGTTCAGTGAAAATATTCACAAAGTCACCGAGTGCCAGAGGACACTGGAAAAGAACGTCGGGTCTACAGATGACTTAGTTCAGTAATTCAGCAATTACTAAACACTTTCTAGTAGCCGATCACTTTGAGTGATCCATATTTGGTGGACTACTGCCCTTTGACTTTCTTCAAACGACCCATTTCCCATTGCAGAAAACTTCCCGAGACAAATTCCAAGACCCTAACATGTGCCTTAAAGATGTAAATTTGAAAGCCACTCATAGGCAAGAGTAGAAATGAAATATCAGAATATTCAAATTTCTACCTTTCCCTGAACCATTTCACATATCCCATGATTTCCAGCACCTACAGAATTCTGGGATTTTTATGAATGTAATAGTGATAACAATTGTACTAGTAATAATAATAATGATAATGATAATTGTGGTATTTGCTAATCACTTACTGTATGTCAAGCATTTTATTAAGTGTTGTGGTAGAGATACAAGATAATCAAGTCCCACGTGGGGCTCACAGTCTGAGTAGGAGGGAGAACAGTTATTGAATCCCCATTACGTAGATGAGGGAACTGAGACACAGAGAAGTTAAACGGCTCACCCAAGGTCACACAGCAGACAGGTGGAGAAGCTTGGATTAGAACTCTGGTCACCTGACTTCCAAGAACCATGTTATCTCCACTAAGCCATGCGACTTCTCAGCATATGTATGGGTGTATGTCTGCATGTGATAAAGCAGATTTTTTGAAAGGAACTTACAAGGAGAATTTCCTTCATCTGTCCTGAATCTCAGTGGGTTAAACCATACCTTTGGAGTCAAGGCAGTGACTTAGGGATCTCACTGTGCCTGTGAGACCTGGGCGATTGTGAGAGGTGAGCGACCCAAGTGGCCCAAACTGGATAGTTGCTCTTTTGGAAAGAGGGAGGAGAGATTTAGGAGTGGAATTTATATACTTAAATCCTCTCTCCACTTCCAGATCAAGGAAGACTAAAGGTATCACTAGCCCAGGGCACCTTTTCAAACTGATGGTGTCCTGAATAAAACTAATATATGCACTTACCCCTCCTCAGGGTCACCTGGCACTGAAGCTGTGACATTCTGAAATGTTGGAACTAAAGTCCTTGTTTTCACATCTAGGTCAATTATCTATGCTGTAGAAACAGCATGACCTAGTGAATAGAACACGGGCCTGAGAATCAGAAGGACCTGGGTTCTAATCCTGACTCCGATACTTGCCTGCTGCATGACCTTGGGCAAGTCACTTCACTTCTCTGTGTCTCAGTTTCCTCATCTGTAAAATGGGAATTAAGACTGTGAGGCTCTTGTGGATTTATTCAGCTTGGCATCTCTCCCTCGCCTTCCCCCATTTATTTTCATATTGTCCCTGCTACCAATAGTTGACTTGCCCTTGCTTCTTTGCCCTTGGTCTCTCCCTGAAACACTTTCTTCAGCTCCTTGTGGGCAGGGAACATATCCTAGGCTTCTGCTGTACTCTCCCAGGTGTTCAGCATACCTTGATGAATTACCCCCTGAGTATTCTTTCCCAAAGTTTAGTACACAGCTCTGCACACAATCTCCCTCTAGACTGTAAACTCGGTGTGGTCAGGGAATGTGTCTGTTCCATTGCTACATTATACTCTCCCAGGCACTTAGTACAATGCTCCGCATGCAGTAAGCACTCAATAAATACAATTGACTGACAGTAAGCACTAAATAAAAATTATTATTATTACTGTTACTACCACTGAAGTTCAGCACTCTCAGTAGGCACTCGAATAACTACCATTATTTCATCTCCAAAATTTTAGAGTGCTCGGTAAATGTTTTTCCATGGGGTCCATGGTTCGTGCCTTGACCTCTTTAAAGTGGAGATGAAGAGGCTGATATGTAGCCATTAGAATCACACACACACCATGCGTTTAATGTGTTGGACTGTTCTATTTATTGCTTTGAGTTGTTTTTGCTGCTCTGCAAAGCGGAAGAACTTGGAACAAGTGTGATTAATTTCCCTTCATATTTTGCAAAGGAAAAAAAATCTACTTAGTGTTAAATAAATATGATTGATGAATGGAAAAGAAAAAGAAAAAGCATTAAAAGAAGCATCAGAGAACACTCCACTCCAAACATAACCCAGGCATCCTTTGGCTCTGGTGTTCATCCCCCCCAAATTCGCTCCTCACATAGACCAGCTTTCTTTTTTCCGGTACGTATCTGTCTTACCTCAACCTCATCCGCTCCCGTGACTTCAAACTACCGTCTCTACAGAGATGACTCCCAAATCAACCTCTCCAGCTCTAACCTCTCATTTTCTCTGCAATCTTGAATTTTCTCATGCCTTCAAGATAGCTCAACTTAGACTCCCACCTTACAGCCAACATGCTCAACAGCATGTCCAAAACAGGACTTCACATTTTCCCTCCCAAACTCCCCCGTCCGATTTCCCACCACTGTTGACGATATTACTATCCTTCCTGTCTCACAAGTCTGCAACCTTGGCATTATCCATGACTCTTCTCTCTCCTTCAACACACATTTTCAGTCAATAACCAAATCCTGTCAGTTCTATTTTTATAACGTCTCCTACTTTGCCATTCAAATAGGCTCCATGCTGCTACAGTCACTTGTCTTATATTGCCTCAACCTCCTCACTGCCCTCCATACCTCCAGTGACTCCCTTCTCCAGTCCAAATTTCTCTCACTGGATCAACCGCTTAATATAGTGCTCTGTTTACCATAAGTGCTCAATAAATATGGTTGATTAATTGATTGATTTATCAATTTTCTAAAATATGGTTCTGTAGATGTCTCTCCTTTCCTCAGAAACCTCCAGTGGTTGCCAATGCACCTCTGCATCGAGCAGAAACTGCTCACCTTTGGCTTTAAGGTGCCCAAACATCCCTCTCCCCCCTTCTTATCATATTTTCTCTCTCACTACAAGCCAGGCCGTATGCTTCACTCCTCTAATGCCAACTTATTCATTAATCCTCATTCTCTTCTTTCTCACTGTCATTTCCCCCTTCCTGCCTGAAACTCTCTCCCCCTTTTTTTAATGGTATTTGTTAAGCACTTACTATATGCCAGGCACTATTTTCAACACTGGGGTAGTTACAAGATATTTAGGTTGGACATAGTCCCTGTCCCATATGGGGCTCACAATCTTAATCCCCATTTTACAGGTGAGGTAACTGGGGCACAGAGAAGTGAAGTGGCTTGCCCAAGGTCACACAGCAGCAGGTGGCAGAGCCAGAATTAGAACCCAGGTCCTTCTGCTTCCAAGGCCCATGCTCTAACCACTAGACACACTGCTTCTCACCTCTGACAGACCACCACTCACTCAATCTTCAAAGCCCTACTAAAGTCCCAGCTCCTCTAGGAGGCCTTCCCTAACTAATGGCTCATCTTCCCACCCAATTTTCCCTCCCTACTGCATCTCTATCCGAGGCCACCAACCTCCAGACCCAAAGTTTGGTTTAGGCTTCTGGCTAAACCTCCACTGACCATTGCAAAGCCTAGAAAGGCCCAGCTGGAAAGGTCCTAAGTGATGAGGAGAAACCTCCTAAGGGGGAATTTTCTGGTCTGCAGAAAGGCAGAATGGGCCAGTCTGGCACCGCTTGAACCAGGGACCGAGGGACAGGCTATGAAGGAAAGACCAGACCTGAATAATCTTTGCAGCTGAAGCAACGAGGATTCTCCAGCTTGTCTGGAATCTCCACGTTTGGAACCCCCGCACCGTGACCACTGAGACAAGAGCTAGTACCTCAGCTCGTTGTGGGTGAGGAACATGTTTACTGTTTATATTGTCCTCTCCCAAGTGCTTAGTACAGCGCTCTACACACAGTAAGCGCTCAATAAATTTGATTGAATGAATGGACTGACTTGGTTAGCACTGGGAAATCACTCTGGGGAAGGGGAATTGCTTACTCCTGCCCTCCTCACAAATTCTATCTAGAAATCAAGGTTGCAAGCTAGTTGTTGTTGTTTGTTTATGGTATTGGTTTATGGTGTTTGTTAAGCACTAACGGGGTGCTAAGTAGTGGCATAGATACAAGTTAATTAGGTTGGACACAGTCCCTGTCCCTAATAGGGCTCCCAGTCTTAATCCCCATTTTACAGACGAGGTAGCTGAGGTATGGAGAAGTGAAGTGACTTGCCCAAGATCACACAGCAGACAAATGGCAGAGCTGGGATTAGAATTCAGGTCCATCTGACTCCCAGGCTTGGGCTTTATCCACTCTGGTGGTTTAGGTGTAGCAATAGTACATGGATAACTAAGCTTGTGTAGGGAAGAAAAAAAGAGCTTCTGTTTTTCTAAGGCATTTCTGTTTTGTCATTCCTAACAAAATATTGCTCAAAGAAATCCAAAGAACTCCTCACTGTCAGTCTGTCAGTCTTATTTATTGAGTGCTTACTGTGTGCAGAGCACTATACTAAGTCCGTGGGAGAGTACAGTATAACTTATGATCAGTGAATGTGGCTGCTAATTCTGTTAGATTGTGCTCTCCCAAGTGCCAGAACGGTGCTGTCCACGTAGTAAGCGCTCAATAAATATCACTGATGGATTTATTGATTGATTAACCTGTCACCAAAAGGGAAGGATTGTAACAATGGGGAAATCTTAATGGTGATCTCAGAGACTCTGGAACTATTTGGAAAACAAGAGATGTTGAGAGAAGCCAGCAAGCTGCAGCAGTTTAATGTAGGTTAATTGAATTGAAAACCCTGAGGCCAAAGGTGAGTTGCGAGTGCTTTAAACTGGCTTCTAATTTGTACTTAAGGTACCTCAGGCAGCGAAACCATTTAAGTTGGGTCACCTTTGTATGAGCATGGTGTGATCTAAAAAGGGCTGCTGGGTATAATTATTTCACTTGTAGAAAAGATCAACTGCCCAAATGTTTCATGGACCAGTTGAAAAAGATTTCAACCATGGCTCTCAACCTAAAAACTGAACACGTTAGAAGCTGGATCCATCCGCTTCATTTCCAGCCAGTCTCTCACCATCTCCCCATCCATTACATCATTCAGGAAGTATATAACTTGTGTGCAAATAATGAATAATAATAATAATGATAATAAGAAGAAGATCATATTTTAAGATTATTATTATTATCAATAATAATATAACAATAATACTAATGATTGTGGTATTTTTAAGTACTTACTGTGTTCCAGGCACTGTACTGAGTGCTGGGGTGGATACACGCAAATCAGGTGGGACACAGTCCCTGTCCCACGTGGGGCTCACAATCTCAATCCCCATTTTACAGATGAGGTAACTGAGACACAGAGAAGTGAAGTGACTTGGCCAAGGTCACATAGCAGACAAGTTATAAAACAATATAATGGACACATTCCCTGCCCACGATGAGCTAGTGTCGACACTGCTTTCGTGACCTGGGTGAGATGATAGCTCTGAAGTAGCAAAGCTACCCAGTCAGCACCCATTGTGACGGGCTTGCTTTCCATCACAGGATTGCCTGTTTGGCCATCTGAGGAAACTGAGTCACCCATTTGGGGGTCCCTTCATTCAAAAATCAATCAGTGGCATTTATTGAATCCTTACTGTGCCCAGAACACTGAACTAAGTGCTTGGGAGAGAGTACAGTAGTGCAAATAAAACATGCTTCTAGTAGATCTCATCCATGTGCACACAGACATGTGTGTGTGTGTGTGTGTGTGTGTGTGTGTGTGTGTGTGTGTGTGTTCTGGGACAGGGAGAGTGCTGTGCAGGCAGAACAGGAGCTAATAAAACTAATGCGTGACAGACAACTCCTTCCATGTCTTGTGCACATAAGCGTGGCTTTTGTGGTAAAGTCTAAATGTGTCATCATTTCTTTGCTTTACATTCTCTTAGAAAAATAATTCCCTTCCCATCGTAAGGGGAGAAACTGTGCCCCCAGTCAACAAAACAGAGGGAAAGAGGGAGGATATTTAGAATTTCAAGTGTTGAAATGCTCATTCATTCATTGAGTTATATTTATTGAGTGCTTACTGTGTGCAGAACACTGCACTAAGCGCTTAACATTTCCCTCTCCCCCCCTTTCTGTTCTTTTTAAAATAGAAAATGCAATCCTCCTTTGTAATTATCAAATAATGCATCATCTGAACCCTCTACTAGTAGCATTGTCCCCCTTCCACCCTTGCAGGGCAGAAGAAACTAGAACTTGTAACCAGGCTCTCCCAGGAACATGTATTCACTGAACAATGAATACTTCCTTCTTTGGACTATGTGCACAAGCCTCCTCTACCGCCAATCGAAGTTAAGATAAAGCCCAAAAGGTGTCCACTATGTGATGCATGAAAAAATCAATTGTCACATGCCTACGGACTTTTAGTGTCCTCTGTTATGATGTACCAAACCGTTGAGTTTAGCTCACTCCTGGGGGACAGCATAAGTGTAGTGTTTGAAAATCAGATAAATCAGATTTGACAGATGCTAACCTCTGGTGCCTCTCCATCCAGAAGGATGGCAGGCCTCGGTTCTGAGATCTTGGATTCAAGAACTGGTGGAATGGAATAGGCTATAATACCGGTGGTTCATGCAGGGCTATTTTCATTCTCTCATTCATGCCATTGCCCACCGCTGGGGCCCAAGATAGGTGGACAGAGGTGAAATGGAAACCAATAATAATCAATAATGATGGTACTTGTTAAGCATTTACTATGTGCCAACGACTGTTCTAGGCACTGGGGGAGATACAAGTTGATCAGGTTGGACACAGTCCCTGGCCCTCATGGGGCTCACATTCTTATCCCCATTTTACCGATGAGGTAACTGAGGCACAGAGAAGTGAAGTGATTTAACCAAGTCACACAGCAGACACGTGGAGGAGCCAGGATTAGAACCCAAGTCCTTCTGACTCCCAGGTCTGTTTTCTACCCAGTAAACCATGCTGCTTCCCTAAGCCCAGCTGCTTCCAGTCAATTGAAAGTATGGATAGAGCATCTACAACACACTATCCAACCTTGGCTTCACAGACTCTGTCCTCTCCTGGTTCTCCTCTTATCTCTCCGGCTGTTCATTCTCAGTCTCTTTTGTGGGCTCCTCCTCCCCCTCCCATCCCCTTACTGTATTGGTTCCTCAAGGGTCAGTTCTTGGTACCCTTCTGTTCTCTATCTACACTCACTCCCTTGGTGAACTCATTCACTCCCACGGCTTCAACTATCATCTCTACACTGATGACATCCAAATCTACATCTCTGCCCCTGCTCTCTCTCCCTCCCTCCAGGCTTGTATCTCCTCCTGCCTTCAGGACATCTCCATCTGGATGTCTGCCCGCCATCTAAAACTCAACATGTCCAAGACTGAGCTCCTTATCTTCTCTCCAAAACCCTGCACTTTCCCTAACTTTCCCATCACTGTCGACGGCACTACCATCCTTCCTGCCTCACAAGCCTACAACCTTGGTGTCATCCTCGACTCCACTCTCTCGTTCACCCCTCACATCCAATCCATCGCCAAAACCTGCCGGTCTCGCCTCCGCAACATCGCCAAGATCTGCCCTTTCCTCTCCATCCAAACCACTACCCTGCTCATTCAATCTCTCATCCTATCCCGTCTGGATTACTGCGTCAGCCTCCTCTCCGATCTCCCATCCTCCTGTCTCTACCCACTTCAATCCATACTTCACACCGCTGCCCAGATCATCTCTGTGCCGAACCGCTCTGGGCATGTTACTCCCCTCCTCAAAAATCTCCAGTGGCTACCAATCAACCTACACATCAGGAAAAAACTCCTCACCCTCGGCTTCAAGGCTGTCCATCACCTCGCCCCCTCCTACCTCACCTCCCTTCCCTCCTTCTACAGCCCAGCCCATAGCCTCCGCTCCTCTGCCGCTAATCTCCTCATTGTGCCTTGTTCTCGCCTGTCCCACCGTCGACCCCCGGCCCACGTCCTCCCCCTGGCCTGGAATGCCCTCCCTCCGCACATCCGCCAAGCTAGCTCTCTTCCTCCCTTCAAAGCCCTACTGAGAGCTCACCTCCTCCAGGAGGCCTTCCCAGACTGAGCCCCCTCCTTCCTCTCCCCCTCCTCCCCCTCCTCATCCCCGCTGTCTTACCTCCTTCCCCTCCCCACAGCACCTGTATATATGTTTGTATATATTCATTACTCTATTTATTTTACTTGTACATATTTATTCTATTTATTTTATTTGGTTAATATGTTTTGTTTTGTTGTCTGTCTCCCCCTTCTAGACTGTGAGCCCGCTGTTGGATAGGGACCATCTCTATATGTTGCCACTGTGTACTTCCCAAGTGCTTAGTACAGTACTCCGCACACAGTAAGTGCTCAATAAATATGATTGAATGAATGAATGAATCTACAGTGTGTAGAATACGGGAGATTTGGTAGTCATGATCCCTGCCCTCAAGGAGCTTATAGTCCTAGCAAAAGATGTGAAGCATTAGTCAATCTTCAGATTTTGGAGTTGAAATTAACTGAAGCTGAGACTCATTATTAATCAATCAATCAATCAATGGTATGTATTGAGCACTTACTATGTGTCGAGCACTGTAGTAAGCACATGAGGGAATACAGTACAACAGAATTAGCATACATGTTCCCTTCCCATAATGAGCTTAAAGTCTAGAAGGAGAGATGGACATTAATATGGATAAATAAGCACTTTATCATATACAGTTTAAAGATATGTACATAAGTGCTGAGGGGTCTAAGAGCTTGGTGAATATCAAATGTCCAAAGGTCACAGATCCAAATGTGTAGATGACACAGAAGAGAAAGTGAGTCAGGGAAAAGAGGGCTTAATTGGGGAAGGCTTCTTGGAGGAGCTGTATTATTATTATGGATTATTATCGATTAAAAATCCTGGGCAACCACAAAATTCTTCTTAGGTCGCTTAGAATTTGTATGTTATTTCTCAGTCCTGTCACCACTGTGCCATAATTCGACAACATTTTTTTTCTGTAAAAATTCTTCAAAAGATAAAAACTCCATAATTGAAAATGTCATTAGTAATAATGATGGTATTTTTTAAGTGTTTACTATGTACCAAGCACTGTTCTAAGCGCCGGGGTAGATACAAGGTAATCAGGTTGTCCCACTTGGGGTTCACAGTCTTAATCCCCATTTTACAGATGAGGTAACTGAGGCACAGAGAAGTTAAGTGACTTACCCAAAGTCACACAGGTGACAAGTGGTGGAGCAGGGATTAGAACCCATGACCTCTGACTCTCAAGCCCATGCTCTTTCCACTAAGCTGCATTGCTTCTTAATTAATCAATCAATTAGTGATATTTATTGAGTGGTTTCTGTCTGCAGAGCACTGTAAGTCCTTGGGAGAGTACAACCCAGTAGAGATGGTAGACACATTACCTGCTCACGAGGAGTTTACAGTCTAGAGGGGGAGACAGATAATAAAATAAAACATGGCTATTTAGAGAACTCTTGGAGGGTTTAGGGTAGAATGAATAGCAAGTGCTTAAAGGGTACAAATCGAAGTGCATAGGTGAGCTCGTTGTAAGCAGGAATGTGTCTTTTGTTATAGTGTACTCTCCCAAGTGCTTAGCACAATGCTTTGCACACAGTAAGCGCTCAAAAAATATGATTGAATGAATGAATGACATGGGAGGAAGAGGGTGGGCAGGGAATTTGTGTGTTATATTGTTGGATTGTACTTTCCCAAGCGCTTAATACAGCACTCTGCACACAGTAAGTGCTTAATAAATACGGTTGACTGATCGACTGACTGGGAAGAATGGGGCTTAATAGGAATAGCTCAGTGAATTAAGTGTGGCTAGTCTCATCTGTTCAAATAGGAAAAATACTGCAAAAACGTCTGGGGATTTTTTGTTTTGCATCACAGCATCTTTTCCCGAAATCATTTTAATGACAGAGCAGATGTCGGTTTCACATTGTCATGTTGTTAAACCCGGATCAAGAGACATTTTCAGTGCTCGTGCAATTGCCAATGGCAACGGAATAAACCTAGTGGGTTGGTTTGGATTAGGGATTAGGAGAGAAATTTAGTTCCAAAGGAGAGTTTCTATCTGAAATCAGACACCCTTGTTACGAGAATGACCGACTCTCCATTGTCTGGCTGCCACAACAGAAGAGAAGGGGATGAGCCATCTAGAACAGCTACATCTGTTCTCTGGCTGGCCCTGTTGGCAGTTCCTCTTGTGCAATTTCTGAGGCGGGGCAGTGGAGACAGGGAATGGAAGCCAGGAGCATCTTGAGGGGAATTAGACAGGCTCTCGTGGATTAGCTAGTGCTTTTGGAAGTCGAGGTTGGCCAGTTTCCTTTACCCTGAAGGGTAATGAAGTCTCTAACAAATGGGTTTGGATACTGCTTCGGTCCAAAAGGACTCATCACACAGCACTAAGATAGGAAAGAGAGGAAAACTTGGAGGGGGAAAAGGTTAGCAAACAACTAGTCACTGCTGGCTTGGGAACTCAAGTAGTAAAGGGAGAGGGCCCTGGTCATTCCGATTCCATCCCTGCTGAGTCATCGGTTCCCATTCCACCTCACTGTGGCTTCTTTGCTGGGCAGGGAGTGGTTCCTGAGGGCCACTGATTTAGATGGAGAACTAAATCGTTGCTCATGCCCGGAAGTGCTCACCAAGCATGAGCTATCTAGCCTGTGTCACAATAGCCGGAGAGGGGTGGGATGGTACCGGACCAGAAGCAGGAAAAGGTCACGACTGCCACAAGGCTCTGACTTTGAAAGGAAAAGAAGGAATGCTCATTTTACGCGAGACGGCGTTGACCCAAGCACAAACAGTATCGTTATCTGGGGAAAGCCCCGCCACTTTTGTTTGGGGTTCTGTCCGTAAGGAAAATGGAACTCAGAAAAGGAAGAGGCTGTGCTGATAATTCTGGTATTTGTTAGCGCTTACTATGTGCCAAGCACTGTTGTAAGTGCTGGGCTGGATACAAGCAAATCAGGTTGGACACGGTCACTGTCCCATGTGGGGCTCCCGGTCTCAATCCCCAATTTACAGATGAGGTAACTGAGGCACGGAGAAGTGAAGTGACTTGCCCACGGTCACACAGCAGAGAAGTGGTGGAGCCGGAATTAGAACCCATGACCTTCTGACTCCCAGGCCCTTGCTCTATCCACTACGTCATACCGCTTCTCGCCTTACAGTGGATTTCTTCTCTCTCTCCTCTTGCCCCGTTCTCTTCCAAAATACAAATGAATGAAAAGGTTGTGTGGAATGAAGGAATTGTGTGCAGTGCCTTAATAATAATAATAATAATAATAATAATAATAATAATAATGGCATTTGTTAAGTGCTTACTATGTGCAAAGCACTGTTCTAAGCTCTGTGGAGGATACAAGGTGATCAGGTTGTCCCATGCGGGCTCACAATCTTAATCCCATTTTACAGATGAGGTAACTGAGGCACAGAGAAGTTGTGACTTGCCCAAAGTCCCTTAAGAAAAGAAGGCCCTGAGCTTCCCACCTCTTCATATAAATCCCATTGCAAGAAGATGGAAGATTACCCGGGCAGGGAGGTAGATGTAGAAACCAAGATAATACTGTGCAAATGGATACTACCGACTATTTAGATAGAGAGGCTAAGCGTTGACCACCAAGGGTCCCTGAGCATGCAAAGTATTACATTTTGCATACTGTTGTGAGATGATCATCATGGGTTCTATAACTATGAAATGGGCTTGGTCCATTCATTCATTCGTATTTATTGAGTGCTTACTGTGTGCAAAGCACTGTACTAAAAGCTTGGTATGAAACGGAAGTCATCTGGGCACCAACCAAACTCTAAAGGGTGACCGAAAGGAAAACATAAAATGTACATACCCCAGATACCTAAAAAAAACCAGAAATCAATCCATCAGTGGTATTTATTGAGCACTTTCTGTGTGCAGAGCACTGCACCAAGCACTTGGGAGAATCCAGTATAGTAGAGTTGGTAGGCATGATCCCTGCCCACAAGAAGCTTGCAGTCTAGAGGGGGGAGACAGACATTTAAATACATTTCAGACAGGGAAAATTGGAAAGTTTTGGGATATGTTCACGAGTGGGCTGTGGGCTTTGATGGTGGGGTGAATATCAGTGTGCTTAAGCGGAACGGAACCAAGTGCACAGTTGATGGAGAAAGGAGGGCGACTGGGAGAAATGAGGGCTAGAACAGGGAAGACCTCTTGGAGGAAATGCTTAGAACAGTGCTTGGCACACAGTAAGTGCTTAACAAATACCATTATTATTATTATTATTATATGCATTATTTAGTAAGGTTTTGAAGGTGGGGGAGAGTCGTGGTCGCACTGGCTATGAAGGGGAATTGATATCATAAGGTCACTGATATCAGAATTTCCACCGAGTTGTAAATCTCTGACTTACTATTGCCACAACTCAAGTAATATAAGGGACATAGCTGATTACAAATGTGACAACCCAGCAAAGTTGACTGCAGGGTTTTCTTCATTTAGTTTCTTGAAAAGAAAAGCAGAATATTAAAACCGAATGCTTTTCTCCAAAAACAAAAATCAGCCTGATGTTTATTTATTCTCCTAAACTGTCAAATGCAATTGAAAATTCTAATGCAAGCTGACAGCTATGAACCACAAACCTGCCGAAGTCGAACATGCACTGATTGTTGTTTGAAGCTATAAAAAGTTGTTAGACTCATGCCTAAAGGTGATATATAATAGAATTGAATAAATATGTCTCACTTGGGATTACTGATGTAAATTTCAGAGTTAACCAGTCACATTTTTTCTCCCTAAAACAGCAAGACCAAAAAAAGATGTAAAATTCAGTGGAGATACTTTATCAGTGAAATCATCACATAAAAGTATTGGCAATTCAAACAGCAAGCACAATTTTCAGTAACCGATAGGAAGTTGTATTTAATTCTGTTTTCTCCAGGGAAAAATGAATGTGCTTTCTGGGGTTTTTGATTCTGCCCTTGAAGCTAACTTACTCTGGATTCAATAGCAGGATCATTCCATGCTGAGAACATCCTCTTCTTGCCTGTAGTAATAATAATTGTGCTATATGCCAACCACTTTACTAAGTGCTGGGGAAGGTAAATCAGGGCAGACAGACAGAATAACTGTCCCACATGGGGCTCACATTCTAAGTAGGCGGGAGAACTGGGCCTTAATCCCCATTTTGCAAATGAGAAAACTGAGGCATAGAGAAGTTAAGTGACTTGCCCAAGGCCACATAGTTGGCATTTTAATGTCAGTCTCCTCTTATAGACTGTAAGCCCCTTTTGGGCAGGTATCCTGTGTACCAACTCTATTGTACTGTACATTCCCAAGCACTTGATACCATGCTCTGCACACAGTAAGTGCTCAATCAATACCATGGATTGATTAATAGATTGAAGTGGAGGATGAAGATCCAGTGTAGTCTGTCAGTCAGTTGTATTCACCGAGCACTTATTATGTGCAAAAAATACTTGTTCTCTCTCCCTCTTAGACTGTGAGCCCCATGTGGGAACTGGACTTGTCTGTCCTGATTATTTTCTACCTACCCTCTGCTTGGCACATAGTAAGTGCTTAAAGAATGCCATCATCAATACAGAATAGAGATTACATTATCATTATAATACAGATGGCAAGCTCCATGAGGGCAGAGAACTTGTCTACCAAATCTTGTATCGTCCCAAGTACAGTGCTCAATACGCAGCAGACGTTCAATAAATATCATGATGAATTGATTCTTAGGAGTTGAAATTAGGCAGCCACATTCCGCTCTTCACAAATCTATGTTGATTTGCTTCTTGTATTCTTCAAGATAGTGGCATAGGCTCTAGGCTCATCTCATGCCCAGTCTTAGTGCCTAAATCATCAAGGTTCTAGACTCGTGAGATTCTAGATCGCCACGGTTCTAAACTTGGGAGGTTCTAGGTCTCCGAGGTTCTAAATAATATAACAAACACATTCCCTGCCCTCAGTGAGCTTACAGTCTACAGGGGGTATCCCTTCTTCTAGCAGTGCATCTTTTGATGGTACACTGACTTCTGTGAAATGGGGATTATGACTGTAAGCCTCCTATGGGACATGACCTGTGTCCAAGCTGATTACCTTGTATCTACCCCAATGCTTAGAACACTGCCTGGTATGTAGTAAGTGCTTAGCAAATACCATAAAATATATATCCAAAAGGCCGTTAAAATAGTTCTGTCCATAGGGCTCTTTCCTCTCCGATGGATTGCACTTACGGTGAACTCTGTTCATTATCGCGGGTGTGCCTGAAAAACGGATGCATGACTTACGGGTCCCTTCCTCCCAGGGCAAATGTGACGATTGTCCTGGGTTGGACCTTCACCCCGGTCTTAGAAGGATGCTTCAAGATGTTGAACGCTCAGCTGTCCAGAAAAAAAAGTAGTTTGCTGTGTATGAATGGGCCAGATATGGAGGCAAACATCGTAGCCCTGAGTGACCCCAGACTTCCTGATAATGAAGAACAGTTTCCCCACAGAGCTGCCTAGTGGATAGAACACGGGCCTGGGAGTCAGCAGGTCCTGGGTTCTAATCCTGGCTCTGCCCCTTGTCTGCTGTGTGACCTTGGTTGAGTCACTTCACTTCTCTGGGCCTCAGTTACCTCATCTGTAAAACCTGGATTAAGAGCATGATCCCCATCTGGGACAAGGAACTGTGTCCAACCTGATTAACTCATGTCTACCCCAGTGCTTAGAACACGGCTTGGCACATAGATAGCGCTCAACAAGTACCATGATTAGTATTATTATTATGACGAAAACATTTCAATGAAATTTGAAGTGCCATCTCAAACCCTTCCTCCTAGAAAAAGGCTGTTCAAACTACTGCCAACGGGGAACTTGTCCACATACTCTGTTATATTATACTTTCCCAAGCACTTAGTACAGTGCTCTGCACAAGGTAAGCACCGGACGAATGCCATTGCTTGATGGACTGGTTGATAGTAATAGCAGACACGTCAGCCTCCTGGGCTGCCGCCAATCAACCCGTCAATCAATCAAGGGTATTTATTGAGCACTTATCAGGTGCAGAGCACTGTGGTAAGCACTAGGGAGAGCACGATATAATCACTGCCCTCAAGGAGCTTAAAATCTAGCAGGGAAGAGAGAGACATGAAAGCAAATTACAGGTTGGAGATGCAACCAAGTACAGAGGTATGTCTCACTCCCCATTTTACAGCTGCAGGGGGAGGGTGAGTAAAATAATTGTGGCATTTGTTAATCACTTACTATGTGCCAAGTACTGTACTGAGCACTGGGGTAGATATATGATAATCAAGTCCCATGTGGAGCTCACAGTCCAAGTAGGAAAGAGAATAGCTATTGAATCCCCATTTTGCAGATCAGGGAACTGAAGTACAAAGCAGTGACTTGCCCAGGGTCACTCAGTAGGCAAATGGTGGAGTCGGAATTAGAACTCAGGTCCTCTGACTTCCAGGCCCATGCTCTTTCTACCGAGACCCCGCTGCTTTACATATCTAATTGGGGGTGGCTCTTTCTGGGCAGTCTATCCAAGAAGATCATACCATTGTGGAAAATCAGGTGAAATAGCAAATAATGCAGTGTGGTCAAACCAACTATCAGTGGTGAAGGATATTCTCAACCATGAAAAGTAAGTTAATTTTCATGGTCAAAATACCTCTTAAATAGTAATTATGTAATTAACTTATATTACTATTTAAAAGCATTTTGACCCTGAAAATTGTTAACACCTTAGTTGCACCTACAGTTTAGCAAACTGCCAAGTAATCTTTTAAGCGGGTTATTTTATTTTTTTAGCATTATCTGAGAAAGTATAAAATGGAGGCAAAATCTCAGCAACTTGAGAAACATCACCCAATTTGCAGTTTTAGCCGGGATCTCATAGCACCAGTCAACAGTCATTTAATCTTTTCCTAATAATTGAGTGCATTAATCGAAATGCAAAAACTGGATCTCTGCCAAAATTATTTTGGGGTATTAAATAAATAAAGGAAAAAAGGTTGTTTGAGTTTTGAAGGGCTTATGCTTGGATTTTCCTTCCATTCTTTTGTTTTGTCAGAGCAGGATTCTTCAAAGCACCTGAAATCAGAGAGAGAGAGGGGTGGGGGGGAGGGCAGGGGCAGGTGAAGGGGTGTATAAGGACTGTTGTAGTAATTCTAATTATTAAGAACTTACTGTGTGCAAAGTACTCTACTAAGCATTTGAGAGAGAAAAAAAGAGAGATGGGTTGGTAAATTTGAAGATGCCACTGCCAGTGAAATTCACCAATGGGCGCATATTGTACTGAAAAGGTCAAAGCAGGAGCCAGAGTCCTGACCAGACCATACACCCACAAAGACTATCTCATGTTCAAATATGGTCTCTAGGAATGAATTAATCAGTGGTATTTATTAATCACCCACTGTGTGCAGAGCACTGAGCTAAGCACTTGGGAGAGTACAGCAGAAACATAAGACATGGTCCCCACCCTTGTGGAGCTTACAATATATTTTGAATTGTCCACCTGACCAATAGATTGCATGCTCCTTGAGGCCAGATATTATATATACTAATTCCGTTATATTGTCCCAACTGTTTAGTACAGTCACAGTAAGGGCTCAATAAAGGATATTGATTGATTGACCTTCAAAATGTATTACTGTCATAGAACTACCCCAATGACACATGGTCAGGGTGACATGTAAATTAACTCACATAAACCAGACAAAATAATTCCCATTTCAAGCCAGTGGTAATTAAAATTATTCTTAGACAAATCAGTGCGATAAAAATGAAAAATATCAGGCAACTCTGTTCTGAATTCAAACCAAAGTAAACATTTTTCTTTTTTTGGAAACTAAAGGAAGTTCAGTAACCTTTTTTTAATTTTCATATTGTGCAGATGCCTTTGTAGTTGCTGATTTTAGCCGGAACAGGAAATGGAAATAGCGTGAGAAATGTCATCTATTCTCATGATTTAAAAAATGACTAATTGGGAAGCTTGACATTTTTGAAATCTCATGAGAGTCCCCTTTCCGACTTTCCAGCTATTTTCTAGTTAAACTTAGGCTGACTTAGATTAGCCATTTGACACTTTTCTCCTCTGAATGAGTGGTTATTTAACTTCAGACTGGTTAAAGACTTTACAGAGCAGGCGAAGGATTACTGGGCCTTGGTTCTCAATCTGCTTACTACTTAAGGAGAGAAAGAAAAACACATTCTGAGAAATTCAGTAGTTCAAAAGTTCTACGGATTAAAATTTCAGTGGTTCAAAAACTTGTTCGACAGTTTTCACGAATGAGAAATACTTAATTGCAAGAGACTTTGACCTTCTCTTGCCTCGCACATTTGGAAGTTTTTACCCTAATGTTCCGAATGTCACTCCCAGTGAAGGCAGCTTTCCCATGAACTTCTCCTTCCAATGGGTAGATGGGATTTCTTCCATCAAATGGTCAACAGGAACAAGGAAGCCACATATATTTACTCTACCCTTGTCACTTTGCCATTGAGAACCCCAATGATGGGGGACATTAGATGCCATAACACCTCTTCTTCCAGTCTTTCTGCTTCCATAAAATTAATGATAATAATGTGGTATTTGTTAAGTGCTTTTTTATGGTTTGTGCTAAGTGCTGACTAGGTGCCAGATACTGTACTAAGTGCTGGGCTAATCCAGTTGGACCCAATCCATGTCCCATGTGAGGCTCAGAGTCTTAATTCTCAAGGAAGTCTTAGAGAAGCAGTGTGGCTTAGTGGAAAGAGTCTGGGCTTGGAAGTCAGAGGTCATGGATTCTAATCCTGACTCCACCACTTGTCAGCTGTATGACTTTGGGAAAGTCACTAAACTTCTCTGTGCCTCAGGTATCTCATCTGTAAAATGGGGATTAAGACTGTGAGTCTCACTTGGGACAACCTGATAATCTTGTATCTGCCCCAGCACTTAGAACAGCGCTTGGCACTTAGTAAGTGCTTAACAAATACCATCATTATTGTTTTGAGAAGCAGCATGGCTCAGTGGAAGGAGTCTGGGCTTGGGAGTCAGAGATCATGGGTTCTAATCCCGGCTCCGCTACTTGTCAGCTGTGTGATTTTGGGCAAGTCACTTCACTTCTCTGTGCCTCAGTTCCCTCATCTGGAAAATTAGGATTAAGACTGAGAGCCCCATATGTACACCCCCCACCCCCAACCCAGTGCTTAGAACAGTGCTTGGCACATAGTAAGCGCTTGACAAATGCCATCATCATCATCATTATTATGATTATTAATTCCCATTTTACAGATGAGGTAACCGAGGCACAGAGAAGTTAAGTGACTCACCCAAGGCCACACAGCAGACAATGGGATCATGCCAAACAGCTTGGCCTAGTGGAAAGAGCCCGGTCCCAGCAGAGGACCTGGATTCTAATCCCAGCTCCCACCCACAGCTCCAGCACCTGGAGAAGCAGCCCCCTTCTGGGAGTGGAGAGGGAAGGTGGAGGGTTATTGTCTGCTGGCTCCATGACATGCAGGCTCCTCTCTCTGGTCGCCCATCAACCCTGTCTGCCCCAAGCTCAGCTGAGTGCCTTCAATGGACAATGTCCCCTTCAGGAGCCAGGCACATCAGCATTTGGACTGGTGGTAGGCTATCCACCAGAGGCTGACTGGTCTGTGCTCGGCTATGGGGGCTTCAGGGTGGCAGAGTCAGGGCCAGCCAAAGGCGACACCCAGGAGCCATATGCAGGTCCACGTGGTCTTCCCCACTCTTTAATCACCCTGTCCATTATAGGCCAGAGGAATGAAAAATGGCCACCGCACACATGCATCATCAGAGGAAACACCTGTGAGGTCAGGCGGTGGTGAAAGCAGATCAGCTCCAGCAGCATCCTTCCTGTTTTGCCATTGCCTATCCATAGCTGCCATTTTGGGAAGGTCTATTTTGGGAGCCATCTTCAACATGCTCCAGCACCTCCCATGATGGACATTAATCCCACTCGCATTAATCCTACCTTGGCTATAGGAGGGGGAAAAAAGAAACTGTTTTTTTCTTCATAAGTAGCAAGAATGAAACCCTAAAACTCTTTTAAATTCATTCCCACAGCAGAAGGAAACTCTGCAATGCCCTTTGAAAATATCCAGTCAATGTGTACTCCTCTCATTAGACAGAAGTTTCACTTTCATATCTTTCCTTTGTGCTATGAGTGAAAGAAGATAAGGGAAAGAGAATGAGGGGGGAGCATCAGAGTGGTTAAATAAATCATAATGAATAAGATAATGATAACCAGTATAATTAAAAACCGGGAAAATGTCCTGGGTCACCATTCAGGACAGGAAATCTCACCATGCTGGCAAGTATAGTTTTGGAATCAGAAACTCTGAAAGAAGTTCTTGATATTCTGCAATACGCACTTTTACATTTTCTATGTGTACAGATATGTTGTGACGTTCTTATTTCAGTGATCTTTTACAATAATGTGATTGAATTTTAATGTTGGTCTTACAGCTCTCATACTTTGAGAGAAGCTACAAAATCTACCATAGCTTAAGCACTTTCCTCCTCCACCTTGTGAAATATTTTGACTTGACAGAATGATTAAAGCCCATTTCAATTTAGCAGTTGATAATGACAACAGGTGTAGTTTGCATATTTAAAAGCAGATTTGCTGAATAGGATGTCATCATCATCGTTACATTTATTAAGCATCTATTGTGTTCAGAGCACCGTACTAAGTGATTTGGAGTGTGTAAAAATTAAAAGATGCAATCCTTGCTCTCAAGCAGTTTATCGTCTATCTTGGGAGACAGACACTTAAGTAAATTACAGATAATGTGAGTACTAGAGTTATAAGATATGTTCATAAGTGCTACGGGGGCTGTGAGAAAAGTAGAGATGCAGTATTTCCTAATGGATAGAGCACGGGTCTGGGAGTCAGAAAGACCAGGATTCTAATCCCAGCTCAGCCACTTGTCTGCTGTATGACCTTGGGCGAGTCATTTCACTTCTCTGTGCCTCAGTTAGCTCATCTATAAAATGGGGATTAAGTGGGACATGGACTGTGTCCAACCTGATTAGCTCGTATCTAGCACTTAGTACAAATGAGATGAGATGAGAGTCAGGCATCATAGGTTGGTTTGAGAGGAATGAAGACAGCAAGGTGGGATGTAGTGAGAAAGTAGAGTGGATAAGAAGGAAAGGGAGCACTAAATGAGTAATTTAAAGATGATACCAATTGATAAATAATTCTGCCATTTGTTAAGTACTTACTATGTTCTAAGCACTGTTCTAAGTGCTGGGGTATATACAAGTTAATGAGGTTGAACACAATCCCTGTCCCCCTGTCAATCAACCAATCAATCATATCGAGTGTTTACAATGTACAGAGCACTGTATTATGTGCTTGGGAGAGTACAACAGAATTAGTAGACGTGTTCCCTGCCCATAACAAACTTGCAGTCTAGAGGGGGAGACAGACATTAATGTGAATACTGTGGTCAAGACTTTCTGCTTGATCCGGTGAGGAATGTGTAAGCACTGGAGGATTTTGAGAAGTGGTGAGAAGTGTTCAGAAGGATGTTATAGAGGGATAACAGACAGACTAGAGAGTGGAGAGACTGGGAGATCAGTGAGGAGGAGGATGCAATCATCAAGTTCTAATCCTGGCTCCACCACTTGTCTGCTGTGTGACCTTGGGCAAGTCACTCTATTTCTCTGTGCCTCAGTTACCTTAACTGTAAAATGGAGATTAAGACTCTGAGATGTGGGACATGGACTGTGTCCAACCTGATCGGCTTATATCTACCCCAGTGCTTAGAATAGTGCCTTGCACATAGTAAATACTTAACAAATACAATAATATATAAAAAAATATCAAGCTGGGATATGAAAAGTGCCTGAAAAGTATGGAGGCAGTTAAGACAGAGGAAGGAATGGATTCTGGAAATGTTGTGGTGGAGGAAGAACTACCAGGATTTGGCAACAGACTGGATGTGAGGTTGATAGAGAAGGAGTCAAAGAAAATTTGAAGATAGTGGGCTGGAGAATCGGAGAGGATGATGATGTTAACTGTGATGGGAAAGAGAGGATTCTAGTGGAAAGAAGAGTTCAGGTGAAAGGGCAAACTCATGCAGTGAGTTCATAACAAAACAGACAATGTATTATGAATTTATATGCCTGATAGCTTAGCAGGAACAAGTTTCTAAGGTGACACCTGAAGTTGACTGAGGTGGAAAGCTATTCGCATCAGCTTGTTTTAAAGTTACACAAAATAATCAGTCCAAAGCATAACAACAAACTACTAAATGACAGCAATTCATTCCCCCCACCATGAAAAAATGCATTGAAGAAATCCATTTTTATAATTGATCACGGATGTGGCAATATCACAGAGTGGCCATAATTTCAAACTTGTGTAACTGCCAATGGTCCAGAGCATGCTGGGTAACCGTGGTGATTACTCTATTGTTTGCTCTACCCTTGAAAAGCCCAATCATTGAGTAGCAGGCTTAGTCTTCCATAGGAGCTGTAAGTATTAGGGGGAGAAAATCTATGGGATCCAGATCCTGTGTTCACTTGCTTCCAATCTTGAACTGATGCTGCTCATGAATGACCTAACAATTTTCCTCTCTGATAAATATATTATTTTATAAAAATGTTTTACTTTACAAATGATCATATTTATTAAAAAAGAATCTATTTAAGCCTGAAGTTCAGTGAGTAGAACCGGGCTGTGTTACCATCTCCAGTGGCCTAGGGCTAATGGATTTGTGCCGGCGGGGCCCCCAGTGATGCATGATACATCATATGCCGTGTGATGATATCAGAGAGCCTCTCTGGTGTAACTGATTAGAGTCCAGCTTGGATTACTCCCATCCCCATGATGCCTCCTTCCAGTATCATTCTCTCAACTGAGCAGGGACTGATCGCTCCTGAATATGCCCCATGTCTTGCTTTTCAATATGGTAGGTGTATAGGCAGGGTGAGTTCGGAGGGTATCCGTACTGGACACATTCAATTTGTGAGATTGGGGTCAACTAGATGGGGTACCCAAGTCAGATGAACAAATCCTTCATTGGCAATGTTTCTGACTCTGAGCCCTGAGCAGCAAGGGAAAGTTGAGAGAACAGGTTTGTGCATTTTAAGAACCACCCATGGAAAGAAAGAAAGAGAACTTTCCAAGTCTCATAAATTGTCCTTCCCTTTTGGGGGGAATTTCAATGCAATAAAGTGAGAAACAGTGCTGCCTAATGGAAAAGGCACAGACCTGGGAGTCAAAGGACATGGATTCTCATCCCAGCTCTGCAGTGGCCTGCCTTGTTACCTTAGGCAAGTCACTTCACTTCTCTAGAACTCAGTTTCCTCATCTGTAAAATGGAGATTTGTTGTGCGTTCTCCCCCATACTTAGGTTGAGTTGTCCAACTTGTATCTATCTCAGCTTAGAACAGTGCTTGGTTCATAGCAAGTGCTTAACAGATGCAATAATAATAATATGAAATATGGTCAGGACCCAACTGGGAACTCTGCCTCGTCATTTGAAGAGCTGTAAAACTGATTAAATATGTCTGCTAACAAGTAATATTTCAGAGATATAATAAAAAAATTTCAAGAGGAGATTCACATAGAAACTGCACATCAGAACTCTCTAGATTCTGAAATCTTAAACATGTCTCCTTTTTCTTTCCTCATTTCCCTTTTGTTTTCCTTTCCTTCTTTCCCCTCATTTTTTCCTTCCCTTCCTCCGTCTCTATTTTCCCCCACCCCTCAATTTTTCCTTTCTTTCTCTATTCCACACTCTCTTTGACCCCATCCTCTAATATCACCTTACCTTGCCTTAATGTTGGATGTTGCTCCAACCTCTAGCAATCAACAGTCTATAACAGGCTGCTGAAGCTTGTAAATGGTTAAATACTGAAATTGGTGTTTACTAAACCTTTAATAGCAGCATCACAGTCTAAGGTGGTGTTGAAAATGATTTCTAAGGCTTCAAAGGTCTTGGGAATTAGATAAATAAGACATGTTGCCTAAATTAAGCAAGGAGGGACTACTGAGACTAGCTGTTGCTGTTATCAAATTACCCACTCATTGTGAGAAGCATCACATTCATTTTTGGCATGAATGAATCTAACCGAATAATGTGTTCTTAATTGTTTGCTCTAATAACTTGCTAGATGCTTATCTCGACTCCTTAGCTACAGGCTGCCAACTGTCATATCCGCTCTAGTTTCCAGGCAAAATGAGATTGCACTGACAAAAATAAGTTTCTTCACTTTCCAAATGCTGACAGTTAGCTTCTGAAACTGTTGTTTGCCATTCTCTTTGTCAGTCTGTTATCAAGTTCCTTTTTCATGACAGCTTCCAGGGGAGGAGATGATATTTTCTTTTGCATATTCCAGCTACTAAACACCTGCCCTGAGTTCCAAGGGTGCCTTTAACTACTGAAAAGATTCTGAGCTTAAAAAAGGATTTGCATGAACTCAGGGGTTTGGAATGACCCTAAAATCAGTCAGTGAGGTGAAGTGGATTTCAAATACATCTATTCCACAACTCCCCATTGACCAAAAAGAGAAAGAGAGAGAGAAAAAGATAATGGACAGCAGCCTCACTGGAAAGAACAGACACATAAGATTATCTTATATCCAGGAAAAGAACAGTAAACAGAGCGGGTGAGTGGAGAAAAAAAGGGATCATGGAGATATTGGGGTTGAGGCAATAAATTAAAGGGTAAGAAAATACATAAGGGCTTAAGAAATAAGTAATACCCTTACTGGATCAGACCAATAGTTCATCAACCAATGGTAGTTATTGAGCACTTACTTTGTGCAGAGCACTATACTAAGTGCTTGGGAGAGTACAATACAGCAGAATTGGCACACAGGTTCCCTGCCCATAACGAGCTTCAGTCTAGAGGGGTGACTGACATCAATATGAATAAATAATTCATAATGTGTAATGTAAAGATTTTTACCTAAATGCTGCCCCTTTCAGGATCACACCTGAAGAGTTTCCAGTACTCTACCAGTCTCCCCTGTGGGAGGGAGAGTCAAGCAGAGGCATAGCCATTCCATTCCTAGCCTGGGCAGTAGCTAGTGAGTGGAAGGCAAACTGCTACAAATCAAAACTCACCTCTGCTGGGGAGCAACAGCATGGGTGAGAGTTAAGTGTGGAGACTCAAGTTTATTGCACAGAGAAGGTCATGGGTTCTAATCCCAGCTCTGCCACTTGTCTGCTGTGTGACCTTGGGCAAGTCACTTCATTTTTCTGTGCCTCAGTTTCCTCATCTGTAAAATGTGGATTGAGACTGTGAGCCCCACATGGTACAAGGATTGCTTGTAACCAACCCAGAGCTTTGTACAGTCACTGGCACATAGTACATTCTTAAGAAATACCATCATATTTGGAGGAACTATACAATAGCTACCCTGTTCAAAAGGCACCTGCAGAAACACGCTACCAGATGTGATCAGTCCCAACTTCTTAATGACCCATTTCCTCCACAGAAGAGAACATCCATCTCACTAGTGTGCTTTTTCGAGCAACATTCCCACACCACTCAAGTTCAAGTTCGGATAATGTCCAGGAAAGGTCTGAGGTCTCTATCAACCCTGAAATGAACCATCAAACTCTTATTCCTTTCAAAAAAGAGCCATAAAATCATCTTGGGCAAAGTTTCTTATTTGAGGTTCAATCTTTTTGGTTTATAAACTAACTTTCAAATGCATCACCAAAAAGTGAGAAGAATCATGTTTCTTACATAAACCAAGGCTCAGCAAGCTCACGCTAATCAAAGCCATTCCATGGGACCCAGACCATTAAGGGGAATCACATAGAATAGAAAACAACTTGCTTCTATTACTTCTTTTCCAATGCATTCAAAAGGTTCCGGGTTATTATTATTACTATTATGATTGTTAAGTTACTCTGTGCCAAGCACTGTTCTAAGCACTTGGGTAGATACAAGTTGATCAGGTTGGACACAGTCCCAGTCCCACATGAGGCTCACACTCTTAATCCCTGTTTTACAGATGAGGTAACCACGGCCCAGAGAAGTTAAGTGGTTTACCCAAGGTCACGCAGCAGATATGTGGCAGAACCTAGGTCCTTCTAACTCCCAGGCCCATGCTCTATCCACTAAGCCATGCTGCTTCTTGGGGTTCTTTCTTTAGTGAAATGGGTGGGGGTGCGGGGTGGGGGTCAAAGCAACAGATAATTCAGTCAGCAATGTTGACTGCCTGGAGCCAGGAGGCTGCTTTTCTTATGGACATTCTTTCATGCACCTCTGCCTCCTATGGCTGTGCTAATTGGCCATTGCAGCTCCAATACTTTCCCGGTCTTTTCTCTGCCTTTCCTGCTGCTCTTCCAACCAAGTGACAGGCTACCTTTCCCACCAACTTGACTGAATCAGGGATGACAGGTAGGTAGGAAGTCCTCCCCATTCTGAGGAAACCACCTGGCATGACCAACGTTTCCAGGCTGGGTCAGGGTCCAGAGGTGATCATGAGGTCACTGGATCAGAGGCGGTTACTCGGCTGACCTCCACAGTTGAGTGGGGCATATGCAGGTCATGGGTTACTGGTCCGGTTGAACTGGTTGACGCAGCAGTAAGATGAACAAATCCTTCATTGGCAATGGTTCTAACTCTGAGCCCTGAGCAGCAAGGGAAAGTTGAGAGAACAGGTTTGTGCACCCAGGGAACCACCCAGGGAAAGAGAGAAAGAGAACTTCCCAAATCTCATAAATTCTCCTTCCCTTTTGGGGGGAACAAGTGCAGATTTTCCAGCAAAGTTTCAGGTTTGAGATTGGATCTTTTTGTTCGTCTGTCGTTTGTTATTTTATGGTACTTGTTACGTGCTTATGATGTGTCAAACACTGTTCTGAGCATTGGGCTAGGTACGAGTTTAATAAGTTGGACACAGCCACTGTCCCACATGGGGGCTCACAATCTTAAGTAGAAGGGAGAACAGGTATTGAATCCCCAGTTGAGGAAACTGAGGCACGGAGAAATTAAGTGACTTGCCCAAGGTCACACAACAAACAATTGGCAGAGCTGGGATTAGAACCCAGGTCCTCTGACTCCCAGGCCCATGCTCTTTCCACTAGGCCGCAGTTTTAGTTTCCTGTTGTTGGGCAGGGATTGTCTCTGTTACTGAATTGTACTTTCCCAGTGCTTACTTAGTACAGTGCAACATTTTACAAATGGGCAAACTGAGGTACAGAGAAGTGAAGTGATTTATCCAAGGTTACAGAGCAGGTGAGCTGGTATTAGAACCCAGGTCCTCTGGATCCCAGGTCCATGCTTTATCCACTAGGCTATACACTTCTCAGTTGGGTAGAATATAATTCAAGTGTATATCCTGATGAAAATCTTATTTAAGTTCTGTAGTTGATCATTAATTCCAGATGTGGCCCATTCACTTTTTTGTCTGTAGCGTAGTTGAGATCATTTGAAACAAACGTATCAAATGCCAGGTTGTGACTAGATCATGGAAACTTCTGGTGGGTTTATTATCAATCAAGCAATCAGTGGCATTTATTGAGCGCTTATTGTGTATTAGAGCAGTGTGCTACACACTTGGGAGAATAAAATCCAATAGAGGGACACAAGGAACTTGCAGACTAGAGGAGGGCAACAGACATTAAAATAAATTACTGAGGCTACATACACAGTGCTGTGGGGCAGCATGACTTAGTGGATAGAGCACAGGTCTAGGAGTCAGAAGGACCTGGGTTCTAATCTTGGCTCCACCACATGTCTGATGTGTGACCTTGGGTAAGTAATTTCACTTCTCTGTGTTTCAATTCCCTCATCTGTAAAATGGGGATAAGAGTGTGAGCCCCATGTGAGACAGAGACTATGCCTGACCTGATTAACTTGTATCTACCCCAGCACTTAGAACAGTGCTTGGCACATAGTCATGGTACTTAACAAGTACCATAATTTTTATCATTATCATTTCAGACTGTCAATAACTTGTGCAATGACTCATTCTAAGCACCAGCCCCTATTTTTCCCATCCCGAATGCCTCTGTCATAAGACAGCTCACTGATGAAATCTAAAATTTAAGAAGACTAAAAGTTTGCCAATTTAACATGACTTCAAAGTTAAGAATAATTCCTATCTTCCAGCAAGGCACATGGTCAGAATCTCATTGGCACCAATAATATTAGAGGGGCAGCTTGGGTAACCAAGTTACTGTCTGGGCAGGAGAGTTTACATATAAGAACAATTTAATCAAATCATTGTGTGTAATGGGTCACAAAGCTGGAAAAGGACTTAATCTTGTGAATAACATATCCTTGCAATAATTTGACAATGATCAGATGTGACCAGAGTCTCTAGTTTGTATCTGGTAGGTAATTCATTCATTCAGTCAGTCATATTTATTGAGCGCTTACTGTGTGCAGAGCACTATACTAAGCACTTGGGAGAGTACAATATAACAATAAGCAGACACATTCCCTGCCTGCACTATTTTATACTTTAGAGGGGAGACAGACTTCGATACAAATAAACACATTATGGCTGTGTACATAAGTGCTTGTGGGGCTGGGAGGGAGGAAGAACAAAGGGAGCAAATCAGGGTGAGGCAGATGGGAGTGGGAGAAGAGGAAAGGGGGGCTGAATCTGGGAAGGCCTCTTGGAGGAGATGGGCCTTCAATAAGGCTCTGAAGCAGGGGAGAGTAATTGTCTGCTGGATTTGAAGAGGGAGGGGGTTGCAGGCCAGAGGCAAGACATGGGCTTGGAGTCAGCAGTGAGATCAAGGTAATTAGGTAGTCTTTCTGTCCAGTTTTTAAAAATGATGTTTGTTAAAACACTTACTATGGGTCAAACACTGTTCTAAAACTGGGGTAGAAACAAGATAATCAGGTGGGACACAATCCCTGTCCCAAATAGAGCTTACAGTCTAAAGTCAGAGGGAGAAGGATTGAATCCCATTTTGCAGATATGGTAATAATAATAATTATGGTACTTGTCTAATGCTTACTATGTGCCAAGCACTGTTCTAAGCACTGGGGTAGATACAAGTTAATCAGGTTGGATTAACTTGTCCCACATGGGGCTCACACTCTTAATCCCCATTTTACAGATGAGATAACAGGCCCAGTGAAGTTAAGTGGCTTGCCCAAGGTCACACAGCAGACAAGTGGCGGAGCCGGGATTAGAATCCAGGTCCTTCTGATACCCAGGCCTGTGCTCTCTCCACGAAGCCACCTGAGGCACAGAAAAGTTAAGTGTCTTGCCCAAGGTCACACAGAGGACTCCCAAGCCGGTGCTCTTTCCACTGAGCCATGCTGCTTCCCCATGCAAACAAGGTAATCAGGTTAGACACAGTTATATTGTTGTACTGTCCCAAGCGCTTAGTACAGTGCTGTGCACACTGTCAGCATTCAATAAGTGCGATTGACTGACTGGCTGACTGCCCCCATGGCCTTTGGGTCTTGCCCCCTCAGGCCGAGAGCAGCACGGTGTCAGTTTGGGGGCTCCCCAAACCCTGTCTCCCCTCCCAATTCTAAATTTGTTATGGGCAGGGAACATGTCATGCTGTATCATACTCTCCCAAGCACTTAATACAGTGCCCTGCATGTAGTGCTCAAAAAATACCATTGATTGCCACCTCTGTTGTACTGGACTCTCCCAGGCACTCAGTTCAGTGCTCTGCACATAGAGAGCATTCAGTACCAATAATTGATTGCCACCTCTGTTGTATTGTTCTCTGAAGCATTTAGTACAGTGCTCTGCATTACTGTAAACGCTCGATAAATGCCACTGATTGCTGCCTCTGTTATATTGTACTCTCCGTATTGTATTCCCGAACGTGTAGTACAGTGCTCTCAACAGAGAGCGCTCACTAAATACCACTGATTGATTCTCCCCTTTCCTCCTCCTCCCACCCACTTTATGTGTCTACAGGCCATTGGCCAGCCCGGGGGCTCGACTTGGCCAGGTCTGCCCATCTGGTCACTTGGGAAAAAGAAAGGTCACCCCAGCCCACAAGCCATGTGCTTCTCTGGGGGTGGGGGGAGAGGCGCGTGTGTGTGTGTGTGTGTGTGTGTGTGTGTGTGTGTGTGTGTGTGTGTGCGCGCGCGCTCACTTCCTACAGGAGGCCTTCCCAGACTGAGCTCCCTCCTTCCTCTCCCCCCCGCATCCCCCCCGCTTTACCTCCTTCCCCTCCCCACAGCACCTATATATACATGTATGTTTGTACATATTTATTACTCTATTTATTTTACTTATACGTATTTATTCTATTTATTTTATTTTGTTAATATGTTTTGTTTTGCTGTCTGTCTCCCACTTCTAGACTGTGAACCCGCTGTTGGGTAGGGACCCTCTCTATATGTTGCCAACTTGTACTTCCCAAGCGCTTAGTACAGTGCTCTGTACACAGTAAGCGCTCAATACATGCAATTGAATGAATGAATGAATGAAAGAAGACGAACAGCAGAACCAGGATTTGATTTTAGGACTACCGGGCCCATAATCCTTCCATTAGGGCATGCTGCTTCTCTGACTCCATTACTTCCATTAGCATGATTGACATGACCACCGAACATTGGCCTTTGATGGAATTATTAATAGGGGCTTGCAGCTATTACTTTAATACTAGCTTTCTGGCTAGTTGGGGGCCCAGTTAAATTGACTGACTGGGAAGAAAAGTCAACCTGGAGCTCCAAATCAAATTAGCAATTAGAGAAAATGAGGCCGGAAGAAAAGGTAAGCAAACAAGTGCCTGAATGACCAGAATTTGGTTGACTATCGAAAAACAATGTGGCTTAGTTTAATAAAAATAAAGCCCAAGTAACCACCTAGATTTGATGTGACAGCGGTCGAACTCTTGAAAGGGACTGCTACATGGGGTGAAGCAAAACAATGGATTGGTATTTATCAGATGATGGAGAATGGGTCTATGGCCAAAGTGACTATTCGAGACGTAAAAACTTAATTATCTGAATAACCGGATAATTGGATTACTGGAAAAAATGGGATGTGGCAGGCACCACATATAGAATGGTTTTGTCCTGAATTATTCAAATTAAAACATAGAGATCAGTTTCTTTAGCAAGGTAAGCTAATTTCCCTCTCCCTAACTCAGTAATGACCAACAGAATGGAATGCTATGCACTTGGATTTGATTAGGGAGTGGAAGAATTCAAAAAGTCATCCCACTGTTTTAGTCATCATTAGCCTCTCCAAATGCAGGGTTTTGCTCTTCTTTGGGTCTCTAATTGATTCTGAAAGGAAGTCTGAAAGGAAGCCAGGCCTTCCTAAGCCATTCTGACCCTCAGGACCTGCCCCAGTCCCTTGGGTCTGTCCTGAACCTGAAGTTCCCCTGTTGGTTATTACAGGTTTATGGAAAGTAAAGTGAGGCTTTCTCCTCCCTGAGGGAGTGGGCCTCTATTTTACAATTTGGATAATCTCACTGCCTAATTTGGATAATCTCACTGCCGAACCCTAGCCCATGTTCTGCTTCTGCACTGGAACACCCCTCCCTCCTCAAATCCAACAAACAATGTCTTTCCCCACCTTCAAAACCTTATTGAAGCACATCGCCTCTAAGAGGCCTTCCTAGACTAAACCTCCCCCTTCCTCTTCTTCCACTCCCTTCTGCATCACCATGACTTGCTCTCTTTGGCCTTCCTCCCTCCCAGCCTCACAGCACTTATGTATGTATCTGTAACATTTATTTGTAGTGATGTCTGTCTCCCCTCTCTAGACTGTAGGTTCACTATTGTTCTATTGCATTCTCCCAAGCACTCAGTATAGTGCTCTGCACACAATAAGCGCTCAATAAATACGATTGAATGAATTGAGTAATTCTGAATGAAAGATGTTTACGTGGTGCCTGTTTTTTCTAGCCATCTGATTTTCCAGCCATCCAAATAATTCGCTTTTTAAAAATCTTACATTACCCAGTTTGGCTATGGACTCAGTGCCCTCCCTGCTTTAAGATGGCTGTGGTCATCATCATAAATTTTCCAAGTTATTTCAGGTTCCCAGGGCTTCCCTGGAGTTTGGGAGTTCTCTATTCCTTGCTGACTGGGAAGATGAATGAACCAGAAAGCTGGAGCCCATGCAGTCAGCAGTTGTTCCCTCCATCAGAAAAGAAAAGGGAATTGACAATTTAGTGTATACAATTTGATAGAAAACAAGTAAAAAAAAAAAAAAACATTTCTAGAAGAAAAAGGAGCAGTGAAAATAAACTCAAACCAGATCCAAGATTCCCATGAGCAACCATGAGCCTAAAATGTGATTATCGTCAGGGCTAATGTTTCCATTCAAACCTCAGAGATCTTGCATGCATGGGTCTTTGTTCTAGACATGATGTCACCAAAACAGATTCGATTTGTTTCATCTTATCAGACATGTGCACCAATTTTATTCATAGAGTGGAGAATGTTTCCAGACGTAGCATGTGTTTTAAAAAGGTTATCCAAATCAACAGAGACATTTATAATGGAAACATTACATAAACTGATGTTCTGGTTTTCTGGCCCTAAACTCTTTCAAGAGGCAAAAGGGTAGAGTTGTCAACCTCATCCACGGAGGTAGAGTTTTGTGCGCAGAAAATGGAGACCAAATTTCTTAAGACAGGTTCATTCTCTAAAAACAAGCTTTCCAAATCCCAAACTGTATTGGATTATGTAACCATTGTTTGAGACAGATCAATAGATGGAATAGGGTATTGTCTCAATCAATTAATCAATTGTGTTTATTGAGAACTGACTGTGTGCAGAGCACTGTACCAAGCACTTGGGAGAGTACAATGCAACAGAAATGATAGACACATTCCCTGTACGTAACGAGAAGCAGCATGGCCTAGTGGAAAGAGCACGGGCCTGGGAGTCAGAAGACCTGGGTTTAATCCCGGATCTGCTAATTCCTTGCTGTATGACCTTGGTCAGATCACTTAATTTCTTAATTTCTCCATGCTCAGTTCTCTGGTTCTCCCTCCTACTTAGACTCTGAGCCCCATGAGGGACAGAGACTATGTTCAACCTAACTGACTTACGTCTATCCCAGCACTTAGAACAGTGCTTAACAAATACTATAAAAAAAGAGTTTACAGTCTAGAGGAAGAAGAGATCTCACCTAACAATGACATAGCTCCTGTTCTTATCTTCATTTTGCCTCTGTCTCTCTGCCTTATCATGAAAGCACTAAAATGGCATATTAGGGCCCTTCACAAACCTCCATGTTTCCCCATGGGATCCCAGTAGTTTGATCAAAGAGCGGGACTTGCTTTCTGCCTCTGTAAACACCTACAACCCCACTGTTAACCAAGATAGACCCTGATCCAGAGCTGAAGAAAAAAAATACGGTGTGAGCATATGCATATGGTGTTTTGTTTGACTGTAGAATCTTCCACTCCTTGTTCTAGTACCGTTAAGATTAAATGCTTTCGTTCTTTGTGAGGTTTCAGAAATTTGTGGGAAGAGAACATTTACAAAATGAATGTTAAAATTCTCAATCATCTTCTAATGCAAAAATATATTTTGATGTATGTTTTACAAAATTAGATATATAGGTGTGGGACCTGTTACTGCCCGTTAGAAACCATTTCCCCCAACTACATTTCCCATCTGAAATATTTAGTGTTAGAAATCTTTATTTCCTTGCATTTAATGCTTTCTGTGTTTAAAAACACATAGCAATTAGCTTCTTGAAAAAGAGCTGACATTTGTAGACCCTTTTTGCCCAAACCCTTACAATTATCATGAGAACACACTTAATTTTATGCATTTTTTTTCCAAGAGAACCCAATTGGGTTTTCACCAATCACCTCCCTTTAGGGGTCCTCGCTGGGGAAACCCAGAGCAGCTGTCTGGGAACAACAACACTTTTGAGACGTGTCTCCATTTCCAGAGACGGAAACTTCTTAAAAAGATATTCATTACGCACCGTTCGTTGCACCTTTTCATTTTCTCTGAAAGTAGGCCTGTGACTGGGTTGGGAGTTAATTGGTTTGCAGAGGAGGAAACTTGAGGTGCTGCCAGATGGTTTTCTGGGAAAGGATGAACATGTTACCATATGGCAGTCAAGAGAATTGTTGTAGGAAATAATCAGCCCAGCTCACTACAGGCTTCTTACTGAAAAGCCAATCAGAAAAAGCTGTCTGAACAGGAAAAGAATAAATTTAAGATGATTAATAAATTTCAACTTGATTTTTCTCACTGTTCTCAATGATGATGTCTTTGGAGAATTCCAGTAGTAATAACTGTGGTATTTGTTGAGGTCTCACTCTGTGCCAGTTACTGACTGGGGTAGATACAATTAGATCAGATGCAGTACCTGTCCCACATTGGCCTTATAATCTAAAGAGAAAAAGGAAGGAGTGTTTAATCCCCATTTTATAGATGAGGAAATGGAGGCACAGAGAAGCAAAATGGCATGCTTAAAGTCACACAACCGGTGAGTGTCAGCGATGGGATCAGAACCCAGGCCTCTTGACTGCCATTCCTGGGCTCTTTGCACTGCACTGGGACATGCTGCTTCAGTACAACAGCTTTGGGTTTCTGGTAGAATAAAAGAGAAGCAGCATGGCCCAGTGGACAGAGCATGGACTAGGAAATCAGAAGGACCTGGGTTCTAATCCCAGCTCTGTCACTTGTCTGCTGTGTGACCTTTGGCAAGTCACTTAACTTTTCTGGGTCTCAGTTGCCTCAACTGTAAAATAGGGATTAAGATTGTGATCCCATGTGGGAACACAGACTGTGTCCAACTTCATTAGCTTGTAAGTATCTCACCATTTACTACAGTGTCTGGCATGTAGTAAGCGCTTAACAAATACCATGACAAAAATAAATGAATAAATAATACAAATTAAAACATTGGGTTAGAAGGCATCAAGCAGCAATAATAAAACCAAACTGGCTCCGAGGGGTCACAAAAGCCTCTCTAACTGTCCACTTTCCTGTATAAGGATAGTTCTTGTGACACAAGCTGTAATCCACACCACAGGATCTCCGAGAGACTATGGGAGACAGGGAATTCGGGAGGCAATGCTTGCTCGAAGAAAATGTGTTCCTCCAGCTTCCACCAGCTGATCAATTAAACAATCAAGGGTATTTATTGAGACCTTACTGTGTGCAGAGCACTGTACTAAGCTTTTGGGAGAGTGTAATACAACCAAGTCGGTGGATACGTTCCATGCCCCCAAGGAGTTTACAGGCTAGAGAGGGAGACGAACATTAATATAAATAAATTAATCTGGGATGTGTACATAAGTGCTGTGGTGCTGAGGGAGGGGTGTCTATCAAGTGCTTAAAGGGGACAGATCCAAGTACAGAGCCACGGCTGATCTCCATGGTCTCAGGGGATTGTTCTCTCCTACATTTGCTTTTGCCTGAAATAGGAAAAATCATATTTTGCAGTGCTGGAACACAAACAGATGGCTCCCTTCAATTGATCCTTAAGCACAGAAACCAAGAGGAGTAAAGAGATTATGAAGGTGGTCCAGAGGACAGCAACCAAAAGATTGAAGAGTTGGAAAATTAGGCTTGTGAAAAAAGGGCTAAAGAATTAGATGATTAAACATGAGGAAGTTTTCTCTATGAGCTAATTCTTGGACAACTCCAAAAACCTGAGGGCTATTTAGTATATTCATTGTGTGCTGATCAAAACGAGTGAAATCACAGGCTGAAGTGATAAATTTCTTACATGAATTATTGAAGTTTTGTTCTCCTTGGCTATTGCCACCCAAACTACAAAGTTGCTTATTACACAGGGGAAGGGTTGGGAACCTAAGGCTCTTTTTGGAATCAAACATGTCTCTTGCATGCAGATTGAGCATGATGCCAGTAGCTTCACCCCCACGGTAAAAAGAGCTATGCGGAAAGTCAGGCAGCAAGTAATTTTGGGGTCCGAAAGGGCCCGTAGTCTGGCCCAAATGGCAGGTAGTATTATAAATGCAAAGCAACATGACAGTTCAGAGTCCAAAAAGTCCAGTGTTCAAGGGAACCTAGTCATGAAGGGCACAGCTCCCCCAAGTTCTGCATCTGTAGAGGATGCTCCTGCAGCTACTGCTCTAGTCTCTGCAGCCCTGGTTCATGCTGGGAAGGTGGCAAGACATAACGGTGGTTTCAATTGGCAGGCCAGTGGACAGGAATGTCTGTTGCTGACTCATTCCTCCATCCTTCTCACTTCCTCTGCCTTCCCTCCCTGTCTCTCCCTGCATTCCCTCCCTCTCCCCACCCTTTTCTTCTTGCTCTCCTCCTCTGGTCTCTTTTCCTCCTCTTCTCCTCTTACCTCATCCTGTTCGTTCCCTTTTCTCACCACCTATCAATCAATGGTATTTATTGAGCCCTTGCTCTATGCAGAGCAGTGTATGAAAAGGTAGACTCAATTCCTGCCCTTTCTTCTTCTCTTTTCCCTTCTCTTCCCCCTCCCCCAATATTTCCCTTGCTGTCTTTCCCTCTTTCCTGCTCTCCTTCCCTTTCTCACTCCCCCCTTCTCTTCTGCTCACCATCCCTGAAAGTAATGATATCATGTATCACAGTAGTGGGAAATAGGCACGCATAAGTGGTATGGTAGGTTTTTGGCACACCAATTGCTCAGAGATTTATTTAGTTTGGCTTTTCTGTACAAAAAACTTTGTTGTCCCCTCCTCTAGGGTGATCAGAGAATGCTTGTGTCACAGCGTCAGGTGTACAGTGAGAGCCGGATGATCCTGGATAAGTCATTAGACTAGTCTCATATTGGCCAGACAAAGCAGAGAGCAAAAGGGTGAAGTGCTTTGAATCATTTAAATGAAACCTGCTACATAAATCCAAATTTATAACACTGAGGCTTGTGAGTAAAAAAGAAGGGAGGCTTTTGAAAGCCTAAAGGTTGCCCCCCGACGTTTTAAAAATGGGGAAGAATGCTGTCCTTCCTCCCTCCAATCCACCCTCTAATGCTACCAGTAAGCAGCATGGCATAGTGGGTGGAGCACGGGCCTGGGAGTTAGAAGGTCATGGCTCCTAATCCCAGCTCTGCCACTCATCTGCTGTGTGACCTTGGGTAAGTCACTTCACTTTTCTGTGCCCCATTTACCTCATCTGTAAAATGGAGATTGAGACTATGTGCACCACAGGGGACAGGGACTGTGTCCAACCCGATTTGCTTGTACCCACCCCAGTGCTTAGCATGGTGCCCAGCATATAGTAAGTGCTTAACAGATACCATAATTGTTATTAATCATTATTATTACCATTGATATTGGACCCAGGGTGAGAAGCCGTTGGAACAGTCACCCTATTTTCTAGGGCAGGGGAGGGGCTTTGGGGGGCAAAACTTGAATGAAGAAAAGACCTATGGACTGTGATTAGGAGAAATAAAATGGCAAGAAATCTGAGCCAGAAAGACAAATTAGACAGAGAGAGAACTAGATCGAGGCAGACACAGGTAGGGGTCTCTTTCCCAACCACAGCCTTCACTTGTCAGTCAATTGTATTATTGTGTGCTTTCTGTGTGCAGAGCACTGTACTAAGCACTTGGGGGAGTACAGTATAACAACATAACAGACACAGTCCCTGCCCATAATGAGTTTACAGTCTAGAGGAGACTGCAAGGGACCCCACACCCAACCAGCAGTGAAGCCGGGGGCACCAGGTTTTTGTTTTCTTTTTTAAGGTATTTGTTAAGCACTTACTATGTGTCAAGCACTGTACTAAGCACTGAGGTAGATACAAGACAATCAGGTTGGACACAATCCCTGTCCCACATGCTCACTTTCTAAGTAGGAGGGAGTAGGATTTAATCCCCATTGTACAGTTGAGGCACCTAACCTCCCTCCCACACCCTCTTTTCCCCCTGACCCCTGGATGGGACTCTGGAGAGGGTGGCGGGGTTGGGGGGAAGAGAGGTATTGCTACACCCTGGGAGAAGATCCTGGAAGCAAACATAGCAGCAGAAGGGGCTCTTCTCCAGAGTCAGTGCAGAGGTGCTGCTGCAGGCTGTTTGGGAGGAGGAATCTCCCATGGCCTAGTGGCTAGAGCACAGGCCTGCGAGTCAGAAGGACCTGGGTTCTAATCCCACTCCATCACTTGTCTGCTGTATGACCTTGGGCAAGTCGCTTCACTTCTCTGGGCCTCAGTTACCTCCTCTGGAAAATGGGGATTAAGACTGTGAGCCTCATGTGGGATGTGGACTATGTCCAACCTGATTAGCTTGTATTTACAACATGGCTTGACTCAGAATAAGCACATAGCAAATACCATCATTATTGTTATTATTATTATCCCTGTCCCTCCCTGTCTCTCCTACTTGCTGTGTAATGGTGGCTGCAGGGGAGTTGGCCCCTTATGGCACTAAAAAATTCCAGCACACCTCTACCAGCCCCGCCATATTTATTGAAACAAATAAAAAATATCTCTTAAAAAGATAAAAATGACTCTCCAGAAGTCAGGATCATAGTGAAATTCAGTCTCTTAGGAAACCAAACCATTTCTGGGAAATGTTTATTGATTTGACCATCGATGTTCTCTAAAACCATGTTTTTAACCTGATGCAGTTCTTGGGCAATGCATGATTCTCCTGAACAAAATAAATCAAAGCAGTTCTCTCAGATCTGTAATTTATATATATCTGTGACTTGTAGAGCAGTAGTTTATTCATATTAATGTCAGTCTCCCCCTTCTAGACAGTACGCTCACTGTGGGCAGGGAATGTGTCCATTTATTGTTATATTGAACTCTCCCAAGTGCTTAGTACAGTACTACGCACACAATTAGCACTCAATAAATATGTTGGAATGATCGAATGAACATCACATTCTAGGGTCTTGTCTTTAGCTGAACCTTAGAATTGCAGTCATACAAACTAGCACCAGTGTACCCTGACTCTAGTTTTCATGTTAGCATCCCAGTGCAAGTTGCAGGGAAGGATAGGTTGGAGGGAAAGGTAGGCAGGGTCTGAGCAGACCCTTCAACACCACATAGGTGGTCTGTTCCGATCAGGGGAAGACAGGCTCATTTGGCAGTCTCGGGGAGTTCTTCAGACAGAGTCATCCCGCCACCCTCTCCTGCCTGGGACCCTAATGTCCTGGAAGATCTTTCCACCCCTAAGACGTAGAGGGAGTAGGAGCTTTTTCACCCTTTCCCCTGCTCCTCCTCCTCCCCCCTGCTGTCTTCTGCCTCTGCCCACCTGTGTCCCTGATGAGAGACTGGGAGTGAGAGCATCCAGAGGGAAAAGTGGAGCCGTAGTCCATGGGTACTGGGAGAATTCTACGGAGGCAGAGAGGCAGGCAGGGAGAGCAAGGGGTGGGAAGACACGAGCAGCCAAGGATGGAGAGAGGAGGTGGTGGCTTTCTGAAGAGGGAGAAGGAACAGTGCCTCACTGTGAGAGAGGATGGAGAGAACAGAAGCAGCCGAGAAGTGGAACAAGCAAGGGGAAAAACATCCAAGATCCAGTTGTTTCCTTCCCTGGAAGGTGGAGGGAAAGGAGAGAGTCCTGTTTAACTCATTTCCCATCCACATTGACTTTAAACAATGACCCACTTAGGGGAGAAGGGAAGGGGAAGAGCTGATTTAGCCCACGAGGTGATTCCCTTTAACCTGAACTGGGCTTTCCCATTTCACCTACCAGCTTTAGAAAAGCAGTGTTCCTATTTAGGAAGTGATTGGTTGGGGGGGGGGGGGGGATATTAGAATAATGGCTCCCATTTCTGGCTATAACCCTAAGACACTTTGAGATCCCAGGCAGATTAGGAAGATTTGTATTTTAAAGGGTAAATTCCTTCCACTGTTCAGAAGGACCTAATTATGGCAAATTAAATTAGGGCTCTACTCACTGGAAGTAAATTATGCAGTAGTCACTTTCTAAGGCTTCCTATCCAGTCCACAATGTCAGTTACTGAGCTCTTTTTCTGAAGGTGAGACTAATTCTAAAGCATCCCTTATTTGAAATATTGTTCTTCATATCCACATTTCTTTGGAAAACGTTTGAATGTTTCTCCACTGTGTTTTTCTAAGTTCATATAAACAAACTAGCGGGAATAAAATAAAAAAGCCAAACAGATGTTGAAATTGAATTATGCATCTGTTGGCTTGGAAAAGAATTTGATGAATGCCAAATTGTATTTGCCTTTTATTTTTCTCTTGGGAATAAATTTCACATCTGAAATTGACACAACATATCATTTAACATAATGGATTTTAAACAGTCTCTGTGACTTTTCTTTCCTCATTGTATAAATACCTCATGTGATTACCTACGATTTTTCTAGAGTAAAGAGGAAAGTAGTAAGGGGACGAGAGCCTAGGGTGGGGGTGAAGAGTTGAGGGAGGAGAAGGAAGAGGTCATTCTGGAGAAAAAGAAACCGCGCAGAGGCAGGGAAGCTACTGGGCAAAAACATGAGAAGATTCTGGGAGGAAAATGATGATGATGGTACTTGTTAAGCACTTACTATGTGCCAAACACTATAGTAAGCACTGGGGTAGATACAAGATAATTAAGTTGGACACAGTCCCTTTCCCTCCTCCGAGTCCCAGGCTTAGTGGGAGGGAGAGCTGTTACTGAATCCCCATTTTACAGACGAGGAGACAAAAGCATAAAGAAGTTAAGTGACTTGCCCAAAGTCACACAGCAGGTAAATGGCAGAACCAGAATTAGAACCCAGGTCCTTTGATTCCCAGGCCCATGGTCTTATGGAGGAGAAAGACTTTGGGGAAAAAGATATCTGAGGCTTGAAGAGAGGCTCTGGAGAGGAGGTTCCTGTGGAAAAATGTGTTGTGAAAGTGAAAAGAAAACATTCAAGTGAGGGAGAGAAATTTGTCTGCAGTCAATCTCCTTTTAGCCACTGAAGCTCCCCTGCCTGCCTTCTGTTTCAATTCAATTCATAACATTTGTCTCCATCTTCAATTCAAATATATATTTACTTCAATTGATGTCCGTCTCCGCCGCCCCCCCCCCCCCCCCGCCCCGGACTGTGAGCTCGTTGTGGGCAGGGATTGTCTCTCTTTATTGCTATACTGTACTTTCCCAAGATCTTAGTACAGTGCGCTGCAAACAGTAAGCCCTCAATAAATATGAATGAATGAAGGAAGGAGAAGACAGAGCCTAGCAGGTGGCCAGAAAAAAAGCCCTCTCCCTCCCTGTGTTCTGTTTGATCTCTCAAATCCCACTGAAGTAGGATCCAGCCTCAACCTGTCCCACCTCCTGGACATTCCTAATCAGGACAGACCCAAGGAGCCAGTAGCCCTGTTACAGATAGTCTCCCTGAGAAAATTAAATTTAGGAGATGCATCAATGGGACCTACACATAAAGTCATATGTGGCATGATTCACGCCACTGCACCATAACGGAGGCTAGTAGAAATATTGGGTCGGCTGAATTATGTCATCAAGTGGACTCAGTTCTTGCTACCAGCAAGCCAAGGAGTAATTAGAATCATCTTCCAATTGTAGAGTGGTCTATTCTATTTTAGAACAAGGAGCTGCAGTCATTCCTCGACACCAAGTATGAAAAATCTCCATGATTTATTGCCAGCAGTAGCTACCTGTGTAAAGTCAGTTGAGCATAACTAGAGGAACAAGCCGGAAATATGCCTGAACATAGCTGTGTGCTCCTTAAAGGATTTAATTACACAGATATGAATCTATTGATGTTGAATTTAATGATTCCATTTAGAGTTTCATTCCCTTTCAAAGATGAGAGAGTGGTTTAAAATTTTTCCATGGCCAGTTACTAAATGCCCCAAATCTAATCATGCCATGACAGTATACAGAAATCTAGACTGAACTAATCTAACACTTCGGAAATCATTATTTCGAGAACAGAATCAAGAAGGTAATTGCACATGCTTTCAGTCCCTTTATTCTATAATATTGTATGATTTTTGTGACTTTTGTTAAGTGCTTACTATATGCCAAGCACTGGAGTAGATACAAAATAATTGTTTCTTTGTTTTATGGTATTTGTTTAGTGCTTACTATGGGTCAAGCACTGTTCTAAGTGCTGGGGTAGCTATAAGTTTATCAGGTTGTACACAGTCTCTGTCCCACATGGAGCTCACAGTCTAAGTAGGAGGGATTTAATCCCCATTTTACAGGTGAGGAAACTGAGCCACAGAGAGTGATGTGATTTGCCCTGCAGCAGGCAAGTGGTGGAGTGAGATTAGAACCCAGGACTTCTGATTCACAGTTCCATGCTCTTTCCAGTAGGCACCCCTGCCTCATCACCAGCAAGACATTGACACCTTGCACATTATATTTTGCCCCTCCTTAAGTGTCTCCTATAACTGGGAATAATAATAATAATAGCGGTACTTGTTAAGCACTTACTATGTGCCAAACACTGTTCTAAGCACTGGGGTAGATACAAGTTAATCAGATTATACACAGTCTCTGTCCCACATGGGGCTCACATTCTTAATCTCTATTTTACAGATGAGATAACTGAGGCCCAGAGAAGTGACTTGCCCAATGTCACCCAGCAGATGTGGTGGAGCCGGGATTAGAACCCATGTCCTTCTGACTCCCAGACCCGTGTTCTATCCACTCAGCCACAAACAATGACATACCAGGAAGAGGAGCGGAGGGTGAGCAGGAGGCTAGCACATCCTCCATCCCAAGACTTTCTCCATCTGCACCCTCCCACCCGCCAAGAGAAGCATGGGCCAGGTTGTGGCAACTTGGGCAAGGATAACTCAACCACAGTGGGAGGAAGAGAAGAATTCAGCGGGGTCCTATTTCCATTGCTCATTTAGTGTCTATTTCATTTTTACTTGTTGATTTTTTCCCTCGTTCATTTGCTCTTCACCCTCTTAGACTTGGAAGTAACTGAGAGCAGGGAGTGCGTCTGCCTCAATGTCTGCAGATATTTTCCCAGTGCCTGCTCTGGGGCTTCACACCCAAAAGCCCTAGATAAACCTGACTCCTTGATCAGTTAAGGAGGAGAGGCCTGGCTGACCAAGTGCAACGTGTCTGGTCTCAAGTAGATCAAGGTGATTTATAAACATCTGGCTAAGCCTCACAACATGCCAGGGAGACAAGGAATGTTGACAAGGAAAGAGCCTGCCTTTAATTCAAGCGACTTACGCATCCAACCCACAGTGGAGGTGGGAATAGAAGTCAGGTTTCCAGGGCTCTGTGAACTAGATTGATTTTGCCTTAATTCATGTGGGATTTGTGAGTTGAGAAGTTCCTTCCAGCTAAAAAAAGAAAGCTAAAAAAAAAATGTCAGGCCTGGAGATAAGAAATGAGTCAGGTGTGGACTTGAGGGGGTAATTAGGAAGGACATTAAGTGCTCAATAAATACCACTGGCAAATCAATTGATTGCCCCATGGCACTTACGTATAGCTCTATAATTCATTTATTTCTTATTCATTTATTTATGCACATTTATGTCTGTCTCCCTCTCTAGACTGTGAGCTCATTTTGGGCAGGGAATGTGTCTATTGTTATGTTGTACTCTCCCAAGCATAGAGTACTAAGGTACAGTGATCTGTACACAGTAAGTGCTCAATAAATACTATTAAGTGAATGGCTGAATGAATGAATTGACTCAAGACTGTAAGCTAGACAGTAAGCTTGCTGTTGGTGGGGAATGTGTCTGTTACATTGTTCCATTGTATGCTCTGACGCGCTTAGTACAGTGCTCTGCACAGAGTAAGCGCTCAATAAATATGATTGAGTGACTGAATGGGAGGTGAGGCTGTATCATTCCCACAGGCACCAAGTCAGAGTACAACATGGATTGCTCTCCTCCATCCCACCTCCTATCCATTGCTCTTATACCTTTGCCACTGTCTAAAAGGCTCTTCCCACACAGTCAATCAATAATATTTATTGAGCACTTACTGTGTGCAGAGTACTGAACTAAGCACTTGGGAGAATACAATCTAACAAACAGACACATTCCCTGTTCACAGTGAGTTTATGGTCTAGAGGGGGGAGACAGACCTTAATGTTAAAGAAATAAATTATAGATATGTACTCAGCTTCACCCAACCCCTTCTCCTTTCCTCCTCCAAACCTCATAAAACACAACATCATCTGGGAGTCATTTTTAGATTAATGCCCCCTCCCTCCTTGGCTGCTTGTGCCATCCCACCAGCCACTTCAACACTCATGGATTCATGAGAGAAACAGCATGACTTAGTGACAAAAGCATGGGCTTGGGAGTCAGAGGCCATGGGTTATAATCCTGGGTCTGCCGTTTGTTTCTGAGTGATGTGGAACAAGTTGCTCAACTACTCTGTGCCTTAGTTTTCTCCTCTGTAAAATGGGGACTCAATGATGGTTCACCCTTCCTCTTAAGACTGTGGAATCCCATTCAGGGCAGGGACTGTATGCAACCTTATTATCTTGTATCTGCACCAGCGCTTAGTACAGTACTTGGCACATAGTAAGTATTTAACAAATACCACCATTATTATTATGGCTTCACTTGCAACCATTATTTCCTTCTATTCACTCCCTCATAACTGTAGTATATTTTTCAGTTAATATCTGTTGTTTCTCCCTTGGGGTGATCAGCTATCTGGGGATAAGAATCACTTCTTGCACGTCTTCAGTGTGTTCCAAAATGCCTAGTACAGTGCTCTGCACACAGAAGGTACTCAGTAAATGCTGTTAACTCTGAGACTCCTCTTTGTTGGTTTTGTTTTTTAAATGGTGTTTGTTAAGTGCTTATTGTTTTCCAGGCACTGTTCTAAGTGCTGGGGTATATACAAACTAATCTAGTTGGACATAGTCTGTGTCCCATGTGGGGCTCACAATCTTAATCCCCATTTTACAGACGAGGTAACTGAGGCACAGGGAACTGAAGTGACCTGTCCAAGAGTACACAGCAGTCAGGTGGCAAGACAGGATTAGAACCGGGGTTCTTCTGACTCCCAGGCCCATGTTCTATTCACTAGATCACACTGCTTCTCTTTGTGCTTGGAAACGTCTCTCAGAGGGGAGAAAAACATCTCTCTACTTTCTCCACCCAGCTTATATTTCAAGGCAGCAGCCTCCACTAAGGCTCCAAAGCCATGTCATACTCTTGGACGATTTCAATAGGATCTAGAGATGCTGCATATAGGAGATGACCAGCATGCTCCCCATCTTCAAAGCCCCGTAATCTACCAAAATCCTTCTCTGACTAATTTCTCCTCTCCCTATCCTATTTTCCCTTCCTACCCCATCACCTATGCACTGAAGCCATGGCCCCTAAATACTTAAATACTCTAACCACACCCAACTTATTTGCATATCCTTATACTCCTTTCCTTCCCCTCCCTTTATTTTAGTGGTCTTCTTACCCCACTGGATGATACATTATTTGAGGGCAGGCATCACATCTACTTGCTCTATCATACTCTCTCAAGTGCTTAGTACGGTGGTCAGTACACGGGAAGCTCTCAACAAATACCATTAATTGATTAATTGATTTGAGATGCAGCATGGTGTAGTGGATAGAGCCTGGGCATCAGAAGATCATGGGTTCTAATCCCGACTTGGCCGCTTGTCTGCTGTGTGACCTTGGGCAAGTCAATTCATTTCTCTGTGCCTCAGTTATCTGTAAAATGGGGATTGAGATGGTGAACCCCACATGGGACGGGGACTTTGTCCAGCTTTATTTGTTTGTACCCACCCCAGCACTCAGTACAGTGCCAGGCCCTTATTAAGTGCTTAAAAATACCATCATTGTAATTATTATTATTATTATTAGATGGTAGTTGGGACTTGGGGAAGAGAAGTGAAAAGCACATAGTAATGACCTCCTGTTACCACAAGAACAACTGGCCACCAACAACACCCATTTAGGTGGTGCTTCCTACTTAGTACACGACCAGGTGAGAAGCCATTTGTTGAACATGTGATCATAGTGAGGTCTAGGTAAGGCTGCACCACTTGTTCAGAGTGGTGAGGGAGGAAAATGGAGGCATGATGGAGCAGGGAGAAGAATTGGGTTTATCACCTTCCACAGGAAAAACCTCTGCCATCAGTTCTACTGGAGCTGACACATGTCATTTGACTCAAATAATAACGATAGTACTTGTTAAGTGCTTACTATGTGCTTACTATGAGCCAAGTACTGTTCTAAACCCTGGGGTGGATACAAGTCAATCAGATTGGACACAGTCCCTGTCCTACATGGGGCTCACGCTCGTAATCCCCATTTTATAGACGAGGTAACCGAGGCCCAAAGAAGTTAAGTGACTTGTCCAAGGTCACGCAAGAAACACGTGGCAGAGCTGGGATTGTCTCCTAGGTCCTTCTGACTCTCAGGCCCATGCTCTATCCACGAAGGCACGCTGCTTCTTTTAGCTGCCAGCAACATCAAGATCCTGCCACAGACCTGTAGCTGTTGTGTACTTAAAGATAATGATAAAGGTAATTACATTTCACATTAGGGAAAATTATTTCAATATATTTTAAGCACTTAGCTAATGGTTCAATATCTGAAATATAAAATGTCCCCTTCTGGGTAAAAGGCAGATTGTTCAGCTATTGGCATACAGCAATAGTTCATATAATTGCCGCTCTTATCCACACTCTTCAAACTGATAATGGGGATGTAGACAACACGCGATTTCAACTCTCCAGTCCAATTGTGCTGCAATAATGTGGTGGCAACCTGCAAAAAATAAATTCTGCATATTTTATTACATTAATTACCTCCATTCCTCTAAACTGACATTTTGGGGTTGGACTGAAAGTTGGCTAGGTGGAATTTTAATATTTTATCTGCCTCTGAAGAATTGAGAACTGAAGTCAAAACTCCTCAGTGATAATTGTCAGGATAATAGATGACATGGAAATCAATAGCTGGGGACCGATGAAGCAACCTTTGACTTAGTATGGTTAATTTGATAATGTTGTATTACACTGAAAAGACAAACAGAGAAGGTGACAGGACCCTTTTCCTTTTAGAGATAAGTTCATAGCATCAGTTGAAAGACTTTCAAACTGAGTTACATTTTATGCTGTGATGCTCAATGACTGTATGATACTAATTATTGGGTTCAAATCCCAGCTCTGCTGATTGTCAGCTGTGTGACTTTGGGCAAGTCACTTAACTTCTCTGTGCCTAAGTTACCTCATCTGTAAAATGGGGATTAAGACTGGGTGCCCCCTGTGGGACAACCTGATCACCTTGTAACCTCCCCAGTGCTTAGAACAGTGCTTTGCACATAGTAAGCACTTAATAAATGCCATTATTATTATTATTATTGTAAATAATTGTAAATGATATTTTCCATAATTTACCAAGGACAAGAAAGTTGTTTCAAGTTACGGATCCTTTTTTAAAGCTGCTGTGATTTTCAGCTAAAACATAAATTGGGGAGCCAATTAATTCAGCCCTCTTCCTCTTATGTATCCTTTTTCCTATCCCACTACAACCCAGTCTGTTCACTACACCATTCTTTGTGACTTGTTCTTCTCTCTTGTCATCTAGCTCTTGCGGGTGCCCTCCCTTCTTTCTGGAACTCCCTCCCAGTACGCTTCCCATCTTCAAAACCCTTCTAAAATCATATCTCCTCCAGAAAGCCTTCTCTAACATACCTCTCCCCTCAACACACACATACTCACAGTACGTCACCTAGCTAGTTGAAACCTCACCCCTCAAAACGCTTGACTCACTTTTTCATTATTATTACTATTACAAATAATAATTATTTTTGTATTTGTTAAGTGCTTACAAGTACTGTCCTAAGTGCCGGGGCAGATACAAGTTAAGCAGTGTGGCTTAGTGGGTAGAGCACGGACCTGGGAGTCAGAAGGACCTGGGTTCTAATCCTGACTCCACCACACGTCTGCTGTGTGACTTTGGTCAAGTTACTTAACTTCTCTGGGCCTTGTCTGTAAAATGGGAAATAAGAGTGTGAGCCCCATGTGGGACAGGGACTGTGTCCAATCTGATCGACTTGTAACCACCCCAGTGCTTGGCACATAGTAAGTGCTTAACAAGTACCATAATTATTAATTGGTATCTTAGGTTGGACACGGTACTTGTCCCACTTGGGTGTTGGCTCAGTACTCATCCTGTTAGCACTTTTGTTCACATTTTTAAGATGTTTCACCGACCTGTAATTTATTTTAATGTCTGTCTCCCCTGCTGATTGTAAAGTCCTTCAGGCCAGGGATCAAGCCAACATACTCTCCCAAGTGCTTATACTTACTCTGCATAAAGTAAGCCTTTAGTAAATATGATTGACTGATTGATTGATTAATTGATTCCTTCAGAAGCAAATGCAAACCATACTGAATTCTGCCCCCTCTAGACTGTGAGCCCATTATGGGCAGGGATTGTCTCTCTTTATTGCTGTATTGTACTTTCCAAGCACTTAGTACAGTGTTCTGCACACAGTAAGTGCTCAATAAATGCGATTGAACGAATGAATGAAATAAAACTTTAGTTTTCTGGCCTGTAACAGAGTCTTTTCAAATTCAGTTTATGCTGCAGAGACCATCAGAATTTGAAGAAAAGATTCAGAGATCCAGTCTAAAAGCTGAACTTTGCTCCCAACGTGTGGTATCCAGAAAATGCCCTAGAGGCTGTTTTTATTGCTTTTCTTCCAACACTCTCAATTTAAATAATTCCTTAAAAAAATACCACAACAAAAAACTGCTAATTAATTTTTTGAGCGATTCAGGTATTTGCTTTTATTTCCAAGATAGAAGTTCTCCCTTCCACTTAAGCCCTCTAAAATCATAGGATAAAAGTCAACACCGATTCCCACAGAATTTGTGGTTTCTACACTACCCCTGAGAAAAGTTTAACAAGAATACTGGTCCTCCTGAAGACTGAACATCTGTATTGAAATCATTTCATGGGCTTTTTGAAGAGCAATACCGCAGTGAAAAAGAACATTTTCACCACTTGTTATATGTGCAAATGAGATTTCAGTCCTGTCTTTGTTATTGACTAGTTTAAGATGGAGTCAATTATATGATCAAAGTCATTTTCTTCACTTCTTCAGCCCTCTTCATTGTTATCTTTATTGACTACTTATTGATTTCCCTTATGCTCAAAGGATAAAATGACCTGCCTGGAGCTGGGAGATTTGAACATTGGTGAAATATAGCACTGAAGCCCTCGGGAAGAAGTTTTATACACACTTACACACACACATACATATGTGCATATGTGTATGCATTCATACATACATTAACATATGCCATTTATGCCAGACGACCACTCTCCCTACTTTCAAAGCAAGGGAAGCAGCATGGCGTAGTGGAAAGAGCCCCGGCTTGGGAGTCAGAGGTCGTGGGTTCTAATCTCAGCTCCGCTGCTTGTCAGTTGTGTGACTTTGGGCAAGTCACTTAGCTTCTCTATGCCTCAGTTCCCTCATCTGTGAAATGGGGATTAAGACTATGAGCCCCACGTGGAACAACCTGATCACCTTGTATCCTCCCCAGCGCTTAGAACAGTGCTTTACACATAGTAAGTGCTTAACAAATGCCATTATTATTATTATTATCTCCACTAAGAAGCAGCATGGCCTAGTAGAAAGAGCACAGGCCTGGGAGTCAGAAGGACTTGGGTTCTAATTTTGGCTCCACCACTTGTCTGCTGTGTGATCTTGGAGAAGTCATTTGACTTCTTTGTGCCTCAGTTTCCTCATTTGTAAAAACAGGATTAATAGTGTGAGCCCCGTGTGAGACAGGCACTGCATCCAAGCTGATTATTTTGTGTCTCTCCCTGTGCTCGGTACAATGGTCTGGTACATAATAAGAACTTAACAAATACCATTTAAAGGAGGACTTACCCAATTAAGCCCTCTTTTCCCTGACTCCCTAAACCTTCTACATCACAGAGCACTTGGAGCTGTACCCTTTGAACACTTGATATTCATTCCACCCTCAGCATCACAGCACTTATGTACATACCTATAATTTACTAATTTACATTAATGTCTGTCTCGCCCTCTGGGTTGTAAATTCCTTGTAGGCAGATAGCGTTCAGTGAATACCACAGATTGATTGATTGATTGACCGATAGCCTGTTCAATGACTAGTACCTCTTCAGAAAAAGAGTCACGACCGATGTCTAGATATTTAGCCAGACACTGATTAGACAGATGATTACAATCCATGTCATTGTCCCTGCCTTTAGAAAGCTTATTTGAATCCCTGCTGTTACATGATATGTTCTTGTTATCAAAAATAATAGGAACCACTGTGAAAAGTCCTCCATCTTGCCTAGTGGAATGGAATTATCTTTAGCTCTCTTCCTTCTTTTTGATTAATCACTTTGTCATCAAGGATCCCAAATGTAATAGGAGTCCATGCTAACAGAGGTAGAGGACTACTTGCAATTCAATCTGTGGAGCTTCAGGGCCACAGAACACAATCTTACATTTTATGGAACATAATTAGTGTTTCAATCAGTAAGGATCATCTCGATAGAAATGGATATACTGAGAACCTCTTAACCCAGCTCTAATTTTAAACTGCATGACTCAAGCAAGGAGGCACTTTTGAAAAATGAAATTCTTCATTGCAATGAAGATATCCTGTGCTCTCTCTTCCTTTCTTTTCAAGTGTTCACATTTTTTTTTGCCACTGTCATTCCACTAAACATCCATTCCATGGGTTCATCTTGCTTCAAGACAATGTGTTTTAAACTTCATTACATCTAATAAAGTCTCCACAGGCATAATTCTGTGGATTATTCTAGAAAGATGCTTTTGCCTCTAATCAAGCACTATTTGGAATCCAGGAAATGGTTTTGAGAGAAGCTAAATGGTGTATTCACCAGCTTTTAAGTAATAAACCATTAGTGGCAATATACTTGATTCATCTCTCTCATTCAATCAACATATTCAATCTGTCACCAAATCCTGTCTGTTTTACCTTCTCAGCATCTCTAGAATTCACCCTTTTCTTCTCCATCAAATTACTACCATGCTGATCCAAGCACATCTCCTGTCCCACTTTGACTACAGCACCAGCCTCCTCTCTAACCTCCCTGTCTCCCGTCTCTCCCCACTCCAGTCCTTACTTCACACTGCTATCTGGATCATTTTTCTAAAAAAAAGTTCAGTCCATGTTTCTCCACTCCTTAAAAACCTTAAAGATCCACTCCTTAAAGATTAGTCTCTAATCTTAAAAAATTAGTTAGGGATAGAAATTGGGTTAAATTGAGTAAAAATCAATTTTTGATTCAAAAAGAACAGGTTATTTAGGTAGCTGACCCACCTCATTAAAATAGTTTCATCAAAAGGGGAAAATAGGCATCCCAAGTGGATTAGAGATTTATGTGCAGTCTTCAGAAAGTGAGTGACAGAGCCAAGTGTTCATCTCAAATTCCCCAAGCTCAATTTGCTGTTTATTCATGTATAAATGGCATATGAAATTGTTCCACTCTAAAATCATTTCTTTTCATATGTCCACATCCAATTCTCTTCCCTCCACATCCAATAATACTGCCTAGAGAAATAGCCCATTCTGTTTCATTCCAAGAAAATTAAACTATAGGGCTGGGGACATCCTTGACACAATATTTCTCCAGGGAGCAATATTTAATGCAAATGTACTATTTAAAATTACTCATCCAACTCAAAAATGGTAGACCTTAGTATCTGCCATTTATTCATCTCCTGAATCTGTCTATTTCTCCTTGAGCTTTATTTTTCAGGAAATCAAAATTTCATTTTCTTTAAAAGCAACCAAGCTCAATTCATTCTTTATTTTAAAATACCCAAATTGCCATTTCTACTCCCATTTTTTCAATTAGGTGAACTGGAATAGGAAGGGCTAACAACACTCTGGTACCTCTCATCCAGATTCATTCATTCATTCAATCATATTTATTGAATGCCTACTCTGTGCAATTCTCTTAAAAAGATTTTTGGATTGCTTCCAAAGACAACTCAGGAGGCAGCTGATATGTTAATCAAATGTAAATGGATAAATAATTCTTCCTTTTTGAAGGTGAAGCTACTTGTAGTGAGATACCATTTTTTATGGTATTTGTTAAGCACTTACTAAGTGCCAGGCACTGTACTTAATAAGCACTGCAGAAGATACAAACTAATCAGGTTGGACCCAATCCACATCCTACATGGGGCTCATTGTATTAATCTCCATTTTACAGATGAGATAACTGAGGCACAGAGAAGTAAAGCAACTTGCCTAAAGTCACACAGGAGACAAATGGCAGAGCCAGGGGTAGAACCCAGGTCCTTCTGACTCCCAAGCATGTGTTCTGTCCACTAGGCCATCCTGCTTCCCTAATAATCCTTGTGAGAACAAGAACGATAAAGACCTAATGTGTGCCAATGCACCCTTCAGAAATGCACGTTAGACTAGATCCTCACTCTGCTGGTTAATGTATAAGTAATTTCCATGTTGTCCTCCCTGTGACCAGGATACTGGACCATGAGATTTAATCACCCAGAAAATCCAGCATCACATGTTGCCTGTAATAAACTGGTAAGGAGTGGGGTTGATATCACAGCACTGAGTGAGGCTGACTGGCTTAATGAAGACTGACTCATCTAGTTACATCTCAGAGAATCTTATTTTGGAGCTGTAAACTCATAGAAGTGGACACTACCGGGTGGACGTTTGGTCCGTCAGACGATTGCTGGTATCGGGCCTTCAAATCTCCACACCTTTGGCTGATACCTCCTGCTCTGTTCCCCCTTCCATGTCTGCTTCCAAGTTGTGTTGCTATGTAAAGGAAAAATGTGTGTTGCTCTTCTTTCTGTGTTTTTCGGGAGTTGTTTTCCTTTTCTCTTGGCTTTTATAATACATCGGAAAAAAGCTTCCCAACCCTTATACTAGGCCAGTCTGAGTATTAAACTCAATGATGGCTTACCAAATAACCACAGGGCATAACTATGTCTCCAGCAGTTTAGGTCTCAGAGATATATTCCATTCTATGTCCACAGACTGCTCCCAGTCTTCCTACCAGCATATTGTGCAAAGTGTGACAAGAGAATGTGGATGGTTCCATGCAAACCATCACTACTGCTGCAAAACACAACTCAAAGGCATGTCCTGCTGGCAGTAGAATGCATCTTTCCTCCATTAATCATTCAATCATTCAATCATATTTTTTTGAGAGCTTGCTGTGTGCAACACACTTTACTAAGTGGTTGGGAGAGTATGATATAACACTAAACAGACACATTCCTTGCCCACAGTGAGCTTACAGTTTAGAGGTGGAAACAGACATTAATATAAATAAATAAATTACAGATATGCATGACTACTTACCAGAGTGGAAAGGGCCAAAAAAGATGTCCAGTTGAATTTCCTGGGACAAAGTGTCCAAGTGAAAAGATTCTCTCTCAAAATTACTCACAGGCATGGAAGCAGTCTCCCCGATGGCAGCGTCATCTTTGAACCAGAGATCAATTACCAGTGCCTGAAAAAGAAAGAAAATGGAGAATCCAATGCTACTCTAGTTCCTTCTGATTTCTAATTTGAGCCTCATTAGTTGTATTCTTTTTTTCAAGAGGTATTTCTGAGAAGCAGTGTGGTCAAATGAAAAGAGCACAGGCTTAAATTAAACCTGACTCCACTAATCGCCTCCTGTGTGATCTTGGGTAAGTCACTTAACTTCTCTGTGCCTCAGTTTCCTCAGTAAAATGAAGATTAAATACCTGTTATCCCTCCTACTTAGACTGAGGTCGCTATGTGGGACAGGGACTGTTTCTAGTCTGATTAACTTGTATCTACTCTAGTGCTTAGAAGAGTGTTTTGACACATAGTAATCCCTTAATCAATCAATCTCCCTGACTTGCTCCCTTTGTTCTTCCCCCTCCCCCACAGCACTTATGTACATATCTGCAATTTTATTTGTTTGTATTGATGTCTGTCTCCCCCCCCAACCTCCTGTCCCTGTCTAGGCTGTAAGCTTGTTGTGGGCATGGAATGTGACTGTTTATTCTGTTTTTTGTTGTAGTATACTCTTCTAAGCACTTAATACAGTGCTCTGTACACAGTAAGCACTCAATAAATACAATTGAATGAATGAATATCTGTAACGTCTTTATATTAATGTCTGTATCCCCCCCCCATTAACTGTAAGCTCGTTGTGGGCAGGGAATGTGTCTGTTTACTCTTATATTGTGCTCTCCCAAGGGCTTAGTACAGTGCTCTCCACATGGTAAGTGCTCAATAAATATGATTGAATGAATGAATAAATGAATGAATCCATCTCTCAGAGATGCCTTTTCCAACTTGAGACTTGACTAGAAGGGACACTCTGGTCAAAGACCAAGGGATTTGAGGGGAGGATGGCAAGTGCTACAGTACTCTAAAGAATTCTTCTAAGGATTTTTGGTACGCCGCTTCCTGAAATGACCCTTATAGTCTGCTCCACAAAGAAACTACTCCTTGGCACCAGTTTTGGGAGAGTTTCTCCGGTGGAACAAGAGACCTTTGTCCATTGAAAAGGTGCTGGCACATCACCCTGGCGACCCAGGCAGGAAGAAGACTGGGCTTAGCTCAAATGATTTCACTGCCCCAAACATAAACTCATTTTTCAATGTCTCCTTCAAGTGTCATGGAAGATGTACCCTTTAAAGCTGTAGCCAGTAAGGCAATTACTGCCTCATCTCCCCTGAAAAATTCTGTCAGATCCTAGAGAAACCAAAAACAGCTGTTATGAAACAGAATATGTGAAACAGTGCCTGGCAGAGACTGTTGGGACAGGAAAGGAGGTAAGGAGGGTGTGTTCTGGGAGCTGGACAGGAATGAGTGGGAAGACTTGAACTGAGGAAGGGAGGGAGGGAGGGAGAGAGAGAGAGAGAGAGAGAGAGAGAGAGAGAGAGAGAGAGAGAGAGAGAGAGAGAGAGAGAGAGAGAGAGAGAGAGAGAGAGAGAGAGATTGAAAGCAGAACTCCACAGGATGGCTTGAAGAACAGGAAACAAATAAAAGTCCCTTGGCTAATGTCACAGCCCATCTGAACTGTGGGCATTGCATTTGGAACAGAATCAGACCCTGTGAGTTCAAATCAGCCCCCAGCTAGCCAAACCTGACCTACAAGCTCAAAGACCTTTTCAAAACTCAAGAGAATTCTAGACAATCAAAGAACTCTTACAAAATGTTCTGGAGAAACCAAATGAATGAAAAGCACATGGAATCAATTTTCTCTGAAAATACAAATAGACAAAGATTTAAGGGGAAACGTTTTTCTTTAGTGAAATTATTTTTGCCTAATGAAAGATCCAAGTGTAAATTCAAAAGGTATTTCCTCCATACCTGTGACAAATTTGACTGGAAAGAGAGAGCTGGCCCATGGGCGCATGGGGGAGTCAGGAAAGTCTGGGAGAGACCTGATGGGGTGGCCTCAATCTGCTTTCTTTTCCTGGATGTCCTACCTGCTTTCTAGTAAATTATCTCCCAGGCCTTTCCAGCAGGCCACAGGAAGGATTCTGACTATGCAAAAAGATCTGGTGCAGCCACAAAGGCCTTCTGATTTCCAGCCAACAAGCTGGAGCATGTATTAACCATACTATCTCACCTAGCTCCTCTACTACCACAACCCAGCCCTCACACTTTGTTCCTCTGGCGTTAACCATCTCATTGTACCTAGATCTCACCTATGTCACCTGGCCTCTCGCTGTAACTGAGGGGCAGAGGAGTTAGGTGACTTACCCAAGGTCACACAGCAGGCAATCAATAAACACCTTTGATGGATTGAGAGATCAACTGACTCAGGGTAAGTAAACACTTGGGTACTTAACACCTATCATAGCACTTGTGCATATACCACAGCATGGCTTAGTGGAAAGAGCAGGGCCCTGGGAATCAGAGAACATGGTTTCTAATCCCGGCTCTGCCATAAGTCTACTGTGTGACCTTGAGCAAGACACTTCACTTCTCTGTGCCTCAGTTACCTCATCTGTAAAATGAGGATCAAGACTGTGAGTCCCATGTGGGATAGGGACTGTGTCCAACCTAATAAACTTGCATCTACCCCAGTGCTTAGAACTATGCTTGGCACATATAGTAAGCATTTAACAAATACCACAATTCTTATTATTACTACTTCTTTCTATCTGCTACTTATTTTAGCGACTGTCTACCCTAGGTCGTACATTCCTGAGGGACAGGAATCATGTCTCCTATTGTCTTCTCCCAGCTGTTTAGTACAGTGCTCTGCATACAGTAGTAGGTGATCGATAAATGTTTTTTGATCTTTCAATTGATTGAAGTGTTCAGTTGTCGTTAGAGCATTGCTAAGGTGCCACCAGTTGAGAAAGAGATTCTAAGTATGAGAGAGGCTTTGGTGAAATGCTGTTATTGGAATTCAAGTTCTTTAGTAATTGCATGTTATTTGTTAAGTACTTAATCTATGCCAAACACTAGCTCAAGCGATCAGGTAAGTACAAGATAATCAGTACAGCCACAATCCCTGGCTCCCAGTCTAAGGAAAGACTTTCTTTTTGAAATTATGTCCCTGATTGTTCCCTGACAAATTTGGTATATATGACTCCTCCCAATATAAATACTATATATTTGGTAGAAGCAGATTACTTGAAATCAGTTTACTACAAATGATATGAAGCTTGTTTATACCATTCAAGATTCTGAGAGCACAGTATTGAACTCTCAGGAGTTATGGAGGAAAAAGAAACTTCTCTCTCTTCCCCACTTCTCCATCTGAAGCAGACAGAGGCTACTTGAAATAGAAAATTGGTCACAAGGGTAGCAGTGTCCTGCACCCTAACCTTTCCACTCTTTTCCCTACCTCTACTATTGTTTTGTCTTGGTAAAGGAGGTGTAAGGAAGTCAAGTCTTGGCTACCATGGTAGCCGCAGAAACACTGTCATAAGGCACTACCACCCTGCCTCCAGGCTTGCTAAGAATAATAATAATATCTGTGGTATTTGCTAAGCACTTACTGTGTGCCAGGCACTGCACTAAGTGCTGGGGTGGGTGCAAGTAAATCGGGTTGGACAGAGTCCCTGTCCTGCCTGGGGCTCAGAGTCTTCATCCCCATTTTATAGATGGGGTAACTGAGGTACAGGGAAGCGAAGGGACTTACCCAGGGTCACATAGCAGACAAGTGGCAGAGTCGGGATTAGAACCCAGTCCTCTTGACTCCCAGGCCTGTGCTCTATCCACTAGGCCATGCTGCTTCATACACAGACATGAAGTCCTTGCTTGAAGATCATAGAATGGAGAAAACACACCTCTTCCTCTGCACCAAATGGAAGTCATCATAGGCAGGGAATATGTCTGTTTACTATTTATAATGTACTCTCCCAAGAGCTTAGTACACTGCTCTGCAGACATTAAGTGCTCAGTAAATACAATTAAATGAATGAATGAGTAGAAGTCCAGAGATTAGCTTCTGCAGCCCCACAGTTAAATCTAAAGGGGGAGAGGCCAGGACAGTATTGATAACATTATTTTCAAGTTCCCTGTGTTTTTCCAGGTCATCAAGGCCAATACTGTGGCGCAAAAGTTACCAGCCAGATGGTTATAATTAAAGTGTCACTTTTGATAAGGTGTCAGAGCAGAGATGAATGCATTGTTTAGCTACTTGCCTTTGAAGTTTCTATTCCATCTGTAGAACTTCAAGTGGGAACCTTAAATGATAGTTTGCTCAATCAGTTTTTTTAGATTTTTAATGAAGTGTGAAAATAGAAGGCAGGTGGTATCAGTCATTCTAGCAATAACATTTCAGATGCACTTTTTGTCTCTACAGAAAGTTAAAGTGTGAAAGAAGTTTTCTGATCAACTGCAGCTTTCCTGGTTGGGAGTTCTTTCAACCCTGTTGCCCAAGACTGTTCGGTGGACGCTTGTTCAGTGGAAGTGTATGCTAGGTTGAAGAAGTTTTTTGTTTGTTTGTTTTGGGTTTTTTAATGGTATATGTTAAGCGTTTACTGTATGCCAGGCACTGAGTCAGTACTGGAGTAGATACCAGGTTGGACACAATCCCTCTCTTTCACAGGGCTCTCAGTGTTCATTCCCATTTTGCAAATGAGGTAACTGAGGCCCGGAGAAGTGATGTGACTTGCCCAAGGTCACCCAGCAGATGTGGCAGAACAGGGATTAGAAGCCAGGTTCTTCTGACTCCCAGCCCCATGCTTTATCCACTAGGCACACTATTAGGGGTGAGAACCTGGCATAAAGTAATTAAGGATTCTATCTCTCCACCATCCAAATTGCTGCAGGGCACTGTGGCCTGTAAGGAGGCCCATTCCCTTTGATACTAGTAGGAAAGCTGCCCTCTTTCTCTCTCCAGGGCATCCCAATATTTTTTTCTAACTTTCTTTTACTGTTCTGATCATGGGAGACTGGGCTTCGTCGCCTAATAAGTGTGATGAATCCTTTGATAAACTGTAGCCAATTGAGCCTGGGTTCTTCTTCTTCTCCCTCTTCTCCTCCTTTTTCTTCTTCCTCCTCTCCTCTTCCTCTCTTCCCACAACCCATCAGAGAAGCTTCCGGATCTTGAGGGCTACAACTCTAGCCCAACTCTTAGATTGTGCATCGTGAGGGACAGTAACTGTATCCCACCTGATCATCTTGTACCTACCACTGCATGTAGCACAATGCCTGTTATGTGGAAAGCACTTAATAAATACTCTGTTAGAACTGTGGTAACTAATCACCAAAGCTGGGATACCAAATTCAGCTCATCTAAGTCATTGTATGCACCTGGGATTCTTCAGTCACACCTTGCTGAGTTAGCAATCAAGCCCTGGTATATATTTAGTCCTTAAAGGGCAGCATTGAGTACTATAGTAGGTACTTGGAAGACTGCAGTAGAGCAAGCAGATCTGATCTTTGTGCTCAAGAGTTTTTTGGGTAAATCTCCATGGAAACTTTTGAAGGTAAGGATTGTATCTACTAACTTCATCGTACTGAACTCAAGTGCTTAGTACAGTCTTCTACCCATAGGAAGCACTCAATAAGTACTCCTAATTGATTGATTAGAGTTGTCCAACGATCCTTGCTGTGGAAAAACCCAAATGACTTTCAATGGCTTATTTCAGTTGCTCAAAATTGGGGAAGAAAGTGTCTGGAATGCATTTTATTTCATTTTTTTGTTTGGCAGCACACTTCTAAAAAAGCCAGTTAAATTTCCACCATCTTCTGATACTCTCATGGAGTTATTATTTGATGTTGTCATGAATGTTTTCAATCCATTGGCTTTGTTTCAGTAGCTCCTTGAGGTATTTTTGAAGAGGTTGGGCCTCTTTGATTAGATTAGGGCCTGTTTCAGAAAGCATATGTGGTTAAATTCATCTTAGAAATATGATTCCTATTTTTCTCTTCTGGGTTATGTTTAGGATCACTCTGAATCCAAGAATAGCTTCTCCACTGTGTGCCCTCCCTTCCGTCCTTTTGACTCCTTCGCCAATCCCATCATGCCTCTGTCCCACCCATTCAATCATTGGCATGGTCAATATGAATTTTCCACAGGAACTATATTTGTATTTCTCCTTCCTGTACTTCTCAGCTCGAAGTTTAATTGAGCCCTAGGTGCATTGTTCCTGTTTATCCATGGAGTGGCCTTTAACATTGTTGTGCTTGTTCTAATTCATATCTGAAGACAATAAGACACACTTCCCAGTTTTATATCTTGCTTTTCCCAGGACACTGTGATGAACCTCAGAACAGCTCTGAAAAACTTTCTTCTTTTTAGTTGAAACCCCATCAATGTTTGTGCGTGCTGGTGACTTTTAGGGTGCCAGAATAATCAAGATGTCTCTTTTTCCCCAACAATGGACTAGTAATGTGAAACCTTACCCAGGTATTGAGAAGAGACTACAAAGATAATAACCCTGTGCCCTCCAGTTTTTGTTTTTTGTCAATAAAAGTGCATCTGCAGCCTGAACTAGGACCTTAAAAGAGAGTTAAGAGTTTGCTTGACCTGTGAAGGTACAGAACACAACTGGTTTTTGGAATGGTATCTTTCTTTGTCCTAGCTTGTCCAGTGTGGGCATGAAAAGCACTTTTCAGCATTTCCTCTCAGTAATCAATGAATCAATGCTATTTATTGAGTGTCTGCTGAATGCAAAACAGTTTACTGTTTGGGAAAGTACCACAGAATACCAGATAAGCTCTTATTCCATTAAAGAGGAGGAGTCCTATGTATCTAGGTCATATCACTGCCCCAGACAACAGACTGGAGCAGAGGTTTTCCTCAGTTTAGACAAATTCCCAGGTACTAAGTTTGAAGTGGAGATCCCAATGACTTTTTTTAAAAGTGAAGGTCAGTGCTTCACTCAGTAATCTTTTTTTGTGGTATTTGTTAAGCTATTACTATATGCCAAAGAACTGTACTAAACTCTGGAATAGATACAAGCCCAGAAGCACTGCTGAGAAGCAGTGTGGTCTAGTGGATGGATAGAAAATGGGCCTGACACTTGTCTGCTAGTCACTTCTCTGTCCCTCAGTTACCTCATCTATAAAATGGGGATTAAGACTCTAAGACCCATGTGGGAGATGGGCTGTGTCCAATCTGATTTTGCTTATGGTGCCTCACATATAGTAAGCACTTAACAAATACCATTTAAAAAAAAAAAAGCTAATGATGTTGAACACAGTCCATGTTCTGCATGGGGCTTACAGTTTTAATTTCTTTGTGTGTTTGAGGCCCAGTTCTGCCCAATATGTGGTTTTTCAAGAGCTCAACCTCTGTATTAGTGGAGAACTGGGTATATTCAGTGAAGACACATTTCTTCATGAAACAGGTAGCTTAGTCAAAAAAGTATGGGCCTGGAAGTTAGAGGACCTGGCTTTTTTTTTTTCTTTGTGGTATATAAGTGATTTCAGAGAAGCAATGTGGCTCAGTGGAAAGAGCATGGGCTTGGGAGCCAGGGGTCATGGGTTCTAATCCAGGCTCTGCCACTTGTCAGCTGTGTGACTTTGGGCAAGTCACTTAACTTCTCTGGGCCTCAGTTACCTCATCTGTAAAATGGGGATTAAGACTGTGAGCCCCATGTGGGACAACCTGATCACCTTGCATCCCCACCCCCAGTGCTTAGAACAGTGCCTCACACATAGTAAGTGCTTAACAAATGCCATTATTATTATTATTTCCATATGCCAGGCACTACATTAAGTGCTGGGGTGGATAGAAGTTTATTAGGTTGGACACAGTCTCTGTCCCCCATGGGGCTCACAGTCTTAATCCCCATTTTCCAGATGAGGTAACTGATGCACAGAGAAGTGAAGTGACTTGCCCAAGGTCACACAGACAAGTGGCTGAGCCAGGATTAGAATCCAGGTCCTTCTGTCTGGCTCCCAGGCCTTTGCTCTACCTACTAGGTCATGCTGCTTTTCAACCAACCTCTCTTTTGCCTGCTATGTGACCTTAAGTCAGTTAACTTCTCTTGGCCTCAGTTTCCTCCTCTGTAAAATGGAGATAGAATATCTGTTCTTCCTCTCTATTAATAATAATAATAATAATAATGGCATTAAGCACTTACTATGTGCAAAGCACTGTTCTAAGCACTGGGGAGGTCACGAGGTGATCAGGTTGTCCCACGGGGGGGCTCACAGTCTAGATCCCAATTTTACAGATGAGGTAACTGAGGCACAGAGAAGTTTAAGTGATTCGCCTAAAGTCACACAGCTGACAATTGGCGGAGCTGGGGCTTGAACCCATGACCCCTAACTCCAAAGCCCATGCTCTTTCCACTGAGCCACACTGCTTCTCTTATTAGGCTGTGAGCCCTCTGTGGGACAGGGCCTTGTCCAATCTGTTTCTATTGAATTAGCCCCAGTGCTTAGTACAGTTCTTGACACATGCTGAGTGTTTAACAAATGCCACAGTTACTCATTATTCTGTTGCCAAATGACTTGAGGGCATGGGAGATATTTTAACAGAAGAATAAAACATTCCCAACAAAATATATCAGAGTGCATGAGTTCTGTTGTGGAGGGGGGAGATTTCCAGAAAAATAGTTAATGTGTGTGTTTATGATTGGCTGTTAATGGGAAATGAAATGATAGACTGTCTGAAGACAGTCTCACTCCCCAGGCTAGTTTTTTCTACACACAGATTTCAAAAGGGTCTAATCTGACATTCCAGATCTGTGTCCTCTAACCCCTCCTTCCTGAACAAACCAGAATCATGCCCAGTGTTATCTCTAACATCCTTTCTCCCTGTTTATGTATGTCTACAGATGACTATTTCTATTTAGGGCACAAATGCAGTATTATGGAAGGAAGTGAAAGGAAGAAGAAAATCAGACCAATTATTTCGCCCCTCAAAAAGCATGATTTATAGCCAGACTTTCCCAGATGTTAGCACTCTAGGCTTCTCTATTATCCATACCACCACCACGAATAATAATAATAATGAATCTTGGTATTTACTCAGCCTTTACTATGTGTCAAACACTGTACTAGGCATTGGTGTAGACACAAAATAATCAGGACAGAGTCCCTATCCCACATGGGGCCCATGGTCTCAGTAGGAAGGAGAATAGGTACTTAATTCCCATTTTATAGATGAGGAAACTAAGGCACAGAGAGGTTAAGTGATTTACCAAAAGTCATACAGTAGGAAAGTGGCAGAGCTAGGATGACTTCTATTCAGGAAGCAATTATAATTGTTTCAGATAAATGTAATAGATCCTTTTCTTAGCACCCTCTAGACTGTGAACTCATGGACAGGGAACAGTTCTGTTATATTGTTGCACTATACCCTCTCAAGCACTTAGTACAGTACTCTGTGCACAGTAAGTGCTCAGTAAATACCACTGACTGACAAGGACCTTTTGAAGACCAATTTTAATCAAACATTATAAGTTTGTGTTGTCATAAGTAACTGAGGCCCCAAGAAACATGATAAAAATGCAAAACCCAAACATCAGAACCATAAATGTAAATGCTGACATTAAAATATGGATAGAAGAGAACACTCTGGGACATGGAAGTGTTGGTGGTGCAACAGTTATGAAGAGCAAGGGCTTAGCTGAAGGTCAGTGACATTGTCTGGAAGTCACTGGCCACTCCTGTGTGGGTGGGAGATAGTTGTGGAGTAGGTAGAGCAAGAGGCGGCTTACAACTTGTCAGAAGCAGCATGGCCTAGTGGGTAGAGCATGGGCCTGAGTCAGAAGGATCTGGGTTTTAATCCTGGCTCCACCACTTGTCTGCTGTGTGACCTTGGGCAAGTCACTTCACTTCTCTGTGCCTTAGTCACCTCATCTGTAAAATGGGGATTAATTCTGTGAGCCACCCGTGTGATAAGGACTGTGTCCAACCCGATTTGCTTGTGTCCACCCAAGTGCTTAGTACAGTGCCTGGCACAAACTAAGCACTTAGCAAATATTATTATTATTATTTAGCTTGTATCTCCCCCAGTGCTTAGAACATTGCTTGGCACATGGTAAGCACTTAAATACCATAAAAAAAAGAAATTCTCAAAGGATTTCAATCCATCTGTCCTCACAGCTCCTCAGTGGAGGAAGCCAGCTTGCAGTCCCCATTGTCACTGACTACTTTTCACAGATAAACCGAGTCACTTGGGAAGGATGGGTTGCCCATTCACACGAACCATTCCCAGAAGGCTGAGAGACATGGGATTGTTGGGTCAGCCAGGTACCAATATTCTGACTTTCTCTATTTTCATTCCTTTTTTTTCTTTCCTTTTTCAAGAAGAGTGATGCTCTAACACGTTCCCCACTGAGACCCCAGATTACTAATGGAAATCTTACAAAATACTTTTGGAAGGAGAATATTATCTCTTTATAGTATTTATTCAGCACTTTATAGCTGAGAAGCTGGGGGAGATCAAGTATTGATCAAACATTTGAGTATTCAGTGTGTGCTGAGTACTGCACTAAGCACTTGAGAGACTACAATATAACACTTGCTAGGCAAGTTCCCTGTCCACAATGTACGTACAGTCTAGAGGGTATCAGATTAGACACAGTCCCTCAGCCTGGAAGGGGCACTCAATTGTGGAGAGAGAAAGAGCAGGAGCCTTAGCTCCATTTTTTTTTTTTTTTTTTTTTCAGATGAGGAAACTCATGTGCAGAGAAGTTAAATGGCTTACCCAGGGTCATACAGCAGGCTAATGGCAGAGTGAGGATTCCACTCTGGGTCACCTGCCTCCCAGTTTCATGCTCTTTCCACTAAGTCATGACGTCTCCCTCTATGAGAATTTCCCTCAACAGAGAAGTAGCTTCAAATATGCCAAACTCCCTTTCTCCACTGACCTAATCGTTCAGGCCACAATTTTTTTTTCTTGATGGTATTTAAGTGCTTACTATGTGCCAGTCTCCCCCTTTTAGACTGTAAGCCCACTGTTGGGTAGGGACTGTCTCTATATGTTGCAAACTTGTACTTCCCAAGCGCTTAGTACAGTGCTCTGCACACAGTAAGCGCTCAATAAATATGACTGATGATGCCAGTCACTGTCCTAAGCACTGAGTTGATACAAGAAACCAGGTGGGACACAGACCATGTCCCACATGGGGCTCACAATCTTAATCCCCATTTTACAGATGAGGAAATCGAGGCACAGAGAAGATGAGTGGCTTGCCCAGGATCACACAAGTGGTGGAACAGAGATTAGAATTCAGGTCCTTCTGACTCCTAGGCCCGTGCTCTACCCATTGGACCACACCTATGCAAGCATGCAGGGCGCTGTAAAACCCTCTAAACTGTACATTCTTTCTAGACCGTCAGCTCCTTGTGGGCAGGGAATGTGTCTGCCAGTTCTGTTATATTGCACTCTCCTAAGTGCTTAGAGTGCTCTGCACACTAAGTGCTCAGTAAATATGATCGATTGGGAGACTGCTTGAAATGCAACAGGCTCTCAAAGATAGCATCATCATGGTGAGATTTAGAAATCACCCCTAGAAATTGAAGGAAGGCAAGTTGGAATGATTTAAAAGCATTGGATTTAAAACTTATATTTATCTGAACTCAGCCGGTCAGCCTTCCCTATGCTCTGTTGGTCTCAGAAAAGTACTTATTCATCAAAAAGAGATCACACTTCTCGGTCAAAGGGCATTGTTTCATTCACAGACAGCCACTATCCTTCTATTAATACTCTCATTGGTTCCTTTATGATGTCATTAATGTGACATTGAGCAGAAAATCAAAAATTGCAAATGAATTTCTGTTTAATCAAAAGTCAAAATGTTTTCCTCTAACCTACATCAGGGCTCCAAGACTTTTATTTCCACCATTAATTGTTAACAGCAGTATGAACTGCACATTTTTTTTTCTGTATCCTCTTCCTGATTTATGGTCTTTTGTTTATTTAAATATGTTTTTCTCATTCTGCTTCAAATGAAAATGAAATATTCAATTCTGCAGATGAACTGGAGGCAGGGGATTTGTAAGAGCAATCAGAACTCACACAAAGCTTCCAGTGCAGTAAATGTTTCACTATTTGATGGGAAAGGGGTGGGAGTCAGATCCTGAAAAAGCTTCAGATGCCTAGGCCAGGGGAAAACAAAGCATGTGCTTATTGAAAACATTTCAGATTGCGTTTGAAGTTTCCATATAGCCGCCTAGGCAACAAGTCACTCTGCCAGGAGAAAGCATCATAACAAACATTAGAGGAGTAACACAACATCACAACTCATCTGTCAAGCAAGCAGTTCTGTTTTTTTTTTTTTTTTTTTTTGATTGGTGTCCAGCTGTCATGTCAATTAGGATAGAACCAATGGGCTAAAGCTAACTGGAAATCCAATATGTCCATGATATCTCCTAGCACAAAAAGCATTTGCTTAAGGACAAATGATTTTAACTAATGGTTCAATTGCTTGAATCCAGCATCCTATTGAACAATAATAATAAATAACCGTGGTATTTATGTGCTTACTATGTGTGTTGCATTGTATTCTCCCCAGAGCTTACTACAGTGCTCTGCATACAATAAATATATTGAATAATATATTGATTATTATACTCAGTAAATATGACTGACCTGCTAGGCATTGTACTAAGTGCATGGGTGATCCTAGTAAATTGGGCTGGACACAGTCCCTGTCCCATACGGGGCTCAGTCCTATCCTCATTTTACAGATGAGGGAACGGAGAAGTTATGTGACTTGCCCAAGTTCACATAGCAGACAAGTGCCAGAACTGGAATTAGAACCCAGTGGCTCTGCCTCTCGTCTGCTGTGTGACCTTGGGAAAGTCACTTCACTTTTTTCTGCCTCAGTTACCTCATCTGTAAAATGGGGATCGACTGAGCCCCTTGTAGGACATGTGCTCTGACCTACCTTGTATTTATACCCCAGCACTTGGTACAGTGTCTGGCATGTAGTAAGTGCTTAAATTCCATAAAAACTGAGGTCAGCAGTGAGAGGGACATATTAGAGTGAGGCACAGTGAGCAGGTGGGCATTAGAGGAGCAAAGTGTGTGGTCAGTAGCAGGAGAAGAGCAAGGATAGGCAAGAAGAGGTAAGCTGGGTAAGGAGTTTCTGTTTGTTGCAAGGTGGATGAACAGCCATTGGAGGTATTTGAGGGAAAGGAAGGTGTGCATAGAGTACTGTTTTAGAAAAATGAGCCACGCAGAGTGAAATATCTCAGCTCTGCCAATTGCTTGCTGTAAAATGGGGATTCACTACCTATTCGCCCTCATACTTAAGAATGTGAGCCCCATACAGGACTTATCCTATCCCGCCTCGTGTCTCTTCCCCACTCTAGTCCATGCTTCACTTTGCCACCAGGATCATTTTTCTACAAAAACCTTCACTCCTCAAAAAACTCCAGTGATTGCCCATCCACCTCTGCATCAGACAAAAACTCCTCACCATTGGCTTTATAGCACTCCACCACCTTGCCCCCTCTTACCTCAACTAGCTTCTCTCCTTCTACAACCCAGCCCACACACTTTGCTCCTCTAGTGCTAACCTCACTGTGCCCTGTTCTCGCTGCCGATCCCTAGCCCACATCCTACCTCTGGCCTGGAATGCCCTCCCTCCTCAAATCTGACTGACAACTACTCTTTCTCCCCCCCACCCCCCCACACACCCACTGCTTCAAAGCTTTATTCAAATCTACATCTCTGCCCCTGCTCTCTCCCCCTCCCTCCAGGCTCGCATCTCCTCCTGCCTTCAAGACATCTCCATCTGGATGTCTGTCTGCCACCTAAAACTCAACGTGTCCTAGACTGAACTCCTTGTCTTCCCTCCAAAACCCTGCCCTCCCCCTGACTTTCCCATCACTGTTGATGGCACTACCATCCTTCCCGTCTCACAGGCCCGCAAACTTGGTGTCATCCTCGACTCCGCTCTCTCGTTCACCCCTCACATCCAGGCTGTCACCAAAACCTGCCGGTCTCAGCTCCACAACATTGCCAAGATCTGCCCTTTCCTTTCCATCCAAACCGCTACCCTGCTCGTTCAAGCTCTCATCCTATCCCGCCTGGCCTACTGTATCAGCCTCCTCTCCAATCTCCCTTCCTCTTGTCTCTCCCCACTTCAATCCATACTTCACGCCGCTGCCCGGATTGTCTTTGTCCAGAAACGCTCTGGACATGTTACTCCCCTCCTCACAAATCTCCAGTGGCTACCAATCCACCTACACATTAGGCAGAAACTCCTCACCCTCGGCTTCAAGGCTGTCCATCACCTCGCCCCCTCCTACCTCACCTCCCTTCTCTTCTTCTACAGCCCAGCCCACACCCTCCACTCCTCTGCCGCTAATCTCCTCACCGTGCCTCGTTCTCGCCTGTCCTGCCGCCGACCCCCTGCCCACATCCTCCCCCTGGCCTGGAATGCCCTCCCTCCCAACATCCACCAAACTAGCTCTCTTCCTCCCTTCAAGGCCCTACTGAGAGCTCACCTCCTCCAGGAGGCCTTCCCAGACTGAGCCCCCTCCTTCCTTTCCCCCTCCTCCCCCCTCCATCCCCCCTGCCTTACCTCCTTCCCTTCCCCACAGCACCTGTATATATGTATATATGTTTGTACATATTTCCTACTCTACTTATTTATTTTACTTGTACATATCTATTCTATTTATTTTATTTTGTTAGTATGTTTGGTTTTGTCCTCTGTCTCCCCCTTCTAGACTGAGCGCCCACTGTTGGGTAGGGACCATCTCTATATGTTGCCAACTTGTACTTCCCTAGCGCTTAGTATAGTGCTCTGCACACAGTAAGCGCTCAAATACAATGTGCTTTATTGAGATGTGAAGGCACATCGCCTCCAAGAAGCCTTCTGAGACTAAGCTTCCTCTTTCTCGTCTCCCACTCCCTTCTACCTCACCTTGACTTGCTCCCCCCCCCCCCGCCCCCCCTCACCACAGCACTTATATACGTATCTATATTTAATTTGTATGGATGTCTGTCTCCCCCCCCACCTCCACTCCCATCTGCCCTCTCGACAGTAAGCTTGTTGTTGTGGACAGGGAATGTGTCCATTTATTGATTATATTGTACTATCCCAAGCATGTAGTATGGTGTTCTGCAAACAATAAATGCTCAACAAATATGACTGGATGAATGACAGGGACTTGTACCTATTTGTGCTTACAATAGTGTTCAACACAGTGCTTAACAAGTACCATAAAATAAAAATAAATAATAAATTATGGCTGGAGAAAGGAGAGGCTGGAGGCAGGGAGTTCAGTGAGAACTACTCTTCATCCAGAGTTGTTTGGGAGAGCATGAGCCATGAAGCCAAAACCACAGAGAAGTGAGGATCAGACATTTTCCATTCCCTTGGAGCCATTTCTTTTTCTTGCCCAGTGTCTTGGGTGAAAGGATTGGTAATCTATTTCAAATGCCTGTAGAGTGACACTAATAATAATAGGGCCAACCACTGCACTAAGCCCCAGGGTAATTACAAGATATTCAGGTCCCACATGAGACTCACTTTCTAAGTAGGAGGGAGAACAGGTATTTGAATCCTGAGTATCCAGATGATGGAACTGAGATGCAAAGAAGTTAAGTGACTTTCCCAAGGTCACAATGCAGGCAAATGCCAGAGCTGGGATTAGAACCAGATCATCTGATTCCCAGGCCCTTGATCTTTCCACTAGGCTGTGGTGCTTCTCTAATAATAATGGCATTTGTTAAGCGCTTACTATGTGCAAAGTGCTGGGGGGGATACAATGTGATCAGGTTGTCCCACATGGGGCTCACAGTCTTAATCCCCATTTTTACAGATGAGGTAACTGAGGCTCAGAGAAGTTAAGTGACTTGCCCAAAGTCACACAGCAGACTTGTGGTGGAGCCAGGATTCGAACCCATGACCTCTGACTCCAAAGCCCATGCTCTTTCCACTGAGCCACACTGCTTCTCTAGACACTAAACACTAGATTGGATAGGACTGCTAACTTTTGGAGGAAGCCCATTTATAGCAAATATTGCAGGCACCATTTTACAGATAGGGAAACCAAGTCAAACAAAGCAACTAGTAAAGAAAAAAAAATCAATCACATTTGAGAGCTTACTGTATGCAGAACACTATACTAAGCACTTGAGTACAATATAATGGATACATTTCCTGCCCAAAATGAGCTTACTATCTAGAGGAGGGACAGACATTTTTTAAAAAAGACATTGTACTCTTGGTACTGAGAGATGCTAACATTGATGGGGTCATTTTTAACAGGAGACAAGGAATCGACTCCATTGAACTCTCCCAAGTGTTTAATACATTGCTGCAAAACCTAAGCATTCAATAAGTACTATTAATCGGTTAACTGAACAATGCAGAGCACTCCAGCTGGATCCAAATAATGAAGACCAATGCTGGATTGAGCAACAGACCTATGAGCTCCATAAATTCATTCATTCAATAGTATTTGAGTGATTACTGTGTGCAGAGCACTCTACTAAGTGCTTGGGAGAGTCCAATAAACAGGCACATCGCCTGCCCACAACAAGCTTACAGGCTGGGCGAGGACAATTTGAAGTGGCAGGTAGGGAGTTCTTACAGGGCCATGGAAACTGGTGTTACTTTAAAACCACGTGCTATAGCAGCTAGTATGACGTACAGCATACAAAGTGGAAATTTTCAAAGCCATGGTAGGAAATACTGGTTGGTAAGGGAAGGCTTAATTAGTCATGTGATGTCTATCTTTGTCAGGACAAGAATTTGCAGACTTTATATAGAAAATATAAAAACTGATCATCCAAAACTGCAAAGTTGAGACCTGGTTTGCAAGTTAAAATCCACACCTCTCTTGCCCTCAAGCTAATGTTCCAAAGCCCAGAAATGGATGTCTGTCTGGGATCAACAGCTCATTTTGCTTTTTTTTTATATGGCAGGAAACTCAACTGTTATTTAAAAGAGACTTTCATCTCTTCATCAAGATGGAATTTATTAAACACTTAATACAAGCCAAATGCTGGAGTAGATATGTGATAATCAGATGAGCTAGACAGTCCTGGCCTCACAGGCTAGGAGGTAGAGATCAGGTATCTTATCCCTATTATACAGATGAGAAAACAGACCCAGAGAGGTTAGATGACTTGCCTCAGGTCACACAGCAGGTCATTGCCAGCGGTGCAACTAGAATCTGAGTCTCTTGGCTGGCTCTAACTCACAAAAACACTTTTTCTATTTCCTTCATAGGGTTATATTTGGTGATCTTTTAATTAAAATGCAAAAATCACAGAACCAGTAAATATATTGAATGCATGAATGAATGAATTTGCCATTTAGTCTGAGCCATTAAATTGCAATCAGTGGTACTGTATTAATTCAAGCATTATATACCTCTACATTTTTCCCTTCTAAAAAATGTTTTTCTACAGCAAAGTGTTCATTTTTTTTTTTTTTTGTTATGGTATTTAAGTGCTTACTATGTGCCAGGAATCGTACTAAGCACTGGGGCAGATACAAGCTAGTGAGGTTGGACACAGCGCATGTCCCACATGGGGCTCAGTCTTAATCCCCACTTTACAGATGTGGTAACTGAGGCACAGAGAAGCTAAGTGATTTGCCCAAAATCACACAGCAGACAAGTGGCAGAGCTGAGACAAGAACCCAGGTCCTTCTGACTCCCAGCGCCTTGCTCTATCCACTAAGCCATGCTGCTCTCTTCAAATTTTTGTTCAAACTTTATAAAATCAGCATGATAGTTCTGGACCTTTCTATCCCGGCAACACTTCTAAGGTTTGCTATCCACTAATGTAAAAGCCTTAACATGGGAATACATCCATAAATTCCAGCCCAGTTTTTCTCAGAATGCTATTTAAAATTGAAAAAGACATGCCATTAATATTCTTGGAGTCTATGCTGATTGGTAGAGGGTGATGAAAGTCTAGACACTGAATAAGCAATCATTGGGCTGTCATGCTGTTTTATGAGGTAATAATACACTTAGCAGATAACTACAAAGTGAACCAGCAGAATTCTTTGCCCCAGCTGGATACAGGATTATTGCCTCATAAAACACTGTAGTATGATGTTCTCTATTATGCTGCTGGTATTAAAATTAGATTAAATGAAGCAGTCTTCACAATTTTACTTTTCTATATTTTTCTATACAGCTATGTTTCCTAGTTTTCCATCTGGTAGAGAATCCCATCAAACTTTCACCGATTCCATAATATTCTAATAATAGTGACAAGTGTTAAGCACTTAGTACATGCCAAGCACCGTACTAAGGGCTGGGAGAAATACAAGATAATCAGGGCAGGCTCTGTTCCACCAGGGGCTCACAATCGAGCTAGGAGTGAGAACAGATATTTTCTACCCATTTTACAGTTGAGGAAACTGAAGCATGGAAAAGTTAAGTGACTTGCCCTAGGTCACACAGCAGGTAAGATCCTCTGACTCCCAGACCCAAAGCACCAGACTTTAATATAGAGTTATACTGTCTAAAGTTGTCTGAAGAAACATTTAGTACAGTATCTGTAATGTGTTTATATTAATGTCTGCCTCTCTTTAAGCTCATTGGGGGCAAGAAATGTGTCTTATATTTCACTTTCCTAAGTGCTTAGTAAAGTGCTTTGCACACAGTAAGTGCTCAATAAACACGAATGAATGTTCAGCACAGTGACCTAAGTAATGCCTGCAAAAGGACTTTTCATTTAAGCTATTCATTTTATTTAGCTAAACATTTCATTCATTTTATGTACATGGCATTCAAAGAGCAAATACTCTTATCGTGCAGTCACAACAGCATTCAATTTTCACCAAAATTCAAAGCAGTCTAATCATTTTCTGTCATGTACCTTCTGGTTTTTTTGCCCACAAGCTAAACAGACGTAGCCACCATCATTTCAAGCAACTCTTTTTGATACAGCCTCAAGGCTGTAACCCAGCACATTAATAACTTCTTTTCCACTCCCTCTTTCCTCAGTGGGACAACTACCACGTGATGCAAGTTGCACTAAATAAAGTTTAAATTCCTGCGAGACTCTTTGTTCTTAGTTTGTGCTGGAAAAACAAATGTTCCCTGATGATTGGCCAGAAATCAGGACACAGAAAAGCAAGGAATCAGCATCCCCACTTGGCTCCTGTGCTCTGTCAGAAACTTCTCTGAAAGCCACACTATCACCTCTCAGATCTACTATGTGGGGAAAGCCGGGTGAGAATTTGGCCTTCTGAGTTCAGAGCTTATTTAAACTACACTCCTCCAATTGGAGAGTGCCTGAATTCAGGTTTCTCACCAAGAGGTGAGTGAGTGGGTCTCTCTCTGTCCCAAACAAAACCAGGAAGTGAAGGAAAGTGTGAACTGAAAATTAATGGGAAACAGACCGACATCAACATTCTTGATCCTGAAGCAAGTGTTGGATTCCGATGTCAAACAGGGGTCAGATCCATCATTAGCCAAGTCAGTTTACCTCCTACTTTTACTTTTTACTTCCCACAGCAGTTCACCAGGAAAATCTTCCATCTGTCCAGATTTCTTCTTCTTATTCAGTCGGAGCAATCTGCAGGCTTGAAAGTTGTGTGGTGTCACCATTTGCAATCACATCAGTATCCAAAAGAAATCTCAACATTTTGTTGCATGGGGCACTAAAAAAAGTAATAGAAAATGCAAAGAAGGCACAGCAACAGAAAGCACATTGTCTGACCAGCAGGACTATTGGTGGACACTGTATAAAACTGGTTTTATTGATGGGGCTGATTCTCTGCTCCATGCTGTATGGTTTTGACTCAGGTTGGGTCAGGAAAAGAATCGAGAAGCAGCGTGGTCTAATGCATAGAGCATGGGCCTGGGACTTGGAAGTCAGAGGACATTGGTTCTAATCCTGGATCTGCCACTTGTCTGGACCTTGGGCAAGCCACTTCTCTGTGCCTGTTACCTCATTGTAAAATGGGGATTAAGACAATGAGCCCCACGTGGGACAACCTGATTACCTTGTATCTACCCCAGTGCTTAGAATAGTGCTTGGCACATACTAAGTGCTTAACAAATACCATTCATGGTCTTCACAGGGCAGACCAATCAATCCAACAATCAATCACAGGGCACACCTGTGAAAACTGACTCTCCTCCCTATTCCTCTTCCCTCTTGGCATAGAATTGGGGGCCATCCTTTGTCCTGTTCTGTAGCTTTGGGATCTGCAGGTAGAGAAGCCACGTGCATGATGTGGGACCCAGAGGAGGAGCGGTTGATGATGATGGTATTTGTTAAGCACTTACAATGTTACAGACACTGTTCTAAGCACTGGGGTAGATACAAGCTAATTGGGTCAGACACAGTCCATATCCCATGTGGGGTTCACAGCACTAATCCCCATTTCACAGAGGAGGTAACAGGCTCAGAGAAGTGAAGTGACTATTCCAAGGTCTCACAACCAACAAGTAGCGGAGCTGGGATTAGAACCCAAACTAATAATAATGGATTGATTGGTCAGCCCTGTGAAGGCTCAGTATTGCTTTTTAATAAGCCATGTCTTCATTATCTCTGTGAGGGTACAGTTCAGCGGGCACACTCACAACTCCCCAGTAACTAATCGTGGCTCAGTGGAAACAGCATGGGCCTTGGAGTCAGAGGTCATGGGTTCAAATCCTGGCTCCACCACTTGTCAGCTCTGTGACTTTGGGCAAATCACTTAACTTCTCTGTGCCTCAGTTACCTCATTTGTAAAATGGGGATTAAGACTGTGAGCCCCAGGTGGGACAACCTGATCACCCTGTAACCTCCCCAGCGCTTAGAACAGTGCTTTGTGCTTAGTAAGTGCTTAATAAATGCCATCATCATTATTATTATTATTGAGGGTGGCTCATTGGCATTTTGTAGACCCAATCCATCAATTGATCAGCGGTACTTTTTACACACTTATTGTGTTTGCAGAGCACTGTACTAAGGGCTTGGGAGAGCAGAATACAAAAGAGGTGGTAGACACCATCCTTGCCCTCAAGGAGCTAATGATCTAAAGGTTGATTCTGCATGCAGTAGAAAGTTGACCATTTGAAAGGAAATCCTAAATTCACTTTTTAAATGGGTGGAAGCGCTTAGTGCTCTGCACACAGTAAATGCTCAATAAATACAATTGAAATATGATTGAATGGAAGTATTTTTCGTTCTTGCTTCTGTTGCAACTAATGGGGAATTTGCAGTGGTGAGTTTTGCTTCATTTTTATATAGGATCATTTCAGTCAATCAGTTGTATTTTTGAGCACTTAACTATGCAGAGAACTATACTAAGCACTTAGGAGAGTACAATATAACAGCTCATAGATGTGTTCCCTGCCCACAATGAGCTTACAGTCTAAAGGGGGATATAGACATTAATATAAATAAATCACAGATATGTACATAAATATTGTGGGGTTGAGTGAGGGGTGAATAAAAGGTGCAAATCCAAGAGCAAGAGTGACATGAAAGGGAGTGGGACAAGAGGAAATCAGGGCTTAGTTGGGGAAGGCCTCCTAGTGGAGATGTGCTTTTAAGAAGTCTTTGAAGGTGGAGAAAAATTCTAGGCCAGAGACAGGATGTGGGCAAGAGGTTTGAGGAGAGATAGATGAGATTGAAGTACAGTGACATTATTGGAGTCAAAAGTGTGGGCTAGATTGTAGAAGGAAATCAGGGAGGCAAGATAGGAGGGAGCAAGGTGATTGAGTGCTTTAAAGCCTACAGTAAGAAGTTTCTGTTCACTGTGGAGCTGGATGGGCAGCCATTGAGGTTCTTGAGGAGTGAGAAACCATGGACTGAGTATATCTGTAGAAAAATGATCTGCACAGCCAAATTTAGTAGGGACTGGAGTGGGGAGAGACAGGAGGGAGGAAGGTCAGCAAAGAGGCTGATATGGTAAATGAATTGCAACAAGAAGTGCTTGGATTAATGTGGTAGCACTTTCAATGGAGAGGAAAAGGCAAATTTTAGTGATGTTTCTTAAATAATTTGTGGCCGAACCATTACAGGTTTTCTGGCTGTGAATTGGCAGTCTTGAGCATGTTTCTGGTTGGCTTGGTAGTTTGCCTGGTTGACAACTGCCCCCTAGTTTGCTTATAATAGCCAAGATTATGATTGATTGAATTTGGGATTATGAACGTCACAACTTTGTCTGCACCTATGGATCCCTCACAGGTGTGACAGAGAGCCTTGAACAATGCTAAGAGGGATTGTTCTTTAAAGGCTCTGGGCTGGGGCTGGAGAGAGTCCAGAAGAAGAATTTGATTTATTTAATAACAAATGGCAGAGATGTTTTATTGTATAACTACATAATGCTGGGAAGAGCCAATTACTTCTCCTAGTGATATCTGCTTCTGATTGTGTGAGAAATCCTGCTTGAAAAGACAAAATGTTTGTTAGAATGATGTTCATGTGTGTTATCCAGAGTCCTTGAGAAGAGGGGTGGGTTTTCTTTATTATTATTATTAGTAGTAGTAGTAGTAGTAGTAATAATAATAATAATAATAATAATAATAATTGTGGTATTAAATGCTTACTATGTGCCAGGTACTGTACTAATCACTCTGGTCTTTCTGGGAGTACTTTTGCTCGCTGAAGAAGATGTTTCGAGTTCCAAGCTCATGAAAACCTGACTGCAGGGGGCTGAGATATCTAAAACAGATTTCCAAGGGAGGTTTGGCGCCTCCCCTTCATGGGAAAAATTTTAAAACTGGAGAAACAGTGATCTGCCCAGGATCATCAAAAAGACCGTGTTTGAGAATATTAAAATGCTAAACTATATTAAGATATTGAGAATCAGCATGCCCTAGCAGAAAGAGAATCAGCCTGGGAATTAGAGGACCTAGGTTCTAATCCGGGCTCTGCAACTTGTTTGCCATGTGACCTTGGGCAAGATACTTAACTTCTCTGTGCCTCAGTTCCCTCATCTGCAGAATGGGGATTCAATACCTTTTATTTTTCCCCTGCTTACACTGTGAGCCCCATGTAGGACCTGATTGCCTTGTATACCCCACTCTTAGTACAGTGCTTGACAAGTAACACAATTCAGTTAATGACCCCCAGCAACAAATGATAGCTTCTGGGGGACTTTCATTTTTAGTAGAAGTAATAGGGAAAGAGTCAAAGGCAGATGATTCGGTCAATAATATGAATGTTTTTAAATTAGATGTAATTGGCCATTTTACCACACCCATATTCTGTTAGAATATTTATAACATATGGAAACAAGAGGTTGGAAAATTAAAATGGCAAAAATACCATCTTTGTGGCAAGAGAAAGATATTTGTATAGTCTGCTATCATAAAACAACTAACAGAAGAATTTTGTTTGCCTAACTTGCTTACATGCTAGGGAACAGAGAAAGGTTGGTAATGGGATGTGAACACCTAATCAAAAGTGTTTAAGTGTCAGGAAGGACTGAAGTGTGAGGGGAGGCTATAAAATGAGAAGATATGAAATTAATCTGGAAATATTTTGATTTCCCCCACCTGCCTCACCCTTAGGCAAACCAATGAAATGAAGCTAATGCAAAAGGATCATCGCCATCATCAGTGATATTTATTGAGCACTTACTATGTGCAGAGCACTGTACTAAGCTCTTGAGAGAGTACAATACAAAGGAGTTGGCAGACACATTCCCTGCCCTCAAGGAGGGCTAGAGATGTGGTGAGTTTTCATCTGTTCTGACTGTAGACTATTTACTCATTATAAAACATCCTTTTGAATATGACTAGTGACTTCTCCCTTTTCACACTGCTTTCTGTGAAAGTAAATCAAAACGGCTAGATGACTGATGTTAAGTCAGTCACTTCTCAATGTACAGTACAGCCATTATTGGGTGCAGTACAGATTATGATCTATAACCAAACTTATAAACTTGTTTGAGTAGCCGCATAAAACTTGTTTAGAACTCTGTGGGTACTATGAGGTTTATGCTTCAACTTACTAGCAAGTTCATGAGCTGTGAGGTTAGTTGTATTAATCACATGGGAAGCATTTCAGGAAAGATGCTTCCTTGCCAACCCCAAAGCTTTTTTTGTCCCTGAGAGCTCATAGGTTTGCAAGGTGAAAGCAAAACACACTCAAAATCCTCCAGCTCCTTTGTTTGTTTTTTTACCTTTTTTTTTTTTAATGGTATGCTTACTATGTGCTGGGCATGTACTAAGCACTAGGGTAGATACAAGCTAAACAGGTTGGACAAAATCCATGTCCCATATGGGGCTCACAGCCCTAATCCCCATTTTACAGATGAGGGAACTGAGGTAGGGAGAAGTTAAGTAACTCTCTGAAAGTCACACAGTAGACAAGTAGTGGAACCAGGATTAAAACCCAGGCCTGTTCTCTATCTGGCCTTCTACCTACAATTGTCAGAGTTTCCACTGACTCCAAAGAAGGCATACTTAGAAAGGAATAAATAGCTTGTATGGCTGTGGGTACTGAATTTTTAAAAACAAAATTTACTGAGACGTAGAAATATTTCACAGTGCATAGTTTGTTGCCCTGGAGAAAGTACAATATCATTAGTAGACATGATCCCTGCCCTCAAAGAGCTTACAATGTAGCAGGGAAGACAGTACCTAAATTTCAGGTAAGAGGAATTAATAGAGTAAAAAGATAAATACTCTCGGGGATGGCATGTAGCTTCAGTGCTTAGGTAGCATGGAGGTGCTGCAGTGGCAGTGGGATGACAAAGTGGCGATGTGACTAATCATGAAAGGACTCTTGGAGAGGTGATTTCAGGAGGGCTTGGGATAGGGTAACTACTCTCCCCATCTCCAATCTTGGTTATTGCATCAGCCTCCTTGGTGATCTTCTTGCCTCCTGTCACTCCCAACTCCAGTTCATACTTCAATCTAATACTACTATTAATAATAATAACAATAATAATAGGATTTAAGCACTTACTATGTGCCCAAAACTGTACTAAGGGCTGAGGTAATCCAGTCTCACATGGGGCTCACAGTGAGGGAGGACAGGTGTTGAATTCCCATTTTGCAGGTAAGGGAACTGAGGCACCGAGAAGTTAAGTGACTTGTCCAAGGTGATGTAGCAGGCAGGTAGTGAAGCTGGGATTAGCACCCGGGTCCTCTGACTCCCGGGCCTGTGAGCTTTCCAGTAGGCCACACCACTTTACTCTGCTGCCCAGATCACTTTCCTACAAAACTATTTAGCCCATGTCTCCCCATTTCATTCAATTGTATTTACTGAGCACTTACCGTGTGCAGAACACTGTACTAAGCACTTGGAAAGTACAATTTGGCAATGAATAGAGACAATTCCTACCCAACCCATTTTTCAAGAACACCGGTGGTTGCCCATCCATCTCTGCATCAAACAGAAATGCCTTACCGTAGGCTTTAAAATGCTCATTCACTGATTTCCTACTAAAACCCAGCATGCTCACTTTGCTCCTCAAATACCAGCCTACTCTCTGTACCTCGATCTCATCTATCTCCACACCGACCCCTCGTCCATGTCCTGCCTCTGGCCTGGAACTCCTTCCCTCTTCATAACCAACAGACTGTCACCCTCCCCACCTTCAAGGACTTACTAAAAGCACACCTCCTCCAAGAGACCTTCCCTGACTAAGCCCTCATTGTTACCATCTCTCACACCTTCTGTGTCTCCTTTGCGCTTGGATTCATACCCTTTATTCACCTTACCCTCAGCCCCACCACACTCATGTACGTATCTGTTATTTATGTTCATTTCTATCTCCCTTTCTAGACTGCAAGCTCCTTGTGAGCATGGGACATGTCTACCAATTTTGCACTCTCCCAAGCTGTTAGTACAGTGCTCTGTACACAATGCAACCCAGCCCACACACTTTGTTCCTCTAATACTAACCTTCACACTGTACCTTGATCTCGCCTACCTTGCCGACAAACTCTCGCCCACATCCTACCTCTGGCCTGGAATGCCCTACCTCCTCATAGCAGTCAGGTAATTGCTCTCCCCCACTTCAAAGCCTTATTGAAGGCACATTTCTTCCAAGAGGCCTCTCCTTTTCTCCCACTCCCTTCTGCGTCACTCTGACTTGCTCCCTTCATTCATCCTCCCTCCCATCCCCATAGCCCATTATATGTATATCTATAATTTATTTATGTATATTAATGCCTGTCTCCTCCTCTAGACCGTGAGCTCACTGTGAGCAGGGAATGTGTTTGTTGTATTGTACTCTCCCAAGCACTTAGTATACTGCTTTGCACACAGTAACCACTCAATAAATGCGATTGAGTGAATTAATGAATAGGCTAGCTTGAGAGGAAGGAAAAGAGCATCATGAGAAGAAGATGCAGAGGAGAAGGGAGAGGATGAGTAAGGGTTAAAGAGCTAATTGAATTTTTTAAACCCAGTGGTCAGGAGTTTCTGCTTGATGCATGGAGGAATGGGCAACTGATGGAAGATTTGATGAATGCAAAATGATAGTTTAGAAAGATACTCTGTGCAGCCGAGGGAAGAAGGGAATGGTTTTCCTCTTGGGATTTTGCTGTCTACCTCAGACCCAGAGTCAGGAAACAATCTTTAAATGGAGAATCTGTGTAGATGGACTGGTGACCAGGGCAGGAACCTCCGCCAGGTTCCAGCCAGGATCACCGGCCCAAGGGCCAACGCTGACGACTGCCTAGTGCCCAACTGACTATTGTCTCCCAGGCCTACTTTCCCAAAGACTCGGGTAATTGCCTCTTCCGCCTCAACTCTCCTTTCATCCATCTACAATTGGGAATCCAGGTCTCAAGCTTACAGTTCTGCTCCAATTTCATTCTCGCATTGGGGAAACATGTCTACCAACTTGGTTCTATTGCACTCTTCCAAGAGCTTAGTACAGTGCTCTGCACACAGTAAGTGCTCAATAAATATCATTGATTGATTTGATACACATGGCTAGACACTGCCATTTTTTTTCAGCAGGTTAAGATATTTGAAATTAATTTTGGAAGGGATGAACCTAGGGGTAAGTTGCTTGTTAAATTTTGTCATTCATTAATTCAATCATTTATTGAGCGCTTACTGTGTGCAGAGCACTGTACTAAGTGCTTGGGAAGTACAAGTTGGATAATGATGGCACTTGTTAAGCACTTACTATATGCAAAGCACTGTTCTAAGCACTGGGTAGGCTACAAGGTGATCAGGTTGGCCCTCGGGGGGCTCAGAGTCTTAATCTCCATTTTACAGATGAGGTAACTGAGGCACATAGAAGTTGTGACTTGCCCAAAGTCACACAGCTGACAATTGGCAGAGCTGGGGTTTGAACCCATGACCCCTGACTCCAAAGCCCCTGCTCTTTCCACTGAGCCACACTTATCATATAGATCCATTGTTCTGATTATTGCTATTCATTATTGTTACTATATAACAAGATTTATTAAATGATACAAACCAGGGATGTATTTCATTTGGGAGCTAGAGACAGAATAACCCAACAACTTTTGCTGAAACTCAGTTACTGAACTCTGTCTTCTAACTGATAATAAGTAGCATTTTGATTTTTCAGTCCCATTTCCTCTTAGAAAATGGCTTAGCCCTGGTTTAAAGAAATAGAGATTTGACATTTTTATTTTAAAATGTCTTCAGACTATTTGAGCAATAAATATATGCTATAGGTACAACATTTGTACAAGGGTAAAATGATGAAAAGCATGAGGATTAAATTAGCTTTGAAATGCTCTAGGCATCAAATTTGAGGGGCAGGGTTTTTGGCTAACTTGTTCTGTGTTGGTCTAAGACACTTGGAAAATGATCTGAGTCTTTTTGCAAAACCCGAAGTTCTTTTTTTCTTTTCCCAGTGAATCCTGGCAACAATAGAGATGATTTTGAGACATGAGTGGCTACTCTCTGACTAAATATGCATGGGATAAAAAAAAATCCTAAACACACACATATCTAAATAGTGGGAATGTTCTCAGCCTCATTTTCCAGAACAACAACCAAGGGCCAAGGAGTATGCATCAGCCGGTCTGATTTCAGCCCTATGAAACTGCTACCAAAATCCACCATTGCATATCCCCCTTTCGAGAAGGGGAAACAACACAAAAAACACTTTTACCATTGGAAAACCACATAAGTGGGATTTTTCAAATGGGTGCTTATTTTACCCCCACCTAGGCTTCTGCATTGGAACAACCCCTACACTCTTTTGCACTGTCAAAGCACGACCTTTTGGACTTTTGATATTTGCCCCAGCCTTGACCGTGCTACCCGCAGCAGTTCTGTAAATATCTTTAAATCATATATTATAAATTATTTATTTATTTCAATGTCTGTCTCCCTTTCTAGACTGTAAGCTCATTGTCGGTAGGGAACGTGTCCACCAACTCTGTTATAGTGTACTTTCCCAAATGCTTAGTATAGTGCTCTGCACATAGCGTGTGCTCAATAAATACCATTGATTGACTGATTGATACAGAAGATGCTGCTATCTGTGTTGCTACCCAGAAATCCAATGGGGCTAAAGATATATCATTCAGGAACAGAAATCCATTGGCTAAAGGAGGGACAGAGAGAGAGAACGAACCAACCAAGGTGACCCCTCTTCATTTTAAACTATTTTTAACTAAACTTTGGTGAAAATAGAATTGTTTTGGAATTTTGTATTCATTATTAAAAAAAAAACTCTTTGTTACCTAGCTTTCAATGAAAGCCATTCAGTAATGCAGCTCAAAATACAAGTGTGTTCAAAACTTTCTTTGGAAATAGTACAATATATTTGTAATTACAGAAAAAAGCTCGCACCGAGTAATTGTTGTTTGTTCATCCCCCAAATCATTCATTTATCAAATGACAGACCCTGATTAAATTCAATTTCAAGAGGAGTGGAAGATTAAATATTGATATTTTTGTAAATATATGCTCAGAGGCATTTATAGCTGAGGTTTGAGAATACAAAGTATATCCCTGAAAAAGGCAGCCTAATGTAATCAAGACAGATTTAGTCAGGGCTCCTTGATAAGGCATATGATGTCACCTCTCCCTCCTTTTTCTCTTTAGGACCAAACTACTCTAGAAACAAGCAGTTCTCATCTGAAAGAGCCATCAGGTATGCTAAAAGCTCCCAAACACCATAAGAATATAAAAAATCACCTAATTCAGGCCTCGCCAATGGCCCATCCACCCTGTTATTCTGTCTCCAATCCTGGCAACAGGAAGCTTGGCAGAACAGTAGGATTATTGCTCTTTTGACATCCAAACTCAAGTTCAATTATATACCATTTAAGAATGCCCTTCCTTTAGACTGTATTCTCCTGGTGGGCAGCTATTGTGACTACCAACTTTATCACATTGTACTTTCCCAAGGACTTAGTACAGTGCTCAGCACGGAGTAAATACTCAATAAATACCACTGATTGATTCCTCTCTCTTTCTTTCTAGTGATCTATTATGGACTACATGTCCTTGGTTTTAACTAGGCCGTTCTGAAACCTATTGATCATTTTCAGATGTCATAATTTACTGCAATACCTTTCAATTATTATTTTTATTATTATTTGCAGTTACTTTGAACAAAGTGTGTTAAACACTGAAGTGAAAAAGATGATCAAATCGGGGACAGCATGACCTATGCTTTAGCTAAAGCATGGGACTGAGAGTCCCTCTACACTGTAAGCTCATGGAGAGGGAATGTGTCTGATCTTGTATCATTCTCTCCCTAGTGCTTAGTACAATGCGGTACACCCAGTAAGTGCTCAATAAATGATTGACTAAATGGGACTCAGGTGGATCTGGGTTCTAATTCCAACTCTGCCCCTTGTCTACTGTGTGATCTTGGCAAGTCAACTTCTCTGTGCCTCAGTTACTGTGTACAGGGAATATGTCTGTTACATTGTCCACCACTTGTCGCTATGTGGCATTGGGCAAGTCACTTCTCAAGGCCTCAGTTACCCCAACTGTAAAATAGGGATTAAGACTGTGAGCCGCAAGAGGGACAGGGACTGTGTCCAACCCGATTTGCCTGTATCCACCCCAGCACTTAGTACGGTTCTTGGCACTTAACAAATGCTATAATTATTATTATTATTATTATCATAGTCTCCCAAGCACAGGGAATGAGTCTGTTTACATTGTAGCCTCCCGAGCGCTTAGTTCAGTGCTATGCACACACAAGATAAACACTCAATGAATGCAATTGACTGAATGATGACTAAAATGGGGATTAAGACTGTGAGCCCCACGTGGGACATGGACTGTGTCCAACCTAATTAGTTTGTATCTACCCCAGTGCTTGGTATCTACCCCAGCCTCGCATATAGTAAGCTCTTAACAAAGGCCATTAAAAAACCAGTAGTCCTAATCAGTGACATTTATTCAGCATTATTAAGCCTTAGGAAAACTGTATGACGATTGACCTAAACGTGACCACTGGCTCGCAGGGACTCACGAGCTAAGGGAGAGAGGGACACGTAGGACACACAAAAGACAACCGTTAACATTAACATTGAAAGAGAACCAAGAAAGAACTGGTGAAATTTACCAATTGAGAAGGTCCAACAGCAACCTGATCCTGAAGATATTATTCACCCCACCCTAAGCCCCACAGCACTTATGTATATATCCATAATTTATTTTAATGTCTGTATTCCCCTCTAGACTGTAAACTCCTTGAGACAGGGAATGTATCTACCAGCTCTGCTGTATTGTAGTCTCTCAAGTACTAGTACAGTGCTCTGCACACAGTAGGCACTCAAGATTGATTTCCTCATCTGTAAAAAATGGGTATTTAAATAGCTGTGCTCCCACACCTTAGATTGTGATTTCTCCCCACCCCCCACCCCCTACCCCCAGGACAGGGACTGTATTAGATATAAGCTTATTTATCAATTAATCATATTTACTGAGCACTTACAAAGCACTGTAGTAAATGCTAAGAAGAGTACAACACAATATGACAGACACATTCTCTGGCAACAACGTGCTTAAAGTTTAAAGGGGGAGACAGATCTTAATATAAATAAATTATAGATATGCACATAAGTGCTATGGGGGTTGGGAGTGGGGAATAAAGGGAGCAAGCAGAAGGGAGAGGGGAAAAATACCTACCCCGTTCTAATTATGGTGCTTGGCACATAAGTGCTTAACAAATGCCACAGCCATTATTATGATCAGAAGGTGTTAAAGAAGGACTAAGGCTTCCTGCTGGATCCTAACCACCTTCTAATTAGTTTTACTCCTTGAGCAGATTTGTATTCAATGGTCCTGCTTCTTTGGTTAATTATTTTCAGTTAGAAGTTATATCAGATGGCCAGTAAAAAGGATGCTGTTTTTCACAAGAACACTCAAGGGAAAGGAAACTGCAGGTTCTTGTTGCAATTGAGTGGTCATAGTAGCTGCTGATTAAGAATCTTTCTCCCTCCAGCAGTATATCCACCCTCCAGCCCTCTTCCCAAGTCTTGGTTTTGTCTTATTAGTCATATGCAAATTCATTAATAGCTCTTATAGATAGAAAGATCGTTCTCATTGGTGAGAAACCACCCATTGCTGTGGTTGCTGTTGTTCTTGAAGATGATGATGAAGGCCACCATGAAATTGGATTTTAATGTATGTGAAATATTTCCTGTCTCTTCATCTTGTCTTCTGTAACATTGAATTTGTCCCTCTCTGCTTTAATCGTTACTGTATTTACTAGACCATCCTTGCTCAGTGATTGCCTGCAGTGTCATCGCTAAAATCAGAACATTTCATATCCATTTTATTTAAGGTACAAAAATATTCAATTCCAGTGATAGCATTTGAGTGATCGAATACTTAATGTCATTCTCATAAATGTAAATTCTAAAAATATTAGTAGAAATTTTCTGCTGTCTTTGAACAGAGATGATTTCTATTACTGCATTTTCACTTATGAACTCATAAAAACGAGGAAGAAAAATAACACATGAAATTAATTCATCTCATGATATATTTTATAAGGGGGTAATCCTATGAGTATTCCAGTCAATACATTAGGCTGAAATGAAATAGTTTCTTCTTAAGGGGCTGTGACAAACACATTGAAGATATTTTCAAACCTAGTTATATGAATTAGGGTTTGTGTTGAATGAATGAATGTTTGTTTCTTGGGAATGATTTGGGATAAAAGTTATTCATCATTCTAAGCTAAATTAATATATCCCATTTTTTCTCTTAGGCGTCACCAACATTTCCAATGATTACTCTCACCTTTTTTTTTCCCTTTCTTATCTATCGACCTCTGCCTATCATCTTTTTAGCTATCCATTATCTGTCTATATTAATCTATATCCATCTAACAACCAAGTAGGAGTAGTAATGGTATTTGTTATGCACTTCTGTGGCCAGCATGTTCACTTTGCTCTGCTAGCACCAACCTACTCACTGTACCTCAATATTGTCTAGATCATGGGTTCTAATCCCAGCTTGCCACTTGTCTGCTGTGTGTAACCTTGGGCAAATCGGTGACCTCATCTGTAAAATTGGGATTGGGACTGTGATTCCCCATGTGGGACAGGGGCTGTTTCCAACCCAATTTGCTTGTATCCACCGCAGGGCTTACTACAGTGCCTGGCTCACAGTAAGCACTTAACAAATACCACAATTATTATTATTACAATTATCTTGCCTCCTACTCCTTGCCCATGACCTTTGGCCTGGAACTCCCTCCCCCTTCATATTCCACATGTGATCACTCTCCACATCTTCAAAGCCTTGTTAAAATCACATCTCCTCCAAAAGGCCTTCCAGAGCACTGTACTTGAGAGCACTTGAGAGAGTACAGTATAACAGAGTTGGTAGACATGTCCACTGCCTTCTATGACTTTACAAGTCAGGGGAATACAGACATTACTATAAATAAATACACTGCAGTTATATACATAAGTGATTTGGGGAGGGATGAATAAAAGGTGAAAATGCAACTGCAAGGGTGACAGAAGGGAGTGAAAGGAGAAGAAATGAGGGCTTAGTTGGGGAAGACTTTGGAGCTGTGCCTTCAGTAAGAGTTTGAAGGTAGGGAGAACGATTGTCAGATAAGAAGAGGAAGGTAACTCCAGGCCAGAGGCAAATGTGGGTGAGATGGCAGTGACTAAGCCCTCATTTCCTCTACTCCCTCAACTTTCATCATCACCCTTGCACTTGGATTTGTACATTCTATTCATCCCCCACATCCTCAGCCACATAGCATTTTTCTGTCCATATCCATAACTTATTTATATTAATGTCTGTCTCCCCCGAGACTATAACCTCCCTGTGGGCAGCGAAAATGCCTACCAACTCTGTTACGTTGTACTCTCCCAAGCCATTAGTAAAGTACTCTGTCTACGGTAAGCATTCAATATGTTGCCAACTTGTACTTCCCAAACGCTTAGTACAGTGCTCTGCACACAGTAAGTGCTCAATAAATATGATTGAATGAATGATTAATTGCAGAACTACAGAACTGCAGATTAACTGCAGAACCCAGCACTGAACTAAGTGCTGGGAAAGAGTATATAATGGGAATGAGACACGGATACTGTCCCTCGAGGAGCCTACAATCTATGAACTGCCGGTCCTTCTGCCTGAACACATTGCTTTGCAAGTAACTAAACCAATTAATTCCTGGCTTATTACACTGGTCAGCTGGAGTGGCTGCCTCAGAACTCTGGTCACTAAGATTACAAGTGTCTCTGGTCTTTGAGAGAAGACATGCATGAGCAGGGCTACTTCCTTAAATGTCTTTGTCCCACTTAAGCAGTGCTAAAGAGCCTGATGGTTGTAGTCTAATAATAATAATGGTATTTAAGTGCTTACTTTGTGCCAGGCACTGTACTAAGATCTGGGGCAGGGTCATTGCTACTGTGGCTGGGAGTAGAAATAAACCCTTCACCCCCTCACCCTCCAAACCCCCAGATTCCATTCAACGATGCTCAGGGGAAAGTGGGAAGGCGTCTCAGAGGGAGGAGGGAAAAGCTAGCACAGTCCTGTTTCTGGGGCTTCAGTTCTGCTCTGCTTTCACACAGGTATCCTAAAACGCAATTCAGTTTACAAGCCATTTTATTTCTTCTCAAATTGAATTAGACACAAGCATTTCATTTTCTTGATCTGGTATTAAAAGATATAATCAAAAAAGACAGATCAATTTTCATTATTCTCACAGATTCCAGTGTGTTGTAGAGTTAATCAATTCTTATTTTTCTAAGATTATTATTTGTGATTGGGGTAATTTTCAAAGGCTGCAAATCTGGGTTAGTTCGGAAAAGGATTTACAATTCCAACAGCATTTAAAAATGGAGAGAGATATAGCAGCTCACTGGAAGCAAGAAAATCATTTGGACGTAAATTTTTTCCATCCCGCAAGTTCACTTTTTAAAAGAAAAATTCTACTCCTCACAGGAAAGTAACAGCAAGAGAAAAACGTTTCAGTTTGTCAAAGTCAAAATTATATTTTACACACACATCTTTAATTAGAAAGATCTATTCCCACCAACAATAATTATACTAAAAGCTTTATAATTAGATGGTCTTGTTTTCCTCTGAACCACTCTTGAAAGAGACATACCATAGCATTTTGTTTGGTAATGGTGAATGTGACAACTTTTGATTATTTCTAAATGATTCATTAAAAAAATGCATCTATTGCCAATCTTGACAAGACTTTCCCAGGTGGACTCCCATAGCCTTTGACTTATTTCTAAATTACAGATCCTTTCACACTCTTTGAACAGACAACAGAAGAATAAGCTTTTAAAACAGAACAATAGGCAGTGCAGTCTTGTCCGAGGTTCTAGTTCTGCTCTGTTTTCACACAGGTATCCCAAAATGCCTTTCAGTTTTCAAGCTTTTTTATTTTTTCAAATTGCATTAGACACACTCATTTCATTTTGTTGATCGGGTAATAAGAGATATAATCAAAACAATCTCTACAGTCTCTACAATCTTTGGCTAGCACGAGCAATGCCCAATCGCTTCAGCTGTCGATCAGAAAGTCCCTTCAACCATTCAGAAGGTCATTTGCTTAAGAGTGTTTGCTGTTAATGTTGCCCAGCTGATCTGATTAAACTGGGAGGCTAATTGCCATGGCAAGTCTCCCATTTGTGCATTCCAAATGAGATTGAAAATATTTCCACCTCTAATCTTTTCTGTAAAAGGACATCTTTCTTCCCTGGTGCAGGGATTCTCTTGGTTCACTAGTTAAGAAGGTTTTAGCCTCCGGTACTTTTTCTCTTTCCCATTTTAAAATTGCCTTGACTTCAGCTGGCCTTACTCTTGCTGCTGTAGTCTAATTTCCCTTAACTGCAGATGCCATTTTCAGTCTATTCAAAGCCAAAGATGAATTACGACAATTCTTTGAGGCCAGCTCTTAGTTGAGACAAAAGCTGGTTCTCTCTTTCTGTGTCAGTATGCACAGGTTCATTATTGCCAAGAGCCTACCTATTCATTCATGCCAGTCTCCTGTTAGGTAAGGTGGTAAGAGTCCACGATGTGTAAAAAATAGTGTTGGCCACCGAATTTGCAATGCTATTCATTTCATTTAGAAAATGTATTGTGTTAGGCTAACTTGGCAGTCAGCCTCCACAAATGGACCAAGACAGTGAAACATAAATGGGATCAATTTCACCCTGAAGTGAACTAAAGAGATGATTCCATTTGGGTCCTTTTTCTTGGTTTTTTTTTTTTTTTTTTCTGCTGGATACCAGGGCAATATGTTCTCTGGCGTGTGTTTCTGCTCTGGCCTGGGACACCCTCCCTCCTCAAATACACCAAATACTTTCTTCTCCCCCGCCACCCCCCACCACGCTTCAAAGCTATACTGAAGGCATATCTCCTCCAAGAGGCCTTGCCAGACTAAGCCCCACTCTTCCTCATCTCCCACTCCCTTCTGCATCACCCTGACTTTTTCCCTTTGCCCTCCTCCTCCTACTGCCCCACAGCACTTATGTATATATCTGTAATTTTATTTATTTATATTGATGTCTGTTTGATGCCCTCAGTTCATGTTAACAGTCTTCGGAGATTCCAACCCTAGGGCACCACGGCTAGCATTCATAAGGAATCATCCTTATTCTTCCTCTTCCCTTGCCTCCCTTCTTGCAGCTTTTTCTTGTTTTTGGTATTTAAGCACTTACTATGAGTTAAGCACTGGAGTAGGCACAAGTTAATCATGTTGGACACAATCTCTGTCCCATAAGGGACTCACACTCTAAGTAATCAATCAATTATATTTACTAAGCAGTTACTGAGTGCAGAGCCCTGTGCTTGGGAGAGTATAACAGAGTTGGTAGACACATTCCCTTCCCACAGTGAGCTTACAGTCAATATTGGATAATGTTTCTGGAAGAACGGGGTGGTACACACAGTGTCAAAGGCAGCTGAGTGGTCAAGGAGGATTGGGATGGATTTGGCCAAAAGATAATTGGTGATCTCTGAGAGGTGAGTGTCCCTGGAGAACTTCAATCTATATTTCATGATGCTGCCCGGATCGCCTTTGTGCAGAAATGCTCTGGGCATGTTACTCCCCTCCTCAAAAATCTCTAGTGGCTACCAGTCAACCTATGCATCAGGCAAAAACTCCTCACTCTCAGCTTCAAGGCTCTCCATCACCTCACCCCCTCCTACCTCACCTCCCTTCTTTCCTTCTACAGCCCAGACCGCACCCTCCGCTCCTCTACCACTAACCTCCTCACTGTGCCTTGTTCTCGCCTCTCCCACTGTTGACCCCCAGCCCACGTCCTCCCCCTGGCCTGGAATGCCCTCCCTCTGCACATCTGCCAAGCTAGCTCTCTTCCTCCCTTCAAAGCCCTACTGAGAGATCAACTCCTCCAGGAGGCCTTCCCAGACTGAGCCCCCTCCTTCCTCTCCCCCTCCACCTCCTCCCCATCCCCTCCGCCCTACCTCCTTCCCCTCCTCACAGCACCTGTGTGTGTGTGTGTGTGTGTGTGTGTATATATATATATATATATATATATATTTGTACAGATTTATTACTCCATTTTACTTGTACATATTTACTATTCTATTTATTTTATTATGTTAATATGTTTTGTTGTCTGTCTCCCCCTTCTAGACTGTGAGCCCGTTGTTGGGTAGGAACCATCTCTATATGTTGCCAACTTGTATTTCCCAAGCGCTTAGTACAGTGTTCTGCACACAGTAACCACTCAATAAATATGATTAAATGAATGAATAAAGAGGGAGGAAGTCAGATTGGAGGAGGTCAAGGAGAGAATTGGAGGAGAGGAACTAGAGACAGAGAGTATAGATGACTTGCTCAAGGAGTTTGGAGAGGAATGGTAGGAGAGAGATGGGGCAAAACCTAGAGGGAGCCATGTGGTCAAAAAAGGTTGGGGTTTTTTGGGATTGGTTTTTTTTAAGGATAAAGGATATACCAGCATGTTTGAGAGTAATGAAGAAGAAGCCATTGGAGAGTGACAGTTGGAGATGGTAGTCATGGAGGGAGTAAAGGAGAGGAAATGTGTTTTTGATAAGGTATGAATGGATGAGGTCAGAAGAGGGTAGAAGGAGAAAGGTATTAAATCCATATTTTACAGATGAGACTTCAAATCTGAAAGTTGACAAGTCTGGATGGAATAAGCTTGGATTAAAGTTCTGGTTGGTCCTATTTAGGCTGAGAATACAAGAACAATGCAAAACAATACAAAGTAGGTCATTTCATTGGTAAATACAAAAAAACCCAAAACCCTTCATATTCAAAGCTTTTACCAGAGTCTGAGGGAGTGAAGGAATCTTAGCTTTTAAGCTGTTCTAGCTGAAGATTCCATTCCCTCTAGACTGTAAGATATTTGGGAACAAGGAATATGTCTGTTTATTGTTATAGTGTACTCTCCCAAGTGCTTAGTACAGTGCTTTGCACACAGTAAGCCTCAATATATATGATTAAATTGAATAGACTGGAATTGAATTCCTCCCTTGCTTGTAGATTTCTGTAGGATGGCAGGAGATCCAGATGTTTTCCTATTTGTTCTGGTTCTGATTGAAGAGGGTGCTTTCTCAAAAGAAGGTGATCAGGGAATCTGCCTACCAACTCTGTTGCATTGTACTCTCCCAAGCACTTAGTACAATATTGGTCACACAGTAAGCACTCAATAAATGCCATTGATTAATTAAGGTCATGTCTCCACATCCTGGCCAATTTTCTTTAAGCTTTGGAGGGACATACTATTGACAAAAGGTTTCAGTAGAAACTACAGAATTCTTTCTGTCTGTTTCTCTCTTTGTCCATGATAAAAACTGGTTCCATCTGCTGCAATCTATAGGGGTGCTGCAGAGGTGGGTATAAGTCCATAGAGCTTTTTTCATTCAACCCACATATTCAGTCTGTCACCAAATCCTGTCATTTCAACCTCCACAACTTTGCTAAAATCTGCCATTGCCTCTCCATTCAAATTGCTACCATGTTAATCCAAGCACTTATCTCGATTACTGTATCAGCCTTCTTGCTGACCTCCCTGCCTCCTGTCTCTCCCCATTGCAGTCCATACTTCACTCTGTTGCTTGGATCATTTTTCTACAGAAATGTTCAGTCCACAGTTCCCCACTCTTCAAGAACCTCCAGGGGTTGCCCATCTACCTCCACATCAAACAGAAACTCCATACCATAGGTTTTAAAGCAAGCATTCAATCACCTTGCCCCCTCCTACCTCACCTCATTGATTCCCTACTATAATCCAGCCATCACACTTCACTCCTCAAAGGCCAACCATCTCATCTATCTCCTGCTGGACCTCTCACCCACATCCTGCCTCTAGTCTGGAATGCTCTCCCTCTTTGTATCTGACAATCACTCTCCCCATCTTCAAATCCTTATTAAAAGCACTTCTCCTCCAAGAGGCCATTACTGATTAAGCTCTCATTTCCTCTTCTCCCTCTCCCTTCTGCATTGCCCTTGCACTTGGATTTGCATCCTTTATTTGCCCTCTTTCAGACCCATTGCACTTATGACACATCCATAATTTATTTACTGATATTAATGTCTCTATCTCCTTCTAGACTGTAAGTTTACCATGGGCAGGAAACATGTCTACCAACATGTATTCATATTGTATTCTGCCCAAGGTAAGCAAGCTCATCTCTAGACTCTAAGCTCATTGTGGGCAGGGAATGTGTTTGTTCATTGCTGTACTCTCCCAAGAGCTTAGAACAGTGCTCTGCACACAGTACACGCTCAAATAAATGCAACTGAGTGAGTTCAGTAAATACGATTAATTCATTAGTTGGTATAATGATGAACAAAAGTTCTTAGGTTGGCAGCAGTCAGCATGTCCCTACTTCTCTTCAGCTTTGGCATCCCACAACCAGTCACATGTGTTTTTTAGCTTGATCTGAATAATGATGATGATGATAATATTTGTTAAGCACTTAGCATGCACCAAGCACTGTTTTAAGTGCTGGGGTACGAACAAACTATCAGGTTGGAAATGATCCCTGTCCCAGATGGGGCTCACAGTCCAAGTACAAGGGAGTAGGATTTAATCCCCATTTTACAGATGAGGAAACTGACTAGCCCAAGGTCACTCAGCAGACAAGTTATGGATGCAGGATCAGAACCCAGGTCCGATGATTCCCAGGTCTGTGCTCTTTCCATTTGGCCACAGTATTCCACCACAAGTTTTTACTGGCCTCGTTTATAATGAACATTATTGAACTGCAATGAAAAAAGGAAAACATCAGTCAGTGTAAAAGCCTTGACTGAACTTCAGTAGAAGTATTCATCATTTAGGAATAAAAATGCCAAATTTGCATTTCACAGCAGTTCCTAGTGTTTAATCTTTTGGTGTCAATCCATTGCACAGTCCATGAAATCGACTTTATGAGGGCAATTGTAAGAACAGGCAACTTTCGAGTGATTGACAACTGTCTGCCCAATCTGAGCCATCTGAGATTTGTTCATAGGGAACTGCACCAGAGAGTGAGCAAATTAAATTTAAGTCAATTCTGCTCCTCCCCCTACTTCTAGGAAAATACTTGGGGGAGGAGGACAATGTAGATCATGGCTGAAGTGAGTTTTGGAGATTTATAATTGTGGTATGAGTTAACGATAATAATTATGGTATTTAAGTGTGTGCTAGGAGCTATACTAAGTGCTGGGATAGATACAAAATAACTTGGTTGAACACAGTCTCTGTCCCACATGAGTCACCCAGGCTTAATCCCCATTTTACAGATGAGGTAACTGAGGCACAGAGAAGTATGTGCCCAAGGCTTGTGCCGAGTGGTGGAACGGGGATTAGACCCCAGTTCCTTCTGACTCCCAGGCCTGTGCTCTGGGCCATGCTGCTTGAATAAGAGTTAAGCTTTTGTTATGTATCTGGGGTGGATTCAGTACAATCAGATCAGACACACAAGTGGGGCCAATCATTCATAGCCCCAAAAATGTTCCCCTTGTCTGCTTGACATCCTTTTTCTAACGTCTGGCTTGGGGCTGAGATTGGAGATTGGGGTCAACACAGGTGCTAATGAAGGAAAATGTAGCTTTTAAAAAGGACTCACAGCTTCTGGAAGTCCAGGCATGTACTCACTTCAAACAAGAGTACCGTTCTACTGACAAACCAGGAGGGTTTAAATAGGTGCTGCAGAACTCTTCAGCACGTGTACTGAATGTCACAGAGAGTTACCCCAGTGGCAAGGACTGCTCATTTTGGAAGCACAAAATTGTCAGTGGGTATTCTGATTGGTTTGAAGAAATATTTCTTCAACTTGCCAAGAAAACCTAAAGCTTACTCCCACACTTAGAACAGTGTTTGACACTTAGTAAGCACTTAACAAATGCCACAATTTTTTATTATTATTTTAGTAGGTGCTGCTACTGCTATTGCTGCTACTGTGGGGATTTTTAATGAACTTTAAAATGGTACATTTTAATTTAACTTGTTCTTTGTCTGGAGTCTGTATGCAAGAGAGTGTCACTCTTACAGAAACTAGGAATGGAGCAAGAGGAACACTTATTCTGTAAAATTCAAATGTGGCTATATTAAGGTCGGTGCACCTCACTACCATATGAGTTGTTAATTCATCAGATGAAGCAAAGTCTATTCCTAAATGCTTTTTAAATGTTTCATTAAACATAAAATGCACTTCCTGCTAGGACCATAACTAGTGCTGCATCATTCTGTGTGAATTGGTAATCCATACCACAACAGTTAATACACTACTATGTAATTAGAGGGAAACATTAGGGATGTTAAATAATGTAGCCATCAAAGGCAGAACTGTGTCCAACTCTATTATCTTATATCTACTCTAGTGCTTAGTACAGTACCTGGCACATAAGTGTTTAACAAATGTCATTAAACATATACAAGGGAAGATCTATCAAAGGTGTTTATTGAGTGCTAGCTACGTGGTAGAGTGCTGTACTCGGAACTTGGTAGAGTACAAATCAATAGAATTAGCAGTCACGTTCTCTGACATATATAGCTTGAAAACAAAAGAAAAACAAAACAAACAAAAGGCAAAGCTCAGCACATAACAGGTTCAATTGTAATAACTGTGGTACTTGTTAAGCACTTTCTGTATGTCAAGCATTGTTTTAAACGCTGGGGTAGATACAACATAATCAGATTGGAAGTCCATGTCCACGGGGCACTCACAGCCTTAATCCCCATTTTACAGATGAGGTGACTGAGGCCCAGAGAAGTGAAATGACTTGCCCAAGGTCACACAGCAGACAGGTGCCAGAACTGGAATTAAAACCCAGGTCCTTCTGACTCCCAAGCCCGTGCTCTATCCACTAGACCACACTGCTTCTCCTGGAGGGGACTGGTAGAGACCTTCGGGGCATCCAGAGTCCAGGCACAATGGAAACTTTCCTAACATCCTAGAATTTGTTGGGGACTCACATGTCTGCCCTTGAGTCCTTCTCATCTCCTGCAGGCCCAGGGCTTGTTGGTTTGTGGCATGATAAATTACAGTGATTCATCTTTATATTTGAAGAGGAAAGACAATAATACATTTTTATTTGGATTGGTAATCTGGACCGGTGACTCACAAATTGCAGAAGAACATTATTTCTAGCTGCAGCCAATTTAGATCAGAAATGAATAGTAAACAGTTCATAAATCCTTTCGTCACCACCACCGTCAGAAAATCAAGAATAGCAAATAGATCTGAAACATGTTTCTAGAGACTTTGGGGTCATTTCTGACAATAGGCATAAAACCATTCTTAGCGTTCATCCTCAGAGGTGGAACACTGTTTAAAAATTACATTTGTTTAGAGGAGGAAACTGTAAGCATCAGCTGTTCTCTCATGGTTCTCTTTCTTTTCTGTCCGGCTCCATCTTAGTCTTTCTCTGGCTATCTTCCACCTCTCTCCCCCTAACTTTTTTTCATGGTATTTGTTAAGCACTTACTACTTTCCAAGCACTGTACTAAGCCCCGGGGGTAGACACAAGGTAATCAGGTTGGATGCAGTCCCTGTCTCACATGGGGCTCACAGTCATAATCCACACTTTTCAGATGAGGTAACTGAGGCTCAGAAAAGTGAAGTGGCTTACCCAAGGTCACACAACAGACAAGTGGTGGAGTCAGGGCTAGAATCCTGGTCCTTCTTACTCCCAGGACTGTGCTCTATCCATTAGGCCATGTTGCTTCTCAGTAATTATGAATAACCTCAATGCTCTGTCCTGGGTCTCCGTGTCTAGACATTTTTTGCTCACTATCTCGGGGAGCTCACCCACTTCTACAATTTCAACTTACCCTCCATGTGGATGACTCCAAATCTATCTCATTAGCCCAGACCTCACTCATCTGTGCCATAACCCTGCACCTCCTACCTCCTCCAGGACATCAGGGCATGAATGTCCCACCACCAATTCAATCGGTCGGTCATGCAACCTCAACATGCCCCACCCAAACTGAGCAGAAGGTTTCCCACTAGAGAAATTATGTGGGTTAAGGCTAACTTGGATGTACTGCCCCAGAATGCTGTGTAAGATGTCTTTGCACTGTATTGCGGATTCAATATAGCACATGTAACGTCACATGTATCTATGTATAACATCTGGCACCCACAGGGTAGTCAAGGGTCAGCCCACGTGCTGGATTCTATTCTTCCCCATAAGTTACATGTGTCCACAATCAGCAAACCCAGCATGGGAAAGTGGGTCTTCCGGCTTTTTTGTGATTGTGTCAATAAAGGGTCTCCTAAAATCAAAGGAAGAATCCCGTATCATGCTGAGTTGTCAGCTCTGGGAATCAAAGACTTTAAGAAATGATCTTTCTTTTGGGTGGCCTTTGGCTCTGTGGTATTGGCCTTGTTTTTTCAGTGACGGAATTTATTTTTTATCTTCAGGAAAAACAGGCAGGGTAAGTCAACCCAGTTAGGAAATCCTGCTGAATCCCTAATGTGTGTTTTTATAGCCCGTGCAGCTGGTCTGTAATTATGGTATCTGACCTGTCTTGTTGACAGAGGTGAAATCTGGTAAACAATAGACAGAACCTCCAGCGGTGAGATCTCCAGATGTGCTGGCCATTAGATGAAAGCATAATGAGTGCTGCCTTCTCTGTTTCCTAGTATCCCAGCAACTCTTTTCAGATCTCTGCAGCATGACCAAAGGTGGAGATTTGGCAGCTATGGGGCAAATTGAAGGATTTATGCTTGGATGCACTGGGTAACCATGGGGGCTTCATAGATCTGTCCAAAGTGTATGTTGTGTAGAGCACCAAATGAAGAATAATACCACAATTATTAAATCAAACTTAAGCCTCTGATTTCCAAACAGTGCCTTTCACTGACTCATGACTGAATTCAGAGGTAGCTGTCTGAAAGGATCAGCTTGAAATTTTGCCTTTGATCGTAGGCAGGAATATGATTAGCTAGAGGAACTGAAGTTCAATTAAGAGATTATCAAAAGATGAACTGTGTTCAAGTAACGTCTCCTTTTCAAAACAAGGCTCTGATTCAGATTCCTTATAAGGTTGATAAGTTGGTCCTTAGAGAAAACTGGAATGTTGATTTGTGCTGCTAAATGATCAGAATAATACCAAAGTGATATGCAGAGAGCAGAAAATAGAACTCTCTGGATTTTATCGGAACACTAGAACACAGCTTTAACAAAGGATGGAAAGGCTTCGAACTTGCGTGAACGGGATGAAAATGTAATACTGTATTCCGGCCCCTGAGACTTTAATAGGTTGCCCTTCTCTGGCGAGACAATTAAAAGCTAAAACATGACCTTCAAAGTCAGATGAGCCAAAGAACCAAGCTCTATTTATCGGGGGCTGAACTCCGCTGTTTCTTCTGGGTGTTCTAGAATATCTCCCTAGCCCCTCCTCAGACAGTATTTGGGCTTCCTCTGCTTCTCTGCCAGTGCTGAGAGAGTCATTCATCTTCCTGATCAAATTGTCAGGTGCTAAGGAACAAAACAGAATGAAATGGATTTCAGTGTCTCCATACGCTGAAAGGGACTCCAAAAGAAAACCTTTTATTTCACTGACCAGGGTTTTGCAGATGTTGGTGGTGAATCTCTGTGAGTGTCCACATTTCTGCCGGGACGGCCAGATGGAGTGTCAAACATCTGACATTGTACCAGTCCCACATGCAGCTAACTCCCACCTGCAGTCAGCCTCCTTCATTAAAGTTCCAGGAAGAGTACTCCACCTGTCCTCTTGGAGCCAGATGATAACGACTTAATCTTTAAATGATCACTATTAAGCACTTTTCTTGTGCCAAGCATTCTATGAAGCACTGGGGTAGATACGCTATAATCAGGACTGACTCCATCCCTGTCCCATAAGGGGCTCACAGTCTAAGCAGAAGGAGAAAAGATATTGAATCCACATTTTACAGATGAGGAAACTGAGGCACAGAGAAGTTGTGATTTGCCCAAGATCACCCAGGAGGCAGGAGACAGAGCTGGGATTAGGACCAAGGTCCTCTGACTCCTAGGCCTGTGCTCTTTCCACTAGGTTTCACTGCTTCACTTGTACGTTCTTCTTTCAATTCTAGCCCTCGACTGGTGGCTGGTTCGCTTATTGTTCATTCTGATTTTTGCTTAGTGGTCAACGTAATGCCTTCCGGTGGCTAGGACACTCAGTAACGTTGTACCATTCCCACTACATTGTCAGCTCTTTGAGGGCAGGGATCATTTCTTCCACCTCTATTGGGCTGTACTCTCTCAAGCACATGTACTCCCCTCATGACCCAGGGGAGAGATCTCAGGCCTGGGCGTCAGAGGACCCAGGTTCCAATCTCAACTCCCCCACTTGTCTGCTGTGTGACCGGGGGCAAGTCACTTAACTTCTCTGTGCCTCAGTTACTTTATCTGTAAAATGGGGATTAGGAGTGCCTCCAGGGCCCAATCAAACACCGCACAAAAGCAACATTGGCTACAAAAAAAGATTGCAAGCCAACACCTCTACTGAAAAGCAGCACAAGTCCTGCCAGCGATGGGATACCCTTTACGTGCTCTCAAGAAGGTCCTTAGAAAGTAGGCGGCTCAATATATTGGTCTCCTGAGTGATGGAGAAGCAGAACCCCTAGATACCTGAACATCCTCTACTTAACTATGAACTGCTTCCCCTGAATGGGAAAGTGAACTAGAAAAGATGGCTTTAAAAGTGATTGTCTCACCTAAGCTTGTCATGGGCAGGGAATGTCTGTTTATTGTATTATACTCTCCAAAGTGCTTAATGCGGTGCTCCCCATATAATAATTGCTCAATAAATACAAATGACTAAGGTAAACTGGATTCAACAGGGGGGCAAAATGGTGAACTGGAAACTTAGGGGGTTAAAATGAATAGTACCAAAAAACTTGAGCCAACCAAATAGCTATAGTGTTGAAAAATACCAGGATGTATTGTGTTCATGAAAGCTTCCATCAGCCTATAACAGGGCTTAGCAACCTGTCTTAGCAGTCATGATTTTGCAGCATGTAAGACACTAGGAAAGGGCAAGGCTAAAAACAATTTAGCCAATTCATCAGTGCATCTGGACTTTGGACATAGCTTAGTAAATTTGGCTACCCTGAAAAGTTAACGAAGATTCTGAAACAACTCCATGATGTCATGGCTGGCTGGGTTGGAGCTGGAGGAGCTCTGTCCAATCCCTTCTGTGTTAAAAACGGGGCCCAGCCCCGTTCAATTCATTCTATGTGAATGTGTCAGAAGATGCCACAGGAGAAATGCCTGCAGGTGTTAGACTGTTTCCGCTCCTCTGGGAAACTTTCAACTCAATTGACTTTGAACAACATCCAAAGTCCTAGAAACAATTTTTCAAGAAATACTGAGTGATGTAGTGGATAGAGCACAGGCCTGGGAGTCAGAAGGTCGTGGGTTCTAATCCCCATTCCACCACTTGTCTGCTGTGTGATCTTGGACAAGTCATTTCACTTCCTCTGTGCCTCAGATACCTCATTTGTAAAATGGAGATTGAGACTGTGAGCCCCACATAGGGCTGGGACTGAGTCCAACACGATTTGCCTGTATCAGCCCCAGTGCTTAGTAAGGTGCCAGGCACATAGTAGGCACTTATGAAATATCGTAATCATTTTTATTACTGCCTGCAGATGACACTGCCTTAGAGATACACATTTCCCTACTCCTCAAGAGCCTCTGATGGTTGATTATCCACCTCCACATCCAACAGAAAGTCCTCACGATTGGCTTTACCTCCTACTATCCTCATTCTTCTTCCATTCCAACCCATCCAGCACATTTTGCCTGCTCACTGTGCCTCATTCATTGTCATATTTATTGAGTGCTTACTGTGCACAGAGTACTGTATTAAGCGCTTATGCTCATCTCCCTCTCCGTTGACTCCATGCCCAAGCCCATTGTCTTGTCTGGAACTCCTTTCCTCTTCATATTTGTCAGCTCACCACTCTTTCCATTTTCAAAGCCCTACTAAAATCCTATCTCCTTCAGAATGCCTTCCTGAAGTAAACCTCATTGTGGGCATGTTTACTGTTAAGCATAGTACTGTCCCAAGCGCTTTAGTACAGTGTTTCATACCCAGCAAGCGCTCAATAAATCTGATTGAATGAATGAATGAACCACTTATCTCCCCATCCAGCGTGGCTCAGTGGAAAGAGCCCAGGCTTGGGAATCAGAGGTCATGGGTTTAAAGCCCGGCTCCACCACTTGTCAGCTGTGTGACTTTGGGCAAGTCACTTAAGTTCTCTGTGCCTCACTTCCCTCATCTGTAAATTGGGGATGAAGACTGTGAGCCCCACGTGGAACAACCTTGATTACCTTGTATCCCCCCCGCAGTGCTCAGAACAGTGCTTGGCACATAGTAAGCACTTAACAAATACCAACATTATTTTTATTATTATTTACCCTATCTTCTGCATCACCTAGGCACTTAGTAAGCACTTAACAAATGCCATTTAAAAAAACAGTGCTACAAGTAAATGTAAGAAGCCCAGAGCACTTTCTGATGCAAAGATTCTTCTAATAGTTCCATCTCAACAGAGCAGCATTTTCAAGGAGAAGGATCAAAAGCCCAAAATCTGGTTGTGAACATTTCAAAACACTAATCAAACTCTGTATTCTAATTATTCCCTGGGCAAAGTGAGCAATCTGTGGTGATTTCTGGTAATTACTAATCTATAGACAACAGTGTTGCCATCTCTAACAAGCAAATAACTCAGGAACAATCGGAAATGAATTAGCAAAGTTCTCTCATCAAATGTTGAAATTATGTTTTTCAGATTAAGGTATGAACACCAGGTTTTAAATAAGCAATGTGTTAAGAAGAGATAATGCAGTATGGTAACCCAGAAGGAATTAGAAATATGGGATACTGTAGGTTTCCATATTCTAGGCTTTTCCTTCTTCAGTCTGTACTTCACTCTGCTGTCCAGATCATTTTTCTAAAATACATGTTCTGTTTACTGTCTCCCTACACCTCAAACCCTTCCAGTGGTCGCCCATCAATCTCCTTGTCAAATGAGACTCCTCACTGTTGGCTTTAAGGAACTCAGCTCTCCCCCAGCTCCATATTCTTATTCCCACTCCACACAGCCAGCACACTGCTGCTCTAATATCAGTCTACTCACTCTGCCTCACTCTCATATTGCTCATTGTCAACCCAATGCTCACACCCATCTTCCTTCCTTTCCCCTTCAAATGCAACAGACCAGCACTCTTCCCATCTTTGAAGGCCTACTATAATCACTTCTCCTCCAGGAAGCCTTCCTTGACTACCCTCTCATTTTCCCACCTTATTTTCCCTCTTTTCTGCATCACTTATGTGCTTAAGTCAGTACTTGCTAAGCACTTAGGTACTCTCCCTGCCCCTGCACCCCAAAGCATTTAAGTTCATATCTTTATAGTCAGTTGCTCACACTATCTTTTAGTGCCAATCTCCCCTGCTAGATGATAAGATCTTTGAGGACAGAGACCATATGTATTAACTTTATGTACTCTCCAAGTGCTTGGTACAGTGCTCTGTCTGAGTAAGCACTCAAGCACTACTATTAATTGATTCTGATCTAAGGATTTCCTTTAAAATGTTTTAAGTGGACAAACCAGAATTACCCAATTCTTCCAGTGAATATACAGGAAAGAGTCTGGGCTTCAGGAACCCTCTGGACTAGCTCCTTGTGGGCAGGGAATGTGTCTACCAAGTCGATTGTATTTGACTCTCACATGTGCTTAGCACAGTGCTGAGTAGGGCACTAAAGTGAGGGGAATGAGGGGAGCCAGAAAAAGTCCCAAAAGACCTGCTTTTTTTTTTCTTTTGATGGTATTTGTTAAACAATTACTGTGCACTTAATTTGATTGGAAGCAGTCCCTGTCCTACATCGAGCTCACAGTCTTAGTCCCCATTTTACAGATGAGGTAACCGAGGCAAAGAGAAGTGAAGTAACTTACAAAAGGTCATGCAGCAGACAAGTAGCAGAGCCGGTATTAGAATGCAGGTCCTCTGTCTCCCAGGCCTGGGCTCTACCCAATAGACCATGCTGTTTCTTCATTCCTTGGGGTTGGTTGAGAGTAATCTAACCTAGATCTCTTGAGGGAGCTGTATCTACTGGCAGGATTGGGGGGAGTGGATAATTGCCACCCTAGTTCCCAAGGGAACACACCTTTCTGAGCACCAAGGAATGGGGAAGCCCATTTTGACTTGACTATTCATTTTTTCCTTCTATACAATTCCTTGTCCTTCCATATTAGGTTCTTTTTTCCATCAAACACCCCATGGCATTCACCGAGCGCTGACAGTATAAAGAGCAATTTGCTCAGCACTTGGGAGGGTACGCACAATAGAGTTGGTAGACATGATCCCTGCCCTCAAGGGGTTTGCCATCTTCACAATAAAAAACTACCATCATCTTCTCAAAACATTTTCCCTCCTTAAATTCTCATTGATATCTTCTCTTATTTCCATGCTAACAGCTGTTTGGGGATGAATAAAGGAGAAATATGAAAAGTGCACATCTGGTTGCTTAGAAACCCAAAGGATTCAATCACATAAGATTTGTTTTGACCTCTCATTGCTATTCAATTTGAATGGTTAACATTTCATTATTCCTCCTGACTGAACTCCATAACAGCGCCTGGGAAAATTCAGGATGGGCCATTGGTTTTAATGTTGAATTTAACAGGCAGATTTTACAGGTGGTCTTTCACGTGTATCTATTTCTATTTGCAAGAGAATGGCTAAACTGAAACTGCCACACTGAATATAATTTGTTCTGCATAATGTAAAACTTACATTGCAACTTGTAATTTTCCTCAGTTCATTTGCTTAAGCAGGCACAACTTTGACCGAATCTTCAGCTATAGTGCCGCAGGTTTTCAGTGTTATCATTAAACTGACTTATTGCTAGAACCTTCATTGTATGGTCTCCCCACAGTTTTTAATTACAATCTTGGACCAGACAAAAGAGCCCCAGGAGATAGATTAGGAATGAAAACCAGAAGCTGTGCAAGCTAGTGGAAACAGTACAGGATTTGGAGTCAGAAGACCTGAATTCCAATTCTGACTCTGCCATTTGTCCATTGTGTGACCTTGGGCAACTCACTTTACTTTTCTATGCCTCAATAACTTCATCTGTGAAAATAGGAATAAGATATCTGTTCTCCCTGCCTATTAGGTGTGAGCCCCATGTGGGTTAGGGACTGTGTCTCATCTGATTATTGTGAATCTACCCCATGGCTTGGCACATAGTAAGTGCATAACAAATACCACATTTTTATAAATGTTAATATTTACTAATCATTTTAATGAAACCCTGCTTCCCCAGTCATGTCTTCACATCAGTCACAGTCTTCAAGCTGTGTGGTCCCAGAATTCTCCTCTTTATCTCTATTCTTTGGTGGGTAGAATGATGGGGGCTGCTCCCAAGAACTCCCCCAGTGAGCCCCAAAGCTCACTGTGGAACACCACATGGTGTGCTGGCAACTACAGTGCTCTGCACATATTAAACACCTAATAAATATCATTAATCCATTGATACTCTCCTTTCTGCACTGATGCATTTGCAACTTCTATAACCTGTTACTGTTACCAAGTTTACGCCTTGGTCTTCCCTTCTTCCTCAAACTTCTCTTTATGCAGAAAACACCTCCCACAAAGTAACTCCTCCACTCAAAGGATACTTGCTGTACTGTGAGATGAAATTGGGAAACTGAAAGTAAGGAGGGAAGGGGAAAAGTTTCAAGGACATAGTAAAACAAAGCCTTAGGCAATGCTGCATCCGAGCTGAAACCTGGGACTCAATTCTTGAAGACAGACCAGCATGATGCACTGCTATCCAGGAAGGAGTGACTCTTTCTGAGTTAAATCTTCATAAGGAGTGAGAGGCAAGGAGGCAGGAGAAGCAGGGAATGTGTCTGTTACATTGTTATATTGTACTCTCCTAAGCACTTACTACGGTGCTCTGCACTAAGTGCTCAATAAATACTATTTGCTGAATGATTGACATCACCTACCATTGACCTCTTGCTCCTGCCCTCTCTCCTCCCTGGAATTCCCTCCCCCTTCATCATCATCATCATCATCGGTTGTTTATGAGGGCTTATTATGTGCAGAGCACTATACTAAGTGCTTGGGAGAGTACAATACAACAGAGTTGGCAGACGTTTGCATATGTGACAGACCAGCACTCTCCCCATCTTCAAGGTCCTTTTGAAATTATACCTCTTCCGGGAAGCCTTCCCTGATTAACTTATCATACCCCCACTCCATTTCACTCCCTTATGCCTCACTCATGGACTGAACATTTAGGTATTCACCTCAACCCCACAGCACTTTTGTACATTTCCATGTAGTCAGTTGTTTCCCTTGCCTGCAATGTATTTTAATGTCTGTCCCCTTAACCAGACTGTAAGTTCCTTAAGGGTAAGGATTGTGTCTAACTGTATTGTATTCTCCCAAGTGTTTAGTATTCATTCATTCATTCAATATTTATTGAGCACTTAATGTGTGCAAAGCACTGTACTAAGCACCTGGGAAGTACAAGTTTGCAACATATGGAGACGGTCCCTACCCAACAGTGGGCTCACAGTCTAGAAGGAGGAGACAGACAACAACACAAAACATATAAACCAAATAAAATAAATAGAATAAATATGTACAAGTAAAATAGAGTAATAAATGTGTACAAACATATATACATATATATAGGTGCTGTAGGGAGGGGAAGAAGGTAAGGCGGGGGGAATGGGGAGGGGAGTAGGGGAAGAGGAAGGAGGGGGCTCAGTCTGGGAAGGCCTCCTGGAGGAGGTGAGCTCTCAGTAGGGCTTTGAAGGGAGGAAGAGAGCTAGCTTGGCGGATGTGCAGAGGGAGGGCATTCAAGGCCAGGTGGAGGACATGGGCCGGGGGTCGATGGTGGGACAGGCAAGAACGAGGCACAGTGAGGAGATTAGCGGCAGAGGAGCAGAGGGTGCAGGTTGGGCTGTAGAAGGAGAGAAGGGAGGTGAGATAGGAGGGGGCGAGGTGATGGAGATAGTATAGTGCTCTGCACACAGTAAGTGCTTAATAAATAGCCATTGATCTATTGATTCATTCCACTTTCGATTCTCAGTGACATTGAACTTGATCATTCTGGTCGGTGGCTTTCCCCAAAATTGCCCAATTAGAAAATGTATCAAAATCTTCACCTGATAAGACCAGAAAGGATCAGGTGAACATCTGACTAGGTAGAGATTTGAATAATTGAGATCCAATCAAAGTAAGGAGTCTGAATTATCCAAATAATTAGCTGTGTTAGTTCCAACCAATTTCAGCATTTGACACTTAAAGGAAGATATGGAGACACTAACATTAAACAATTTCTTGACCATATAGCTGTCACTCTCACTTCTCATGTGTTTATCTCTAGTGAGCAGCAGAATATGTACTTAATTTTACTATTTTTAAAATGATAATTGTTAAACATTTACTATATGTCAAGCACTGTTCTAAGCACTGGGATAGATACAAATTAATTTAAGTTGGATAGAGTCCCTGTCCCACCAGGGACTTTCAGCCAAAAGAGGAGAGAGAATGGGTATTGAATCCTCATTTTGCAGTTGAGGAAACTGAGACACAGAGAAGTTGTGATTTGCCCAAGGTCACAGAGCAGGCAAGTGGTAGAGTCAGAATTGGAACCTGAGTCCTCTGGCTCCCAAGCCCATGCTTTATCCACTATGTCAATTCACTTAAAGATTCTCAGACACACTTTTCTCTTCTTTTTTTACCTTTGTCATTTTGATTGGCAGTACCTGTTGCTGGAGTAGTCATCCGCATGAGATAAAATCCATAACTTGTCTTTTGCATTCCCCTGAATGAAAGAATCCAGCCATGTTTTACCCCTAGGATGTGTTTACCGTACAATCTTTGAAACTGTTTTCTTCACAGGAAGAATAAGGGCCAGCACAAATATCGGTTCATATTACCGATGGGATGAAATGCTTTCTTAAACTTCATCTGATGTCACAGGCATGGGCTTGTTATATTTGGATAAACAATTCTGTGAGAACAATTTCTGAACTTTCCTCTCACGCTACACTCCAATCTTTTTATGAAGGAAGCTATTTGTTTCTTTAACATATGAATGAAAAAACCAACAATTTCCCATATATCACATATATCTTAATGATTTATTATAACTGCTGTAATTTTCATTTTCCCCACTATTGCTGCTATTATTCTAAGAAATAATCCTTTTCTGAAATATCTAGGGACATATTTTGTATGAGTTTACACGTGCAGAGTCTGATCAAGGAGGCATCAACCTAATGCCTTGGCCTGTCTCCAATGTTTCCAAAAAACACCAAAACAAACCAAGCATTAGATGATCCAGATAAGCCAGGCCAAAATGTGCTTTGGGACCCTAATTTATAAGAATAACTTGGACCCCAGAGCTCACTAAGGTGTCTAGACGTTCCTTGGAAGGAATTTTCAGGAATGGCTCAAGCTAGCCCTTACACATCCATCACTAGTCTCCCCCAACCCCCTTACATTTTCAGATTGTGAGCCCCCTGTATCCCAGAGACCTTGTCTAATTTCCACCTATATATTCTTTCCCAGCATTTTGTGGATTGCTCAGCACTCAGTAAACACTTGAAACTAATAATGGTATCTGTTAAGTGCTTATTATGTGTCAAGCACTGTACTAAGCACAGGGGTAAGCACTTGAGAATTTCAATGGTATTTGTTACACTAAGGATAAAACAAGTACAGCACTAAGAGCTGGAGTAGGTACAAGGTAACCAGGATAAAAACTATTATTACGACTCCTACTGAGAACATTTTAAAGCTCATTCTCAGACAATTTAGGATCACTACAAATCGTTGAGAGACAATAGGAGCAGGAACAACGGCCTGAGATGTAACAATCATGGCTGGTGTCGTGTTACCCCTTGACCGAGGATTCTGGTAGATTTGAGAGTCCTAGGGATAGGGCTTGCCATTGAGAACTGTAACAATTCAGCAAAGGACCATCTTGATGTTAAAACAGTATGTAAAAGAGTGGCATACTTGGATCTCTCCCTCAGGAGTGTCATTATTGAACAGCTAGATATATTTATAGAAGCACACTAAAATTTAATATTGCATATATATTTGTACAGAATGCAATATTACCTGGGCACAGCACAGATGACACCTATTTATCGAGCAGCAGCAGCTGGAAATGGAGTATTTAACCGAAGCCTGCAGGAAAACAGGCCAGGAAGCAATTTTCCACATCAGCGTCCTTATCTCTACAAGGCTAAAGGAGTCACTCAGCTAGAAACGAGGCTAAAGTGTGAGGAGACCAGCAGTTTGGGCAGGGAAAAGGCAGTGAGGCTGATGACGAGGCCTTGAAAGTTGGGTCGTCCCGACTTGTGACCACAGATATTAGTATCGAAGCACTGTGTTAGTGGATCTGAATTTTGCATTTCATATGAAATCCAAGTAGCTGTCGGGTACTTGCATCAAATCCTCTGAGTTTTAGCTGGATACAACACAAGGTGTGCTCTTGTATGCTCATATTGTTAGGGCGACTAAGAAGTATGCCATTAGAAGTGTCAGGGCCTAATAGAAAGTGTACAAGACTGGGGAACAGCCAACTTGATAATAATAATGATGATATTTTAAAGTACTTACTATGTGCCAAGTACTGTTCTAATAGCTGGAGTAGATACAGGGTATCAGCTTGTCCCATGTGGGGCTCACAGTTTTAATCCCCATTTTACAGGTGAGGTAACTGAGGCACAGAGAAGTTAAGTGGCTTGCCCAAGGTCACAGCAGACAAGTGGTGGAGCTGGGATTAGAACCCCTGTCCTCTGATTCCCAAGCCCATACTCTTTCCACTAACCCACGCTGCTTCTCTAGTGAGTTCTAATTCTAGTTCTACCACTTGCCTGCTGTGTGGCCTTGGGTAAGATCCTTGACTTCACTGTGTCTCTGTTTCCTCAACTGGAAAATGAGGAGTTTATAAAATGAGAAGCAGTGTGGACTCTTCGAAAGAACACTAGTTTTAGTACTTAGACTGTGAGTTCCTTGTGGGAAAGGAACTGTGTCCAACCCAATTAATTTGTATCTATTCCAGAACTTGGAGTGGTGTTTGACACATAGTAAGCACTTTAAAAATACCATAAAAGGAAAGCCTGGCCTGGGAGTCAGAGGACATGCATTCTAATCCTGGCTCTGCCATTTTTCTGCTGTATGACCTTGAGTAAGGGACTTAACTTTTTCGTTCCTAAAATTTGCCTCATATGTAAAATGGGGATTAAGGCTGTGAGCCCCATGTGGAACATGGACTGTGGTCCAACCTGATTAGCTTGAATCCATGTCAACACTTAGTACGGTGCCTGGCGCATAGTAAGCACTTAACAAATACCATAAAAAAGATGGTTAAATACTTGTTCTCCTTCCTGCAGGAGCAACTGTGCCTGATCCGATTATAGTAGCATATAGAAAATGCTTAATGAATTCCACCGCTATTATTAGATTTGTGGAGAGTTAACATAACCCATGTGTGACTTTAGTAGAATCATTCAAATGCTCCTTGCTTAGGTTTGAGCACATGTAAAAGGATATCTGATCATATGATCCCATCTCAGGCTGGCCAGCTTTGCCCAGCTCACAGAGTTGTTGAATAGGCAAGTAAAATAATGATTAAAAAATGCTTGTATCACTTCAAAGAAAGGCCTGTGAAGGCTCAAGGTTTAACTGCTTACTTCCTTTTTCGCCAGACCCATAACTGCAAATAATCTTATTAATCATAATAATAATGATAATAATTGTGTCATTTATAAAGAGCTTAATATATGCCAAGCACTGGTATAAATACAATACAAGCAAATCGGACACAGTTCTGACCACATGAGAATTGCAGTCCAATGATGAGAACAGGTATTTAATCCCCATTTTACAGATGAGGAAACTGAAGCACAGAGAAATCAAATACATTATCCAAGGTCACACAGCCTGCAGAGGTGGAGTGGGAATTAGAACCCAGGGCTACTGACTCCCAGTCCTCTGCTGTTTTCCACTAGGCCTCATTGCTCCTATTCAGGAGAAATCAATGGTTAAATTTCAGGATGGAGTCCAAGTAAATCTGGATCCCTCCACTAGAAGAATTACAAATATTAAGCAACTAGGGCATGCATATTCAAACTAGTCACATCTGTTTTGATCACTCAAAATCCCTGGGTATTGAAATTACATTTAGATTGCACAACAGATTTTCATAATCTTCTCATCATCATTTTGCATAAGGCACACTAAATGTATACAGCACAATAAGGTTAGATAAAATTGACAAATTTTTAACCCCAAGGGTAGGTAAAAATAAAGGACAAATAGCATGATCCAATAGAGCATTTGATGTAACTGGAAAGCTTCAAGGAAGAGGTTAATTTAAGGATATTTTTCTTCAATTCTTGAAATTTCTTCAATTCCTCACTTCTGCGTAAAAGGGCTCCAAGCTATAGAAAACTTTTGATTTTTAAAGGAGCAGTGAAAGGAAAGGAAAGCTGGATGTGAAGGGTGGTTTTGGGTTTGTGTGTGTGTGTGTGTGTGTGTGTGAGAGAGAGAGAGAGAGAGAGAGAGAAAGGAAAAAAGAAAGAAAGGGAGGGAGAGGGAAAAATGAGGACATACTTTCTGAGAAACTTGGGGTTTCAAGGGGTCAGTTTTTTTTTTAAAAAAAAGATGATGGAAAAATCCCCAACTAAGACTAATACTCCCTTGAATAGTTAAAAGTTTGGCCAATTCATTTTTTAAATACCCACTAAGCTCCACCTTGGAAATTTTTTATTAAAGCTACTGTAGAACACCCTGGAAGGATTAGCCTTGTTTACATAGTCCAATCAGTTAACTGAAATATGAAGAGGCAGAATCATAATTACACAGTTTGAGCTTTTTAATAAATAGGGGGTAGCTGTGTGTGTGTGTGTCTGTGTGTGTGTGTCTGTGTGTGTGTGTCTGTGGTTTCTGCCCAGGACATAATTGCGGTATTTGTTTAGTACTTACCATGTTACTATGTGCCAAGCACTGTACTAACCTAGATACAGTATATGCAGCCTGGGCCCATTCTAGATTGAGGTGTCTTGTTTCTCTGATTCTTTCTCTGTACTATCTGCCTCAGTTTTCCTCACTCTTTCCATGTCTGCCTGCCTGTATCTTTCTGTATATGTGGCTTTCTCTTCCAATTTTTCTCTTTGTTCTGCAGTCCCTTCCCCAAAAACTCCATTCTATGTCAGCCACATCCCTGGAAACTCCTGCCCCATCCACTTTGAGATCCAGAAAGTGCATATATACTTAAAAAGCAGGGAGGCTCAGTCTTAATGTCTAGAAAAGACTCCTGCTGCCAAAAAAAGTCAATTGTCACTAAATAGCAAAAACAAATATACACCGCAAATAGCAGGCTCAAGGAAGGAAAATGAGTCCTTCTGATCACTTTTCCCAGCTGATAAATTTTGTGAGTGGCAGGTACAGATTTTTTAAGCCTGGAAAAACTCTTAATCCAAGCACTTATCCTAGCCCTCCTCGACTACTATATCAGCTTCCTTGTTGACTTTTTGCCTCATATCTCTCTCTATTCTAGTCCATACCTCACTATTTGGCCCGGATCATTTTTCTAAAGAAATGTTCAGTCTGGGGTTCCTCACTCCTCAAGAATCTCCAGCAGTTGCCCATTCATCTCCAATCAAAGAGAAACTCCTTCCCGTTGTCTTTAAAGCACTGAATCCCTTTGCCCCCTCCTACCTTACCTCCTTCCACTTCACTTTTCTAACGCCAACCTACTCACTGTTCCCCTAGCTCATCTATCTCACTAATGATCCCTCACCTACAGCCTGCCTTTGGCCTGGGACCCCCTCCCTCCTTCATATCTGACAGATGATCACTCTCCAAATCTTCAAAGCCTTGTAAAAAGCACATCTCCTCCAAAAGGCCTTCCCCAACCTTGCCTTCATTTCCTCTTCTCCCACTCCCTTCTGCATTACTTTTGCACTTGGATTTCCACCCTTCATTCACTTATCCCTAAGCCCCGCAGCACTTATGTACACAACCGTAATTTATTTATTAATTCTTGTCTCCCCCTCTAGACTGTAAGCTGATTGTGGGCAGAGACCGTATCTTCCACCTCTGTTATGTTGTACTTTCCCAAGCACTTAATACAGTGCTCTGAACAAAGAAGCGCTCAATAAATATGATTGCTTAATTGTTAAGCTTCATTTCAGAACACATTCCAATTTAATTCCCAATAAAAAGCATTTTTTTCTGAACTTTTCCTTCATCTTATTCTGTGTGAGGGTGAGAGAAAGAGGGGCAATTTACAATAGTCTAAACAAGCATATTTTAGAGAAGGGTCACTGGGATAAGCTATTAATAGAAAACAGTTAACAAACAATCAGAACTTAAATATACAATGACCATTTGGTTTAAAGGAAATTATGACATGAAGGAAGCTAACTTCCTCCTTATTTTAGAAACAATTGCGTCAATATGAGAGAAAAGACAAGAATACCTTTCCTTTCTGCATGTCCTTTGCACCGTAAAACCAGGAAAGATTATTTTCGATGGATCTAGGATCATTTCCCTTTGGACATTCAGCAAAAATGTAATGGCTTTTCAATAAGACACTTGGAAACCACATGAGATTTTCTCTGTGAATATGATACAGTGGGATCACAACCAAGAGTGCATTCATGTTGGACTTCCTAGGCGTGATAGAAATCAACCAAATAGCATTTTAAAAAATCAATCAATCAATGGTATTTATTCAGTATTTACTCTGTTCAGAGCATCATGCTAAGTACTTAGAAGAGGACAATTCAACAGTTCCCAGCTCCCGACAAGCTGACAATCTCCAGAGGTATCTGCTGACCAGTCGATTTTCCTGAGGCTCCAAGGAATAGCGTGAAGTTTTGTGTTTTTCAATGGTATTTCTTAAGTGCTTACTCTGTCCCAGGAACTGTACTAAGCACTGGGGTAGATACAAGCTATTCAGGTTGGACAGAGTCCACGTCCCACATGGGGCTCATGGTCTTCATCCCCATTTTCAGATGAGGTAACTGAGGCATAGAGAAGTTAAGAGACTTGCCCAAGGCCTCCCAGCAGACAAGTGGTGGAACCAGGATCAGTCAGTCAATCGTATTTATTGAGCGCCTACTGTGCACAGAGCACTGTTCTAAGCTCCTGGGGGAGTACAATATGGAACTATCACAGACACTTTCCATGCCCACAACAAGCTTACGGTGTAGAGGGATCCCAGGCCCATGCTCTTTCTACTAGACCACGGGACTTCTGTAAGTGTTGGAAACAAGGGAGAACTTCTAGCCTTAAAAGCCAGTTCTTCCCACGGAATCGTAAACTCCTCCCACTAGCTTGTAAATTCCACCCACTAAATTGTAAGGCTGTTGAAGGCAGGGATTATGTCTGCTAACTCTTTTGTACTGTATTTTTCCAAGTGCTTAGTACAGTGTTCTGCACTTAGCTCTCAATAAATTCCTTTTCTTGATTTACTGATTGATTGCTAGGAGCTTGAGAGTCTGGTTGTAAGCTCTGGCCCCCTTCCTCCCATCTCTAAAAATGGCTCCACCCAAAAGCTTCAGTGCTGTTGGGGGAATGTTACAGAATTATCTTTACTCCCAGGAGCCAGAGCCTGTGAAGGAAAAAATGGAGCTGATATTTTTTGTTGTTTTGTCTTTTTCAAACTGTCCTCCTGTTTCAAAAAAATCATCCCCCTCTGTAATCCACTGGTTTACAGGTATTTGTGATTGAACTGTAAAGAAGGAAGACAAATGCTTTTAGCTTCCCCAGTTCCATTAGCTTTCAAAGACAAATTGGTCACCAGTTTTAGTCCCCACTATGAAAATTAGGCACCACAATAGTGCCAGTGGTTGTGTACATGAGACAACATGTCTGAAACCAGAAAGGACATTTGCTCCAAATGAGCAGATAATTACCCTCAGTGATGCTCTAAAATATTACACTATGCCATAAGTTTGGCAGTGGGCTATTTTTTATTCAGTCTCTAAAAGAAAGAATGATCAATTAGCAGTATTTATTGAGTGACTACTGAAAGACAGAGCAACAGAAGCCAAGCACACATCCCTTTATCTCAAGGAACTCATAATCTAATGGAAGAAGCAGATAACAATTGTTTACTAATAGTGAGTGGGGGAGGAAATAACAGGGAGTAGTTGAAACATTTTGGTATATCAAATTGAGTAGTTAACTCTCTCAGTGAAAGTTAGTTTTGAGTATGGAAATAATTCATTCATTCGTTCATTCAATCATATTTATTGAGTGCTTACTGTGTGCAGAGCACTGTACTAAGCACTTGGGAAGTACAAGTTTGCAACAGATAGAGACAGTCCCTACCCAACATCAGTCTCACAGTCTAGAAGGGGGAGATAGACAACAAAACAAAACATACAAACCAAGTAAAATAAATAGAATAAATATGTACAAGTAAAATAAATAGAGTAATAAATATGTACAAACATATATATATATATATATATATACAGGTGCTGTGGGGAAAGGAAGGAGGTAAGGTGCGGGGATGGGGAGGGGGAGTAGGGGGAGAGTAAGGAGGGGGCTCAGTCTGGGAATATGATCTAGAACTTCAGAACAGTGACTTTAAAAATATTTTAATGATGACAGATGTGATAATTTTCTTACCACCAAGTGAACAGTGGAATTACTATCAGAGAGCACAGTGCAATTTCCTGTTTTCATTATTTAAGTACATTTAAAAATTTTCTTTATATTTCCTTTTAATATCAGAAGGCAATAGAGCTGGCTTACTGGAACGAGCACAGGAATGGGAGTCGGGAGACTCAATTGTACTCCCAACTCCACCATTTGCCTGCTCTGTGACCTTGAACAAGTCATTTGACCTCTTTGTGCCTTAGTTATTTCATCTGTGAAATGGGGATGAGAAGCAGCGTGGCTCAGTGGAACGAGCATGGGCTTTGGAATCAGAGGTCATGGGTTCAAATTCCAGTTCCACCAACTGTCAGCTGTGTGACTTTGGGCAAGTCACTTAACTTCTCTGGGCCTCAGTTACCTCTTCTGTAAAATGGGGATGAAAACTGTGACCCCCCTGTGGGACAACCTGAACACCTTGTAACCTCCCCAGTGCTTAGAACAGTGCTTTGCACATAGTAAGCGCTTAACAAATGCCATTATTATTATTATTATTATTATTATTCTTGTTCTTCTGCCTCTTAGCTTGCCAGTCCTGTGGTGGGATGGGGACTGGAAGGCTCTGAGGAGCAGTGAGAAGTTGGTTGTTGTTTTTTTCAATGGTATTTGTTTAAGCGCTTACTCTGTCCCAGGCACTGTACTAACCACTGGGGTAGATATAAGTTATTCAGGAGGGACATGGCCCATGGCCCACATGGGGCTCACAATTTTCATCCCCATTTTCAGATGAGGTAACTGAGGCATAGAGAAGTTAAGTGACTTGCCCTAGGTCAACCAGCAGACAAGTGGTGGAACCAGGATCAGTTAGTCTATTGTATTTATTGAGCACTTACCGTGTACAAAACCCTGAACTAAGTGCTTGGGAGAGTACATTACCGAGTTGCTAGACATGTTCCCTGCCCACCATGACTTACAGTCTAGAAGGGGAGACGCAGTAATATAAATAAATAAATTGCAGAAGTGTACAAAAGTGCGGTGGGGCTGAAGAAGGAGTGACTAAAAAGTGAAAATCCAAGTGCAAAGGCAACACAGAAGGATGTGGGAGAAGAGGAAATAAGGGCTTAGGGAAGGCCTCTTAGGGGAGATGTGCTTTTAATAAGGGTTCTAAGGTAGGGAGAGTGAACGTCTAACAACTGAATGAATAGGGAGGGTGTTCCAGGCCAGTGGCAGGACAGGGGTGAGAGGTTCATCCATTCAATCATATTTATTGAGCACCTACTGTGTGCAGAGCACTGTACTAAGCGCTAAGAGGTTGGCAGCATGATAGTCAAGATCGAGATACAGTTCATAAGTTGGCATTGGAGGAACCAAGTGTATGAGTTGGATTGTAATAGGAAATCAGGGAGACAAAGGAAGAGGGGGCAAGGTGATTGAGTGCTTTAGAGACTGCGGTAAGTAGTTCCTGTTCGATTCAGAGCTGGTTGTGCAACCACTGGAGTTTCTTGAACGTAGAATGAATGTTTTTGTAGGAAAATGATCAGGGCAGAAGAGTGACTTAAGAACTGGAGTAGAGAGAGACAGGAGGCCGGAAGGTCAGCAAGGAGGCTGATGCAGGAATCAAGGCAAGATAGGATAAGTGGAAAGATAAGATAAGTGGATAAGATAGGATAAGTATTCTTTTAGACTGTGAGCCCACTGTTGGGTAGGGACTGTCTCTATGTGATGCCAATTTGTACTTCCCAAGCGCTTAGTACAGTGCTCTGCACATAGTAAGCGCTCAATAAATATGATTGATTGATTGATTGATAAGTGCTTGGCTTAACGTAGTAGCAGTTTGGAGAGGGAAGAGTGGATTTTAGTGATGTGATGATGGTTGAACTGGCATGATTTGGTGACAAATTGAATAAGGGGGTTGCATGAAAGATATGTGTCGTGGACAACATCAAGGTTACAGGCTTGTGAGGCAGGGAGGATGGTGGGAAAGTTACTGTGATGGGAAAGTAAGGAGAGAACAGGGCTTGGGTGGGAAGATGAGGAGTTTTGTTTTGGCCATATAAAGCTTGAGGTGTTGGCGGGACATTCAGATAGACATGTCCTGAGGGTAGGAGGAAATGCAAGAAAGCACAAAAGGTGAGAGATCAGAGCTGGAGCTTTCTGCCAGAAGGTGGTAGTTGAAACCGTGGGAGTGAATGAAAAGAATTGGGACCCACCCCACTTTTTTAGGATTAATTCTGATCCATTTTCATCTTGATAAATGATTAGCCAGAAATGTGAAATAGAATATGCACTTCACAGAGACTCCATAGCGTAGTGTAACTCTAGATCAACTTCAGAAGAGATAAGATTTCTGGATGAATATCTAAAACTGTCTGTAATAAGGCCAAAGAAAGGGCTTTTCCAACTCATTCCCAGGTAGCATAGACTTCAGGACACAGTGGATAGCAATGGCAATTAAAAAAAACTGGATATGATAGGATGTGTGTTCCACTGGCACATAACATAGTGGGATGAAGTTGTATATATATACCACTTTTGCAAAGGTTTGCCCAATTCCAGCCTTATTTACCCCAACCTTGAGCTTTTCTTCTGAACAGTTCAGTTGCCTCACTGCTGCCTTATTCCCTTCTCAGGACAACATGAGCTCAGACGCTGTGACAGTCACGGAACTTGGCAACAGAAGCTGTGGTGGAATGTGGGGCTCTGCTGTAGGCTGGCCTCTTGCCCGGTTTTACAATGGACAGCCCAGTTTTCCTTGTCTGTCTCCCTGTCTGGAACCAATAAAGTATCGATACTTTCATATCAGGTTTTTTGGAGGTTTTTTCCCCAACACCAAGCCTCTTTCCACGGTGACTCCTGCTTTCAGGTGCCCTGGCTCAGATGAGAGACTAGAGTTAAAATGGCTCTAGGAGAGGAGCATAAAGACTCTCGAGCAGTTGGGAAGATCAGGTGTCCCTTAAGAGATGCCCTCAGATTGTGCAAAATGGCACTTGTGACTTCATCACGTTACATTATGTGCGTGCTGAAATGATTTTAACATCACATGTGTCTACTTGTTTGGAATTCCTAGATGTCAATAGTGCCCACCATGTTTGGCACTAAAATCAAAATGTTGGGCATTCCATATTCATCCCAACAGAGGATAAAGCAGCTGAAATTGGACAGTCAGCTGTAAGAGTGGAAGGCTGGCCTCCTTGCACCTTTAGAAGGCAAAGACTGTCTGCGATAGGGTTTAAAGCAAAAGGAATTATGAACAAACAGAGAAAAATTGTCCAGGGCAGCATATTTCTGAGTAGATCATTCAGCAATCACTTTATGAGTCTTCATAGAAATATTTTATCTGGCTTGGACACATGAATTAGAGTACTCAAGAGATCCAAACTCCAAATTATCCATTGCTCCATTACCCATTGCTCTATACATATTTAATATTGAACATGGCACACAATTCAGTACCACCTCTGGGTGCCAAAGAATTGGTTTGATTTTATGTTAATTCTGAACTTGTCTGACACTTTCGGCCACTGAGTAGAATGGAACTAATTTACCCATAACTTTGTTTAAGCATTTACTCCTAGAAACGCTTAATTAATTCCTTCCACAAATAATAAAAGACAAGAACCAGGCCCCCACATTTCATTGGATTGTTAATTAAAATGACAAGTGTGGGAATTTACCTTTGGGGAATTGTTTCTTAAGCATTTACATACAGTGATCGGTGCCAGCAAGACAAGTCCAAAAGACAAAATTCCTTCTGAACCAGGTTCTTCGTACTAGACAATAGTGAGAGAGCTTCAAGGCGAGGGCCCTGGAGAAGAGATTATGATATCGCTGGACAAAGTTTCTAGGTCACTACTGAGTTGCCGGAATAGAAGATCTATCATATGGGGGACCTTTTCTAGAAAATAACTAATTTTCAAAAGAATTTGAAGAAAACAACTGGAAACCAAGACTATGAACATTCCGATCTTCCTGCACATTTCAGCTTTCAGATCACTGGCAAACCTTTGTAATTTGATACATTTGAGCAGCAAAATTATTTATTTTCTGTAGTCAATTAGTTGTATTTATTAAGTGTTTACTGTGTGCAGAGCACTAGTGCTTGGGAGAGTACAATACAACAGAATTAGCAGAGACATTCCTGCCATAACAAGCTCACAGTCTAGAGGGGGAAACAGATATTAATATGAATAAAACATTAATATGAATAATTCTATACTATTAGTCCACTTTGCATGGGTGAAACACAGACTCTACCTGTTCCCCACAAAGCTTATAGTGCTCAAAAGGAGTGCTTCTTGCCGACAGCTGTGTTGTCTTCAAATCTAAGTTCTAGTCAACTAGGGAATAGGAGAACCACCCCCAGAAAACACTGTAGGGCTCCTGGCTCTGTAAAGGGCAATATGACCATGTAACTATAGTATTCAACAATTCCTAGCCCATAACTTGCTATGTCTGAATTTCACACCCCTTAAAATGTGAATTAGACCCACACAAGGTGTATTCACAAGGCACAAGATTGTTATTTTTCAGCTATGGAATCCAAGAGATGCACCATAATCTAGTGGAAAGAGAACAGGAGTTGGGAGACCTGGCTTCTAATCCCAGCTCCGCCACTTGCCTGATGTATGACCTAGAGAAAGTCACTTAACATCTCTGGATCTCAGTTCCCTCATCTGTAAAATGGGGATTAAATACCATCTCCCTCCCACTTAGATGTGAGTCTCATGAAGGACAATGAGTGGGTCTGACCTGACGATCAGGTATTTCACCCAACACTTGGCAAGCACAAAAATAATTATTTCTAGATTCCTAGAGGTGGAAGGCCTGCAAAAAGAGAGTCTCTGGTCGGGTCTGTCATTCCAGGCAGTTGAGTAACTAACCAATCAGGAGAGATGCCTGTTTATCCTTTCCTTATAGATTTCAAGGGGGAGACTTAGCGGCCTCTCATCATCATTACCAGCAGCATCAAAAACATATCTTCATCCTAAACAGCAGTGATTTTTCTTTTACTGTGTGCTAAACACTGTACTAAGTGCTGGGCAAGCAGGTTGGGCAAAGTCCCTGTCCTGCACGAGGCTCAGAGTCTAAGTAGGAAGGAGTAGGCTTTAATCCAGATTTTACAGAAGGGGTAACTGGAGCACAAAGAATTTAAGTGACTTGCCCAAGGTGTCACAGCAGACAAGTGGCAGAGCTAGGATTAGTCAATAAATCAGTGGTATTTATTGAGTGCTTACTGTATTCAAAGCACTGTACTAAGCACTTGGAAGTGTACAACCAGAGTTGGTAGACACAACCCTGACCACAACAAGATTACAACCAAGATTATGGTTGTACATATTTATTACTCTATTTATTTATTTATTTATTTATTTTACTTGTACATTTCTATCCTACTTATTTTATTTTGTTGGTATGTTTGGTTCTGTTCTCTGTCTCCCCCTTTTAGACTGTGAGCCCACTGTTGGGTAGGGACTGTCTCTATGTGACGCCAATTTGTACTTCCCAAGCGCTTAGTACAGTGCTCTGCACATAGTAAGCGCTCAATAAATACGATTGATTGATTGATTGATTGATTACAGACTAGAGGGATTAGAACTCAGGTCCTCTGACTCTCAGACCTGTGCTCTTTACACTGGAGTGGGAGTAAGAGTTTGTTTAGACACTTGGGGAATGTATAAAAGAAGTAAAGATACTGCCCCCAGCTCTCAAGGGCTTACAGTCTAGAGGAGAGCCCATTCCAAAGTTTGACTTCCCCTGTTTTAATTTAAACCCATTTGTACTACTTTGGTCCTCAGTGGTCATGATTATTCCCCTTAAAATCCCTTATTTCCCTGAAGACCATGAAAAACTCTAATGAATTTTCTCTTGTCCATTCCTTCCTGTTTTTCTAACTCTCTGTTCTGCAAAGAGTAAATGTTCAATACATACTCTTGATTGATTGATAAACTGCTTCAGGATTTCTTGCCGCAAATTGTTGCATCTCAGAGACACTTGACACTTGCTATCAGGAAGAGAGGAAATAAGCAGACAATCTTGGGAGATGAGCTGAAAGAAAGACCTGAGAGATACATAAAAACTATTTTCTGCACATGGTACTTGGCCCTGAACTCTCACAAGCCTTAAGCACTATGACTTGACGTTGTCCAAACAGAACAGCAAACAATGGCACCGGCAATAATCGAGTAGATCTCTCATTGAATTTGATTATGTTTGTCCAAAGTGATTGATTTCGCTATGGTATTGAGGAAAATGGCTGGAATTAACATTATTTAACTAGCAATATAATTTACTCTCTAATATATTTCAACCTTATGCCTGAAAAGAAAAAGTCCTTTTCTCATCTCAACAAATTTAGATGGTCATAAAATTCACAGCATCATATTTTTATTTTCTTAACTGAAGCTGAAATATCCACGGAAATAAAATTCCAAACTGAATCTGCATTAGGAGAATATTAAGAACATTGGAGAAAATTTTATTTTGCTAGTATTCTAGAAACATTGTAAATGGAAACCACATGGTGCTGGTGCTATTGTTATGGAAGGCTTTTTTTTTTTTTTCCACTGGAAGCTCAGTCTCTTTTGGCTAATCTTATTTACTATTTTATGAAGTAAATATTTAAGTACTTTCAGGTAAGTACAACACATATCACTTCAACCCTAGGCATGGGAGTTTAATAAGTGCTTACTCTGTGTCAAACACAATACTAAGCACTGGGGTAGGTTAATTAGATCAGACACAGTCCCTGTCCCGTGTGGGGCTTAGAGTTTAAGTAGGAGGGAGAATAGGGAATTAGTCCCCATTTTGCAGTTGAAGGAACTGAAGCACAGAGAAGTTAAGTGACTTTCTCAAGGTCACCCAGCAAGCAATTTGCATAGCTGGCATAAGAGCCCAGGTCCTCTGATTCACAGGCCCATGCTCTTTCCAACAGACCATACTGCTTCACCTGAAACACAGTCTCTGCTGGCACACCTCCTTGGTCTGGATCTGCTCTTCCCATAAAGTCCCAGCTTGTTCTCTGAGGGAGATCTCTATTTCCAGAGGCTTAAAAACTCAAGGACACAGGGTTGTATTCTTATTCTCTAAAATCACAGGAATAAAGCAGCTTCAGTTGCTGGAAATTTTTCAGGGCTCCCACGAACCACTATGAAGGAATTATAGGGGTATACATTAGTAACTGAACTTGCCAGAACCTAAATTTAAAATAAGGTGTTTTAATGATCTCTGTATTTAGTCTATGAAGCAAGAGAGGTGTCTATAGGTTCATTCAGAACAGTGAGTCAGAAGGTATGCTCCTAGACATCAACTTGCTCAGGTCTTCAATTCACCCTCCAATTTGCTTCACAATCCCTTCATGACATAGTCTGGAGAAGGACCCCTGGGAGATTCTTGGTTTTATTTTTTTTTCTATTTTTAATTGTATTTGTTTAATTGTATTTGTTTGCACTCAGTATATGCCAGACACTATACTAAGTCCTGGAGTAGATGCAAGCTAAATTGGACATAGTCCATGTCCCACATGGAACTCACAGTCTTAATCCCCATTTTACAGATAAGGTAACTGAGGCACAGAGAATTAACTGACTTGTCCAAGGTCACACAGCAGATAAATAGCAGAACTTGCATTAGAACCAGGTTCTTTTTGCTCCCAAGCCCCTGCTGTATCTACAAAGCCACACTGCTTCTCTGGTTCTTGGATCAGAGATGGAGCCCACCTCTCCTAAGGAAAAGACCATTACCAAATTATTTTTAAAAATAAACATTAGAATAGCAGAGGCTAGAAAAAAAATGGTATCATTGAAAAATATTCAAGCACAGCTTCTGATAAAGTGTTTTTATGGGAAATGTGAAACATTCATTGTTTCTGATTAAGTGTTTTTATGGAAAATTGGTAAACATTTAGTTCACTGAACATCCCCTCCAATCCACTGAGGAGCTAACTGATAAGTTGAATGTCAAGTTTCCTAAGTGGCAATTAGAATCAAAACATTGCTGAGGGTTGGCTTGCTTGTCACCCCCCGGAGATTTGTCAGTGATGTGAAGTTTCTCTGACATGACAAGAACTGGAGATCTCTGGATCCTAATTCCATAGCCACTGGGAGAAAGAAAGCACTTGCACTTGGATTTACTCCCTTTATTCACTCCTACCTGAGCCCCATGGCATTTATGTACATAGCTATAATTCATTTATTTATATTAATGTCTGTCTTCCCCTCTAGACTGTAAGCTCATTCATTCATTCATTCATTCAATCGTATTTATTGAGCGCTTACTGTGTGCAGAGCACTGTACTAAGTGCTTGGGAAGTACAAGTTGGCAACATATAGAAACGGTCCCTACCCAACAGTGGGCTCACAGTCTAGAAGGGGGAGAAAGAGAACAAAACAAAACATATTAAAATAAAATAAATAGAATAAATATGTACAAATAAAATAAATGAATATATATATATACAAGTGCTGTGGGGAGGGGAAGGAGGTAAAGCAGAGGGATCGAGAGGGGGTGGAGGGGGAGCGTGTTCCCTGCTCGTGTGGGCAGAGAACATATCCAGCACTTAGTATAGTACCTGGTACATAGTAAGCGCTTAACAAATACCTTAATTATTATTAAAGAGCTTACAGTCTAGAGGAGGAGACAGGCCTCAAAATGAAGTACGGATATATACATAAGTGCTGTGGGGTGAATATCATTTGTGTGAAGAGATCAGATCCAAGAAGATAGGTGAAGCAGAAGGGAGAGGGAGAAGAGGAAATGAGGGATCAATCAGGCCCGGGAATATGAGAGGTTGAGATCAGTTGAGCTCTTCCCCTTTCTCCTATCCAGAGAACTTAGGCTAAAATGTATTCTTTGGTTGAATTTTCCACATAATTTGTTAGTCAAGGCTGAGCCATAGTAATAAATGATGCTCCCTAAGCCCACGTTAATATCCATGTTTAGGCCAGTTTCCAAGAGCAGAGTAAAATGGATAATTCAGGCCAAACAATACTTCCATCTGAAATACCTGGATAAGAGGATAAAAATGGGGAAGAGGGGTGTTTTATCTTGGATTAACCCTCATATAAATTGGATTTTTTTATTGCTCCTCTTCCCTTTAAGGAGGAACTTGTTGAATGAAATACTCATTCAGTTCATTCAATCATATTTATTGAGTACTTACTGTGTGCAGAGCACTGTACCAAATGCTTGGGAAAGTACAATACAGCAATAAAGAGAGACAGTCCCTGGACACAACGAGCTCACAGTCTAGTGGAGAGTTTGAATGGGATCAGTTCCCCCTTCCAGTCTGCATTTGTGGCTCAGGGACTGTCTCTACATGTTGCCAACTTGTACTTCCCAAGTGCTTAGTACAGTGCTCTGCACACAGTAAGCACTCAATAAATACAATTGATTGATTGATTGATTTAACGGAGAAGCCTAAAGATGTTGGTAAACTTCTCGGAGGTACTGATGACACTGGAGCAAGTGAAGTTTCATACAAATGAAGAGCTATAAAGCTATAATGGTCTTACCTCTCTGTGAGGATGGAATTTACTAGTGCCACCTATTATTCAACAGCAAATTCAGAGCAGGATTAAGACTGTGAGTTCCAAGTGGGACAAGGACTGTGTCCAACCTGATTAACTTGTGTCTATCTCAGTGCTTAGAACAGTACTTGGCACATAGTAAGTGCTTAACACAAATTATCATCATCATCATTATTATTATTATTATTATCCAAAGCCACAGTGACCCTTACAGCAGCAACTAGTGTTGGTGAGCATGTCTCTGCTCTCTACAGGATTTAAAATAAATTGAAGTTTTTCCTGCTGGGAGAACTCTAAATGCATTATGGGATTGTCAGAAGAGGCCAAGTTAAAATCAGAAATTCAGAACTAACCTGTGATAAATTAGAGTCCTTGACTTTAAGGCTAAACAATATTTGTCACTATGCAACCCCTCCTAGGTCCTTTTTGACCATTCCAACTACTGTTCAATGCATCCTCTCTGGCAAAATTAAAGCTATCAAATTTTAAATTCAGCTGCAAAATGAACTTGTACTGTTCTCCATGTGGGAATTATTTATTACTGGATCTCATTTTCTGGAGATGTATTTACTCATGAGCCAAGTGGGTGACATTGAACTATCTAACTGATTTATGGAAATTGATATTTGCCAAGTTAATTGTGTTATGCTATTTTCATTTCATTGCTTGTAAAATGCTCACAAGTAATGGTCTGTTGATAGTATGGACAATGTTCAACCAGGAGTAGTGGGAGTTTAATTTCAGGTCGGATTTGGATTCATGCAAATAAGGGCATAAATATCTCACTGCCCTCATGGACACAATTGAAATAGCTCAAGAATTTTGCTGGAGCTTCAGGTGGTTTAGTTCCCTTTTTGTTTTCCAAACATGATTTTAATAAGCTCAAACATGAAGATGTTTTGTTCATTTTTACACAGCCCTCAAACTCTCCATGAAACAGATGAGGGTGTTTCCAGGAGGGGTTTGAAACCAGTTTCGAAGGAGAAGATGGCCTTCTATCTGTAAATTGTATATTATCATTTTTTAATTTATATTAATATATATCTCTGCATCTAGACTGGAAGCTTATTATGTGCAGGAAATATGTCCACCAATCATGTTGTATTGTTCTCTCCCAAGTGCTTGGTACAGTGTTCTGCACATAGAAAGCATTCAATAAATATCATTGATTAACTGATTGATGAAGGATTGAGTAATGTAGTAACAGGGGACAAAACTAGTTTTTTGGGTTAGGAAAAACATTTTGGCAGATGCATTCCCTTCTTCAAGACCATTGGGTATTTTGTACAGCGATAAGCTTCCCAAGATGAGGATATATGTTCAAGCACTTAGTACAGTACTTTGTGCACAGTAAGCACTCAATAAATATGAATGAATAAGTGCTTAGTACAGTGCTCTGCACATAGTAAGCACTCAATAAATGATTGAATGAATGATTTTTTAAAAGCAGAATCCAAAGTAAAGTCAGAATTTCCCTATTCCATTTCATATCAAGCGCTTAGTACAGTGCTCTGCACATAGTAAGTGCTCTGCACATAGTAAGCGCTCAATAAATACGATTGATTGATATCACATTCATGATTACGAGGAATATGAGAAATAAGAAACCAAGACTTCACTGTTTTCAAATTTGGTAATGAATTAATGTTTGGCTCCTCCACTTAGGTGAAATAATGGCTACCATGACCCTTCTTTTTTCACTAGAAGAAGGAAAGATACCCTGAAGTGAAGTGGATTACCAGAAAATAATGCAGGATTTCAAAGGAACAGCACTCTGGTACCTCTGTTACTAGGGTAAAGAACAGCTCGCATTAGATTCCAGTAAACATTTAATCACCAAGACAGAACAGGAAACACACAATTATACTGGGAAAAGATGGTAGGGGAAAAAAGATTTTTGCCTCGGCCCACTAAGCAACCAGCCATTCAGAGTCCCCAACCCCTATCCCCCTGCCCACCCCAGCCTAGTTCTATGGAACCAGTGTTATTATGGACTTTTATATTGCACTCCTCCTGTTCTCCAGGTTTTACAGCTTGGCTTGTATCCAATAAGGTACTTCCTCATTAAAATCAACTCAGTTATAGAACAGAACTCACTATCATGCAGGTCTGTTTGGGACCTCAAATTTCCTCATCTCCCAGACAGTCAGTAGTATCCATCAAGGATCTGCGGTGATCAGACAACCGCAATGAGAACTTGAGAGGGTAAAATAAAAGGTAAAAGTCACAAACCCTACCCTCAGAGAGTCTGCAACCTAATGGTGGAAGACCAGACAAACAGACATTATTCATAAGCAATAGGAGCAGAAAGAAAAATCAATCAATCAAGGATGTTTATTGAGTGCTTACTGTATTCAGAGCACTGTACTAAGCGCTTGGGAGAGTATAATACAACAAAGTTGGTAGATATGTTCCCTGCCCTCATTAAGCTTTCATTCTAGAGGGGGAGACAGACAGTAATGTAAATCAATTAATCAATCAATCAAATTTAGTGAGTACTTACTATGTGCGAAGCACTGTACTAAGGTCCTGCGAGAGTACAATATAACAGAGTTGGTAGACATGTTCCCTGCCCACATTGAGCAATGAATGCAACAGGAAATACCAAGAGTATGAAAAAAGAACAAGTGAATAAATGAGTAAATTTATAAATGATGTATGCAAATTAATATATGTGCAAGTGTCAAGGGTGGATGTTGGAATGACAAGACCAGGGGAAGTGAAATTAACTGTGCATGACTTTTGGAAGAGTAGTAATAGTTGCAGTTATATAATTACTAAGCACTTTTTGTGTGCAGATTATTGTACTAAGTGCTGGAAGCGAATCCGAGGTGGAAATTAGTCCCTGTCCTTTGAGGGCTCACAATTTAAGAAGGGGGTTTTCACAAAGACTTTTATGATGGGGAGGGTAGTGATCTGTTGGACCTAATAATACACAAGGTAAGGTCCTTGTGTCTTTGCCATCAGGGGGAAAAGGAATGCTAGGATTCCAGGATTCTTTTTGGATCAAAGTGAATTCCATTATTTCATTGTTTTCCCCCAACTCCTAGTGACTCTTCTGAGTTTAAGTCGATAAGCACAAAGATAACAATAAAGTCCAAACTGGTCCTGGGCAGGGAATAAGCATGATTTTCATTCTATAAAGCAAAATGTTTGGAGGCATACTCTGCTGCAAGGCCCAGAGCCACAATTGTTCTCACCTGGCAAAACAAACAAGCCATAATTATTTCAATGCTATTCCTCAGAGGTCCTAATTAAAAGCTGACTCTCAATGGAGTTGATAATTAGGACCTCTCTTGGGCATCAATCAGTTCTGAAATAAAAATTTCCAATGTGTTCCAGCTTACCAGGTGCAGCTTATTATAATTAGAATATAAATAATAGTTGATTGTTTATGGGAAGCACTGTAATCCAGGGATGCATCTCCATTTTACTGATGAGGAAACAAGAGTCACAGAGAAGGTAAATGACTTACCAAAGGTCACAGAGCAGGAAAGTGGCTGAGCAAATTAGAACTCAGATCTCTTGGCTCCCTTCCTTTTCTCTTCTCCTAGGCCATGGCTGCCTTTAAAGGTCAATGGAAGCTATGGGGAAAAGAAATTGGTCAGTGGAAAAAAGTAGGTGTAGGATCAGTGGAGATGTGATTTTTCTGTGATTAAATTTCTTTAATGCATCTGTGGCCTTTACTTTGCAAGTAATTGTTTTATCAGAAGAGCTGACAGTTTCCTAATGTTAAAAGTTTAATTTTAGAAGTCCATAATTACCTGAGAATTGTAGGCTTTCTCCTTTATTTCATGAATCAAGCAGGAAATGATGGCTGAGCCTAACTATGATTGCACCAGGTGGAAGGTATGAAATATGAGTATCTAACAAGGGACTTTTAAAGAAACTTTCAATTCTGTAATGATGTATTCAAACCATAGGTCTTCAGAAACACCTGTAAACGTTTTCAGTAAAAGGCCACAACTGTCCTGAACAAGGTCTTGTTAAGCAATAAGTGGTAACATGGAACCTGAAACATACAGTTGAAGACAGGTATTAATACGTGCTGCAGAGCCCTGCCTATGCAAACACTATGAATAAAATATCAGCAGCTTTCTTAAATGGAGTCTGAAAAAACACACATTAGGAACATACCATGGTGACAACAAATAAGAGTGAGACTGAACATTAGATGAGGACTCTTGTTTCATTTGCCTAGCTAAGGTTTTGTCCCTTCAGACTACTTAGTGGCAATCTTATGATTGATGGGAGAATGCTGAGTCTTAAACCTGCCTCCATTATGGAAATGATGCTAATTATGATTGTGTCATGTTCTCATTTTTAGTGTCTGTGAACAAAGCCAGATCAAACCTACAGTGCAGGTACCATCTGGCGGCTATTACAGTCCCAGGGAAGAATTCCACCCCCTCTGAACTAGGTTTACGTTTGCCTTGGGAGCATTTGAAAGCTTCTCTGTAACTGAAATGCAGATTAATGCAATTAGGAAGCAGATATTTCCTTGAATGAAGGTGGGTAATATTTCACTAGGGAATATAGTAGCTCCTCTGAACCAATTGTTCTCTAAAACTGTGTCAACTTTAATAAGCCTGACACAGCCTGGGTTTATTTGCCCCCTCCTTCCTCTCCCCCTCACCCCCCTCTCCATCTCCCCTGTCTTACCTCCTTCCCTTCCCCGCAGCACCTGTATATATGTATATATGTTTATACATATTTATTACTCTATTTATTTATTTTACTTGCATATATCTATTCTATTTATTTTATTTTGTTAATATGTTTTGTTTTGTTCTCTATCTCCCGCTTCTAGACTGTGAGCCCACTGTTGGGTAGGGACTGTCTCTATATGTTGCCAACTTGTACTTCCCAAGCGCTTCGTACAGTGCTTTGCACACAGTAAGCGCTCAATAAATACAATTGATTGATTATTTAAGATCCCAACAGAATGGGCAAACTGGTGAACTTTCAGTGAGCTTGTTGTCTTATGCTGTCAAGTCACTCTAACCATCTCTCCCAGAATGCCCCATCTCCATCTGTAATCACTCTGGTAGTATAGCCATACCGTTTTCTTGGTAAAAATATGGAAGTGGTTAAACCATTGCCTTCTTCCATGCAGTAAACTTGAGTCTCCTCCCTCGACTCTCTCCCATGCTTCTATTGCCCAGCACAGGTGAGTTTTGACTTGTAGCAGATTGCCTTCCACTGGCTAGCCACTGTCCAAGCTAGGAATGGAATGGGTATGCCTCTGCTTAACAATCCCTCCAGTAGCCGAGACTGGCAGAGTACTGGAAACTCTCCAGGTGTGATCCTGAGAGGAGTTCAATGAGCTAACCCTAATTTAATGGGAAGATTCTTGAATCTCTCCTCTGAGACAGGCTGAAGGATGGTGATTCAATCAGTCGATGTTATTTATTGAGCGCTTACCATGTGCAAAGTACTGTACTAAGCACTTGAAAGAGTACAGTAGAATAGAGTTGGAAAGCACAAATTCTACCCAGAGCAAGAGGAAAATCTGGGCTTCAGTAGCAAGAAGGCCACATTGGACTTAGTTCAGGGTCTCTGACACACCTGATTTGGGGCAATCCAAGAGTTCTTGTGGGAAGGCAAAGGGATTCCAAACAGAAGAAAGGCCCTGAGTTGCTCCTGAGAGCAACTCTGTGCTAAGCACTGGGGAAGGAAGATACAAGATAATTAGATCAAATCCAATCCCTATATTACATGGGGCTACCTGCTTTACTCTTCAGATCACCACAAATGCTCTAGACTTATTAGGACTCAATTTCTCGATCACTCAATCATTGGTATTTATTGATAGCTTAATATGCTTAGATCACTGAACTAAGCACTTGGGAGAGTACAATAGACAGAATTAGCAGACACGCTCCTCACCCCCAACAAGCTTGTAGTCTTCTGCTCTACTTCTCATCTTCCAAATATCCCTGGATGCAGCTACCACTATTTTAAAGATAGAAATGTGAGTAAAGAAGAAAACAGCACAATGAGAGTCAATTTTCTAGGAAAATGGGTATTGGACCTGAAATAACAGGGCAAATGGGGAGAAAGTCACTGAAATCTGGATAACCTCCATATGTAAATTCAGGCTCTGGTTGAGTCTGCTCAGCCCAAAGGACATGGAAGAGAGAGCATATATCTGGATGATTTTGTTCCAAGAAAGTAGCCCAACTGGATAATTTGAAATAAATTAATGATTTGGTCCACATAGGGCAAGTGCATTTCTTAAAGGATTTTTTTTTTACTGGAAACATCTATATGGGATCCAAATCAATAGCGGGAAAAGCAAGCCTTAAGGACTGACAGACATCTCTGAGATCAGCCCTGGGTAGGCAAAGGGAAGATTTTTGAACCTTGTACCACTGTCCTCTCTACAAGGCCCATACCTGAAAACCATATATCATGTGACTGCCCATTTGACGGTCATGTAAATGGTTTTTCTTCCATCCCAGCCATATCTTCTTATTTCATTGCTTCCTCTTATTTCCACAATTACTTGGCTGTCCTCTCTCTAAATCCTTCACACTTGTAATCACTTAGCTTTCATCAGTCTGTTCCTCTACCTGCTAACACCTAGCTTTTAGGTGATGATTGGGTGTAGACTCTCTCCCTCCTTCTCCTAGCCAGAGTCTATCAATCAGGCAAACTACTGGGTCAGGGAGAGAAAGAGAAAAAGATTCAGTCATGAAAACAATAGATCATTTTCTCAAACTGGTGTATATAATCCCCCTCTTGGGCATAGAAAATGAGGCTGGAAGTTTTTCCACAGATGGTTCCAGACTGTTAGCTTTTTTTTTCTTATGGAAAAGGATGTTTGTTTTGCCTCATGTTGAGTCGACCTGAGTCAACTTGCAAGTTTCCAAGAATACTCTAAAAAGCCCAGTAAAAAAAGACAGTATTAAATTTCAAGTAAAGCACGGCAGGTAGGAGACCTTTCGACTTAAGAAAGTGGGCTAATGTCTTCTCTAGTAAAGATCTGCCATTTGGATGACCTTCCTCTTAGTTTTGCTGCTCTGGTTTCTTATTTTCACCCTTTCTCCCACCTCTATTGCCTCTACTTTTGGCAGAGGAACTCTTGACACTCCCCCTGACCTTTCATTCAGGCTTTCATCTATCTCAGTCCCTACAATTCAAAGCTTGGCCAGAATGCAAAAAGAGAGAGAGAGAGAGAGAAATTCAAGGAGATCCCCCCACCCCCCATCCAAAACAAGCTGCTGCAGAATTAGGCACCATGACATTCTCTAGAAATGCAGAAACAGGGGGTAGGCTGCAAGCTTCTGCTGGCCAACTCTTACTCTTAGGTTTATGACATGCAGAGTCACTCAATCCATCAGGGCTCTGTGATGAGGTGAGTAGCCAGTAGATTTGTCTGTCCCCTTCAGGAGCAGCAGGGCCAGCTCAAGTTGGAAAGTGGAAGTCCCAACACACCCCAGCTTTCTGCATTCTGTTCCATATCCTCTGGGGGCAACTCCCTTCCTCCCAGGAATCCTCCACTCCTCCAAAACACAGATAAATCCTACCCCATTGTCTTCTCCAATTGCCCCCCAACCTCCCAGTAATTAAACTAGTAGTCCATAGAATCTGTCACTTGTCTGTTGTGTGAGCTTGGGGAAGTCACTTTACTTCTCTGTGCCTCAGTTCCCTCATCTGTAAAATGGGGATTAAGGCTGTAAGCGCTAAATGGTACTTGGGATAGTGTTCAGCCCGGTTATCTTGTAGCTAATGCAGCACTTAGAACAGTGATAATAATAATAATAATGGTATTTGTTAAGCGCTTACTATGTGCCAAGCGCTGTTCTGAGTACTGGGGGAGATACTAGGTAATCGGTTGTCCCATGTGGGGCTCACAGTCTTCATCCCCATTTTACAGATGAGGTAACTGAGGCACAGAGAAGTTGTGACTTGCCAAAAGTCACACAGCTGATAAGTGGCAAAACCAGGATTAGAACCCAAGACCTCTGACTCCCAAGCCCTGTGACCTGGCACACAGTAAGTGCTTAACAAATGCCAGGATTATTATTATTATTATTATTATTATTATTATTATTATTATTATTATTATTATTGTTATTATTAGAAACTCCTCTCCCTTGTGCATGCAAAGGTCAGGCCCGGGCACTGGACCAGGACATCAGATCGGAACACCCACCCAGGATCCCCATTCTCTGCAGCTGAGGGATTATCCTGCCATCCATTTCGACTCTAAAACTCCAAAGTGCTTAGTACAGTGCTCTGCACACAATTAGCATTTAATAGATACCACTGATTGATAATGCCCTCTCAGCCAATTTTGAGACTTTCCTCCTCCCTGGGACTTCAGATATTGATTCATTCATTCAATGGTATTTATTGAGCGCTTACTGTGTGCAGAGCACTGTACTAAGTGCTTGGGAAGTACAGTCAGCAACATATAGAGACGGTCCCTGGTATCAAGTGGGTTTTTCTCTTTCTCTAATGTAAGAATTTTTTCTAAACACATACTTTCCTCGTGCAGCCTACACAGTGATCTCTTGCCCCATAAATGCAGTATCGCATACACGTTTCTACTGTCTCGGTGTTTTCTTTTTAGTACAAATGGGTCACATATTGTTAAATATCATGAAAAAGCAGCATGATTGATAGAGCCGTCTGGCCACTCACTAATTTCAGAAGAGTAGTTTCTTTACTGTCTGAAGTTGAGAAATGACATCTTGTGTGAGAATCAACATGAAATGGACATGCTAACTCATTTGACATATATCCCTGGACACACCTGTCATTTGAACAATTCATATGTAATTGAGTGAAGACAGAATCTGAATAATAAGGTTCAATTTGTCTTTTCCACTATCTGGTCACTAAAACCCCAAAATGAAGAAAACCATGACTAGAGAATTTAGCATTGTAATCCCTACTTGGTTAAAATTGGCAGGCTTAATATTTGTAGGACTTCAATCTGCAGCCTAAATATTCATGATGTGAGGAAATGTGTGATTTTTTGATTCAGTGTGATGATTACAATGCATCATCATCGCTCTTATTCAATATACAATCCAGACTCCCTCCTCGAAGGTTGAAGAAAAGAATGCATCACTTTAACAGCACTTCCATTTAGAAAATCCAGACTAGGACAAAGAGGAAATGATTAGAGATGGGAGAAGCCGGAAACTTGACCAAACAGCAGCTTGAGTGGAGCATTTGGGAGAAGGCCAAAGATTAATTGGTCAGATTTCTTTGCTGGAGGCTTGCACTGTTTCAGAGTTTCCATGGTTCAGGAGAGAGAAGCAGATTCCTAGAATTAATTCCACTCTTTCATTAAGACATGGCCCGTTTCAGTACCCCTTCATCACAGCTTCCATTCTGTAAAAAGAGGGATTGAAAGTCTCTATCTCCATTTCCCTCATCTGTCAGTGGGAGATATGAGCACACCTGAATTTCACAGGGTACTACAAGGATAAATATCACCCTATTTGAGAAACAGCATGACCTGGTGGAAAGAGCAGAGGCCTGGGTTCTAATTCCAGCTCCTCCATTTGTCTCCTGTGTGTCCCCTAACTTCTCTGTGCCTCAGTTTTCTCATCTGTAAAACAGAGATTGTCTGTGAGCCCCATGTGTGCCAGGGACTGTGTGTTACCCAATTATCTTGTATCTACCCTAGTGCTTAGTAGAGTGCCTGGCACATAGTAAGCACTTGACAAATACCATTATTATTATTATTATTATTGTTATTTGTAAAGCAGTCCACTTTACAGGTATGGTGTTGATAATACTGATATTCGCAGACCAATCCATGAATCCAAATTCTCCCCAGGCAGTGTTTTCTTTCATTTCAGTATCAGGGAATGTTGTTGTTTTTTTGTTATATTGTACTCTCCCAAGTGCTTAGTACAGTGTTCAGCATACTGTAAGCTCTCAAATAAATATGATTGAATGATTGAATGAGTCCTTTTAAATATTGAGCATGTGGCCTCCCAGAATAGGATATGTACTTCACATTCATGGAAGCAATATACAAGGGCATTGGGACCAAATTCCAAATTCCATCCTCCACGGTGCATTCTCAAGTGATTTTCCTCTAGGGCTTTGAAAGAGATATGCTGCATGATTAAGGATAAGCTAACAAGTG